>NW_018127904.1:358353-363750 GCF_001952655.1 Monopterus albus | reverse complement strand
CCACTGGAGACTCCCTGACTTTTATATGAAAAACAGCACTTAAGATATTTGCTTAAAGAGACAATCCTGCATGGATCTCGTACAATACGGTCAGGGGGTTGAATGGAATTTCTTGTAGCTACTGACAAATAAATCCATCTGTAAAGATGAATATTTCATCAACGGCCCTGTAGACATTGAGGGGGTAGTCACACAGTTAGCTCGCGGTATCCAGGAGCTGGCGGAGGTAGTGATTTTTTAGGGCATCTGGGTAAAGTGTCAGTTGCTCTGTCCAGCACTTCCCTATAGCAATGATTTAAGTCATGCTGTCAGTTTTAGCGACCACTAATACTGTTACACACTTCTAATTATGGACAGCACATTTAGAGGAGCTGAAGTGCTTCACACAGACACGTGACACTCAAACACTGAGGTCTTGATTAAGAACTAATGATAAATCAGGGATATACTAAATGTCATAAAAGCAGAAAACACAAACAAGTGTCATCGTGTGAGTTCACACAAAATAAAAACAAGCTTTTAAAGCTGCATTTTCTTAAAAAAAACAAGATTTAGAAAATTCTAAATTATGATTTAAAAAAAATATCCCTCTGACTATGTAAAGCAAGGTGCAGTCACCGCGCTGTGAAAAGGAAAACCTCTGCTTTGACCACCATCTGCAAGCAATTCCTTTGTCAGTACTGGACGACTACACACAACAAGTATATTTCCATATGCTTGGGTCACTGGGAAATAAGTGGATGTAATTTACTTTAGTTTACTTCAGGCAACTTCTTGTTGTTATTTACGGTCACTTAGTGTGAACATGTGTGACACTGTGTAAAGAGGGTGATGAAAGCAGGAAGGTCAGCATCTGTTGTCAAATTCAGCTCAGAGATTCATGTCAAACAGATTGCTATCATAAGTGCTATCCTATCAGACATAAACAGAGCTGTCAGCTTCTTTCCATGCACACCAGAGGTGTCTGGGGTTAAGTAAGGACCTGCAAGAATCACTAACACACTGCAGGAGCTCAGACAAGGAACCCTTCCAGGGCTTGCACTCTGATAAATATACTCGGGTAATACTTCATATTTAGAATACATACAAAGAAAAACCTTAGAGAAAAGATTAATCTTCGGGATAGTTTTCAAAAGAAAATCTACTGCAATTTATCAAGATTAACCTTTATTACATGGTTCATTCAAACCCTAACTTCCACTATAATAGGAATAAACATACAGCAGCATGAAAGTGCTGTGATTTTTTTCAAGGTCTCAATTGAACTATGCATTTCCAGATATGAAAAGGTACATTTAAGGAGAATGAACAGGGTGTTTACAAGTGACAAACAGATTTTTAAATATAATTTACTGCTCCAAAAAAATTTGCCATCCTGTTCTGTGTCCATATCTGCGCTGCTCAAATTAAAATTCTTTTGTAATTAAAATACCCACCACACATGCAAGGAGGGTGAGGGGTGGGGTGGGTCGAAATGTGAAAAACATCCAAATCTGACCAACAAATTTAAAACCCACTTTACCAAAACGCATTACAACCAAACACTCAAACATAATGAACGTGCTAGTAATGTACATTTTTTTTTCCCCACTGAGTGACGGATGCTGCAATGCTGTTATTTTTGAAGAGGAATGAAAACATACTTCAGCTCACTGCTGATGATGTTAATTTCCTCTCAAAGCAAAACATGCAAATGAAATGTGTGAACACAATTAAGTAAATTGTTCTATGGAGGTGGAAAGGGTTCACTTAGAACAAAGTACTCGCAAAAGAGAGACAGCACACAACTTCGCCTGACTTTGTGTCCATGCTCAGATCCATCTACTGGCTTGTCACAAGCCATTTCCACGGGAACATGAATAACTGCTGTTTGTGACGCTGCCTTTCAACTCATTTGCGAGCAAATCTGATTTAGTGACAAGTAAATAATAAGCACACGACAGGTTTACAAATGAAACTTAGATGCAGGTGTTTTCTTAAAGTCATTCTATATTACATGGGTTGGGGTGTGGGGTGGGGGGTGGGGGGTGACAGACTACCCATAAAATAATAATAATGTCAGTGTATTTTTCTACTATTAACTTTCTAGTCATGCTTTATGTTTTTAAAATTACTGAACACAAGTTGTAGGATATTTGTGATATAACAGCTGTGAAACTGTGCCACTAAATTTGTTGTTCTATCCTGTTTTCATATAAACCTCAGTAATTTCACCAGCGGTAATAACTTTTACATTTAGAACAGATCCTGAGTTACAGCCATGTCACACATTTTAAAATAAATGACATTTTTTTAAGCTGTTATGACAATATATTCTCTAGATTAGACTCTAAATTCCTTAAGGGCATATTTTTAATTTATGGGTAAATTGTGACATAAGCAGACTCCACACACACACACACACACAAAACTGCAAAAATAAAAATAAGTGGGTTTAAAATTTGCAAGGCTTCAGGATACATTCACATCTATTGTCTACAAGAAGCAAAACAAGAAGCCAAACAAATAAAAATGGGGGAAATTCTTTAATCTTAACAAACCTAATTAATAATGATACTAGCATGGAATTAATCATATTGTGCTCTTATCTCTGGACTATGGTCTTTAAATTGTTGTAATCTGAATTAAAATAACTTGACGATGAGGCATTCACACACAGAGAAACAACACAGTACCGCAACAACAACCTCTTCTTAAATATGACATCATAATAGAATAAGAGGAAAGATAATTACAAAATGAACATACCATAAATACTGGTGCTAGTGATCATGTCTTCGAGCCTAAAAACAAGAGGAGAGGGAAAACAGCAGAAGCGGAATTTTCACGAGGAGGAATTCCAAAGGTTGTTTCTCATTACAGGCACTTTTTCCCTCAGCTATCGGATTTCACAACTTTAAAACGCATGGTCCCTTCACCTTTCCTCGAGTATTCATTTAAGCCGTCTAATTAAGTGCAACGCGGACCAAGCAGAATGGAACATGCGAGGAAAAGCAGCTTTTAAAAAGCCCTGGACGGTAACGCGTAAGCCACACTGGCACGGCTGGAGCCTGTCACTTCTTGCGCGAGTTGAAACAAGAGAATAGGAAGCATGTGGGAGACTGGGAGACATAAAACACACATTCTTCATGCCGCCCATTAGAGGAAGAGGCTAAACCAGCGTGATGCCCCCACCCCCTTTACTTTTAAAATAGATTACTTGCCAGCAGTTGTCCCACTAAGAGCGCAATGACAACCCATCTATTAACCCCCCGCCTGCGGTAATAGCGGCAAGTTTTATTCAGGCTGACATGCAAAAACTTCTCATTGTGGGAAAGTTATTTACTGGTTCCAGCCGTGCATGTAACCTCAAACTGCTTAGAGTAAAGCATTATTTGCAAAGTCTATGTAATCCCGGAACTCCATAGCTATTATTTAGCCTTCTCTTAACGCGACAGATCATTTCGCTTCGGAAAACGCAGAATGACTGAACACAGGCTGCGCTGCAGTTCTGTGATGCGCGGACACAGTCTCGCAGCGAGCGTCTGCGCGTACAGAGCTGCTCCATTTCTCTTTTTAATTGTTAACATCACTGTTAGGCTGGATGTGACTTACCTGTGTAGGTGACAGGGCAGCGTCAGGGTTTATAGCACCATCGATCCGGTGAGGGTGCGGATGAACGGCTCTGTGCGGTTAAGCGCGGCTGCTCGCGATTTGAAACCATTCCAAGTTAGTGAGAGGAAGACTGACCACAGCCTCTGCCATGTTGGAATTCCAAACCCTGGACAGCTGCTCCTCTGACTGAAGGCAGCACGCTTCACACTGCGCATGTTCTCTGCTGCGGGAGCCAAATTCAAAGAGAATCAATCTTAATGAGCACAGTTCACAAGTAGCCTAACCTGTGGTGACAGTATTATGCTATAGGCAACGTGATGTGTTAATAGTCCTAATGCACACGCACTGATGGGATCTGCCTTTTTCTGCCCTGTGTACAGTAGGCTATAGTTTTCTTTCTTAGTTTATTTGCGAATACACATTAATTAACATCAGAGATGTAAATATGTCAGATTTAGTCAAAGGCTAATTTTCATCCCTAAGTCCCAGGGCAGGATGATCTTAAACAATCAAAACAAGTACAGAAATTTGATCTAAATTGCTAAAAGGCAGAGTACAAGCAAATACACAGCTTACAATGAGTAAGTAGACAAGTTGATGTCCAAAATAATTTAGACATCAGCTGCAAAAACATAAAAACATCTGTTATTTATTTTAAGTGCCTCGTGTGCATATTTCTTCATATGACAGCCTGCACTCTCTATGGCATTTCATTAGTAATAAATATGTGTTATTTAAAAGATGGAAATAGCCTTCAAATGAGAATAACCACATTTTTTGGAAGTAGTCTATCTGAATCTAATCTTCACTATCCTCTATATGTAGCTACAGTATGGTATATTTTTCTTGATTCCACCACAGAGCTCATTACAGTTGTATATCAGTCTGAGGTAATACAATATGCATATTGTATATATTACACAATAGCTTGTCATACTGTATAAAAATATGTTTATCTGATTTCTTGCTGAGAGTTAAGGCTGATACTAACACTCTTATAGCATCTATCTGCTAAATATGAAGCCACACCCATGGCAAGCTTGGTTTAGCATAAAGAATGGAAACGAACGGAAGTCTCCACCGCTTGCCTGGTGACAACTGCAAGTCTGTGGACAAACCTGGCTGTTTCCCCTTGTTTCCAGCCTTTATGCTATGCTAAGAAAACCAGCTGCTGGCTGCAGCTTAATTATTTATTGAGCCAATAAAACGGTGGTATCAGTCTTCTCATCTAACTCTATAAAAATCTAAAACATTTCCTTTAAATTTTTATCTTGAAAAGTAATTTTTTATTGTTTTGACACATTCTCCAGTCCCTCTCTATTATCTGTACGCAGCCTTGAAAGAAGGAGGTAATCTCTTCTCCTTTGGGGAGGCACTGCAGAAAGACCCTGGTTAGAAACATGATATGAGGATTGGCACCAAAAGACCCATTATGCCCTCTCATATCTATACCAAGGCCCTAGGAGTGATGCATTGATTCAGCCTTCAGTACTCCCTTGACTGCACCATGCTAATTCCGACTGTGTGAGCCCTTTGGAGAAATCCTTCCCACAAGGCAGGATGTGGCGCAGCTACTGAGCTGTTCTGGACAGTGACAGTTTAAGCTTATACTTCACTGCCAGTCACTGGTTTTGTGCACTCTCTGTTAGCAGGTTGTTTCTTTGTTCTTATCTCTGTAACTCCTAGTGTACATTGCTAATCTGAAGCAAACGCTGAGAGCGCTGTCTTAGAAGAATAACATGCTTAAATTGCAGTCCCCAAAATTTAGAGGTTAAACCACTGCAGATGTGCAGATGCAGATTT
>NW_018127904.1:335196-358299 GCF_001952655.1 Monopterus albus | reverse complement strand
CCAAATGCATGTGTGTTGATGTACTCAGCTGCTGGTTATTTGAGAAAACCAGTGTTCATCAGATAATTTTCTACTGGAATAATGTTCTGTTAATACTCAGCTGACTCGACCGGCAGTCAGCTCGCTTGTAAGAACAGCCTGTGAAAATCTTTGTGTCCTGTGGAGGTCACGATGAAAACAACAGCAGCGCATTTCCAGGTGTAGCCACGTCCATTGTCTCCTTCCTCATATGGGCATGTTCAGTCTGTGCCTTTGTCCTTGTGTCAGCAGGCAGGACATTCTAAATTATTTTGCTCAGCTGCCTCCCTGAACTCTTGCTACAGCATGTCAATACACACATCATGCAGACACCCACACATACAGCTGCAGGGATCACAGTTCATGTCCATCACACACTTGAATCCTCCTTGACACGGATCAAACCTTAAGAAGACTAAGTTATCCAGCTGTTATGATTTGGCGTCTTGCAATTTCAGGGCAAAATTTTAGATGATAGATTTTGTTAATAGATGTAAAATTGAATGGTGTTGTTGAATGTAAGAAAAACGACAAGTCAGAGGCTTTTATGGATGAATATCTTAATATTTTTACATCTATCACACTTGTAATTAGAAAACACTATTTGAAGGAATAGAAACTGAATGAATATCATCTTCCCTGTCCTGCACACACACACACACACACACACACACACACACACACACACACACACACACACATTCTCACCTAGAAAATGTGTTAATTTCTCCCAGGAATGAGGTTAGAGGTTCACATGGCACATGACTGGCTGATTTTTAACCTTTGGTTACAGACTCTTATGTCATGTGTGACCACTTCAGCTGTGTTGCCGGGTGTTTATTATCTCTGCTATTAAGACTGGCTTTTGAGAAACCAGCTGCATGGAGTCTTTTCTTTTCTTGTCATTATGTAACAAAGGAGTTTTTATGTCCCCGATGGTGGTTTGTAGAATTATTGACATATTCTTACAGCAATTGTTGTTGAACATTGTGTAACAGTAGACGCACATACAATGTTTAATCAAAATAAATATATATATTGAGTAATTCCACTGGCACTGAAAAGTAATGTTTTCCCTTCTTGAAACTGTGTTTATATTTTTCTATCATTTAGCAACTTATCCAAATATGATTTGGGGCTTTTCATGGAGTATTGCTGTAAACAACATCATTTGCCAAGATGCTGTATCTCTGGGCTATCACAGGCAGCGATTCTCATCAGGAACAGACATCTTTGAGTACAAATAGTACACATGCAAGGGATTAAGATGCTGTAGTCTCAGCACCCAAATACTTTTTACTACAAAAGAGGATCAGCTAATATAGAGAGAAAGATGTGAAAAGGGTGAAAAATGACAGACTTGTTTTCCCACATTATTTCAAGACTTGTATCCAAGTCTCTGTATAAACTAGAGCTAAAATCCTAATAGGGACAAGCTTGAAGTGAATAGCACCCGCAGAGGAAAAGCTACTAAATCTTGCAATAAAAGCAATGTGATTTACAGTAAATTCCACAAGGCTGACAGTGCCACAGCTGAGGGCATAAACATTCTTTTCAGTGCTGCGCCTCAGTTCTGTCTGCTGTGAACTACAATCACACAGGCATGCTGCTCAGCAACGGTGACTTTGATAAATTACCAGGAAGTCCCACTGTTGGCTTAAAACTAGAACTTGTTCAGTTGCAATTCTGCATTTGTCCCTCTTTAATGTGTATGGAAGTGGCTTTAGCAGTAATCTGTCAGTGATTGATTAGGTGTGGCCAAATCCTCTCTCCTTTCTCCTCTACTGGCTCACTGTTCAGTCACAGCTGTGTATTTACAGAAGGATGGCTGTATTAGGAAGGAGGGTGTCTTATTTACCTGCAAAATAAACACTGTTACTTCCATTTGGATGACTGTGCACTCGGGATGACCACCGGTAAAACAAGAAACAAGAAGTGACATGTTCTTGTTGGTAGTGAACTCATGCGCCAATGGATAAACAAACAGGTTTACAGACCTATGATTAACTTGTTCTGGGAAGAGAAACTCACATTGTAAGCTGTCATCCATACTTTTAACAGCAGAAATACACACTCATATTTTAATACTACAACAACAATACAACATGCCTTTTCTCCTGTGATATAAAATCAGAAATGATGTAACTATTACAACATATTTATTTTGTATGTGACACTAGAGGCCGGAAAAGCAATTTAGACAGGGTGCTGGATATTGATCACACTTACCAGCAGATCCATTGTAATTAAATATTAAATGAGAGAGTGTAGTCCATTGATAGCAACTGAACAGCAACAGTTTCTTTTGCCAATATTAAAAAAAAAAAAAATCAACAAGCTAAAAAAGAAGACATGCTTTAATAACACTCGTGTAATTATACTTGAAGCAGGAAAGCAAAGCTGGGTTAGATCCAGTGCATTTTGCATTCAAAAAATATTTTTGTTATTTTTAAAAGAAGGTCTGAGTATGAACATCCATGCATGAATTTTAATGGAGATACTTAAATGGTAATTATTCCACTCAGGCTCAAACGTAGGTAATAAATGGAATTCAATCAGTGTCCGTGCATAATGATGGTCATTAGGAGAAAGAAAATAATAATGACATCCTATCTGCATTAAACCTGCAGACACTTTACACAATGATCCTGCAGCCATTATTGATCTCCATGGAGATAAGCAGTCGTCACTTTTCAGCATTGTGTCTGAATGTTAAATACAGCTCATTTTGTTTTCCTGCAAACTCTTTCAGCCAGCACTTCATTTTCATTCACTTTATTTCACCACTTGAAATCCTTGGTCTTGTTCCACGTGATTGTAATTTTGGTTCATTGTCCCAGCTGCCTCTCCAGTTGCCACTATTTTCTCCCGCAATTCAAGATTTTCTCAGGCTTGCACGAAATGAACATTACACCTGACTGTGGTTGTGGTGATACCTTATGAGCTGTTCTTGCATATGCTTGATATGTTAAGTATGCTATATTTAATGCAATGTGGCCAATCAGTGCACACTTACAGTAGCTAGAACTGCAGCTTCCTCCTTATCGTTGCACTGTGTTCAGCTGGAGGCAAAATGCCTAATGGTTGAAGCAGCATTCATTAGCTCATAAAGTGGAATATAAAAGCTACACAGAGAATAAAATGTTGTCTCCTACCAGATATTTCATGTATACTCCAAAGACTCTTTCAACAACACAGTTTTTATCTTTGTACTGCTCGTTATTAGTTAAATATTGTAACAGTTGCTTACACATATTGTACAGTAGGCAGCATGCATTGAGCCTTCTCCAAGATGGCCACTTGGTTGAATAATTAAATAAGATCTCCAATCAAATGATCCATGATTTGCATGCCTTCTGTTGCCAATGAGCTCCATCTGTTTAGTTTTGAGAGCTCTGACACAGTGGCTTGTGTGAGTGAAACAGCAATAATGTAATTGTGGATGTGACAGATACACCAGATGATGCAGGGACTGTTGGAAAGTCTGGTCCAAGGCATACTGTACAGCACGGTGTCATATGGTCTGCAAGAAAGCATGACAAAAACAGTTTTATAAAGGCCCTCTACTGTCTCTTTATCACGATTAACTTTGAAGAGCCTCTGCAGTGACTCGCTCATTCATTTAAATGCACGCTCCTAATACTCAAACAGTGTTTAAGCCCTCTCCTGAAGCACGCATCACAAAGTTACTGTATCCTAATCGAATAGCAGCCCTCAGAGCTTGGAGGGTGAAGGACAATATTAGCAGGGCTAGTTGGGCTGGGTGCCAACAGACAATGCAGTGCGGGCCTCAGCTCTCAGCAGCAGGCTGAGCCCATGCCGGAGCTCACATCAGGAGAGACAGCCTCCGCTTCTTTGATGGATCTGTCATAGCAGCCGGTGTCTGCCCTCAGCTGGGGTTCAAGTATTAACCACCAGTAACATGGTACTATCCCAGGTTAGGTACTGTTTTCTTCTGTCCCCCCTTTACTGTCATCTTTGAAGGACAATACCTGTGATCACTTTATTTTAACTAGTTGGGTTAAAATATTACCTTTATTCAACATTTTTTGTCATTTTAATTCAGGGCCTAAGACACTCATGTTATAAATGACATAATTTCCTCCAACTTCACTTTTTCAACTTTCTAGACACTGAATCAAATTAACAACTAAACATGGTCAAAGATCTAGATGTTAAAACAGCCAGTGAGACAGAGTTTTCTCCAGTTCTATGCATTTTTGTTATACTGAACCATCCACTTTTTATTAAAAACTGATGCCAAGATCTTTCATTGAAGGTCTCTCTCCCTTTTATCAGTTTCAGTAGCTCCACAGTGACTAAGTGCCACTTTGTCCATACCACTCAAGTGCTTTTGTGCCCAAGATTGAAGAATGCTATCAATCACACAGCGTTGTTTTTTTCCCTTTTGTACAAATTGGGTATTATTTTAATAAACAGCACGTTGTTAAGAAATGCTGTCTTATTCCTTAATGACCTCAAAGTTCTTATTCTTCCTACTCTTGTTACACATATTGCCAGGAATCCAGATACATATATCCCTCCTCATTTGACAGTCTTGTAAATGCTTTTAATAAGAGGTTTGCCGCAGCCTTTGATATTGTTGCTCTGGTAAAGATTATAAAAACTAGTACAAAGAGGAGCATGTCGCGGAAGAATCATGACACAATTACATTAAAGAGGGACTGTTGGATCATACAGTGCAGATGGCGCAAAACTAAACTACATGAACATAAAGAAATGTTGTCAGACAAATTAAAGATTCATAACAAAGCATTCATGCTGCTCAGCAACTTTACATTTCACATCTGATATACACCAACATAAGCAACCCCAGAGTGCTTTTTAACACAAGGGATCACCTTGTCGAATTCTGCCGCATCCAGCTTGTTGCTGTTAAATGTGAGGACACTTCTGGTCACTTCGCAGAGAAGACAGCCACTATAGATATAGAGTCACAGTGCCTTAACAGCTGCAGAAACATCCAGTGCCTACTGTGAGGAGGCCACACTGTAGAGTTTCGACCTGGCTGATGATTAAATGTTCAGGAAATTAAAATGGAAGTATTTCATTTTTTTAAAACTATTTTATTTCAGTGACTGAAGAAGTGCTGACAATTATAGATAATTATAGATCCGCCCATTAACTATCGATCGGGCCCCAATCCATTTTTATGCACACTTTTAAAGAAACTGGTATACACACAATCTAAGAGTTCTCTTAATAACAACAGGTCAGGAATGTCTCAGTGGAGCTAAAAATAAATAATGTTGATGATAAATGAAGATGTGCATGACTGTACTAGCTCAGAGGTCATGCAGACCACTGCTTTGTAATGACTACAGCACAATAACTGTGTGGTAAGTGCCAGAGTAGCCCGTGTTTAACGCAGAACATCAAATGAATAGGCTGATACACTCAATACCTCTGATGTAAAGCCACATATCTCTCCCATGGGACTTCAGGGTAAAATATCATAATCAACAGAAATGAAAAAAGAAATTCAAAAATTGAAATTTTCTTCTTGAAAGTAATAAGAAGAATTAATCCAAATTAACATTAATTCTTTATGTGGGAATCATAACCATAAACGCTGATCTGTTATTCAACAATGGCCTACTATAGAACAGACAAATGTGAGAGAAGCAGAGGCTTGAGTTGGATTCATTTTGCAAGGCAATGCTTTTCCAAACAGCTCCAAGACTTCCTGAGCGGCTGTAATCCCCAGCTTTCACACATAAGTCAGTGAGAGCGATGGAATCCCCTCTGTTTACTCACTCCAAACCAAATGATCTTTCACAAGTAGACCACTTCAGATGTGAAATGGAATTTGCTGGGGTGTTCTATCCCAAGTCTATTTCTCTGTACACTTTACCAATTCCCAAATAGGGTTCAGTGGCTCACAAATAATGTCAGTGAGGATTGAGCCTAGCTCCTCTGCTGTTTTAATGGCCCATGGGAAAAGGTATTTGATGAAAGTAAAGAAGTACTCTTAAGCACATACACAGCACTGAGTATTGCAATCCAAAATCAGGAAAAGTTGGGGTGGTATGTAAAATCAAAATTAAATCTGAAAGTAGTGATGTGTAACTCATCTGTGTCCTGTATTACATTGAAAACAATACAGCAGCACATTAATTGATGTGATACCTCATCAGTTTTATTCTCTGTCCAAAATAAACACTTCAGTTCTGATGCCTGCAACACATTCCCCCAAAAAGTTATACCTTGTTTTAGTTGCTGCCAGGCATTTGTTTTTTGGATGGTTGGGGGTAATAGCAGCTGCGCTAAAATGACCTACAGTTTCATTCAGATTTTATGCCAAAATTCATTCAACTCATCCAGTTAATAGTACAGAATAGATATTGGTATTACAGTAAATGGTTATAATGTAATATAAAATATCATTTCTACTCTAAAATAATAGATTCTTAAATGCTTGTACTCTCACTGGCCACTGTATTAGGTACACATATACAATTTTATGCAACACTTCCACCTTAACCTCTGTGTTTATGAAGCTCAGAATGTTTCAGTTTTGAGTGAAATTGTCACAAATGTATGTTTATTATTGAGGTCATAGATAAAGGTGGTGTTATATTGGACTACATTATATTCAAATGTGTTTCTAATATTTTGACCCTCTCATGTATGTAGCCGGGGAGGACAAAAATAAAGAGACACATCAATGCAGATGACTGCAGGCAAAGAAGAAGAATGCAGAGGAAGGAAAGTGAGTCGAGGGGCAGGTGTTTCAGGAGATGTTGGCTTTGCTTTCTCTACAGTCCTTCCACACTTCAGTTTTACCTTTGCCAAGGAGGTTTTGTTTTTGCTAGCATTTATGGTACTTATACCTTCAACTGGTGACACTGTGATGTCAACTTCAGCGTCATGTCCGTGTGGTTCTTTATTCAGAGTGGTCAAAGTTTCTTGCACATTCTTATGAAAGTCCTGATGCTTATGATGATATGAAGCCTATTTTAAAGTAGGCCTATAACTTAACGAGATGCTCCACATTCCTCATTTTAATGTCCTGTGGTCTACATAGGCTGGGCAAAGGTTGCCAGTTTATCTAACAGAAATATGACTATAATCTTGTAATATTATGACATTTTTCTCTCATAAAAGTATGGCTTTATTCTTGTAAAAATGTGAGTTCTTTTCTCAAAATCACAATTTCTAATTGTCCTCAGTGAGGCCCTATAATACTCTGTCGCACTTAAAGATGTATAGTACAAGAAACTTTTAATAATCTTTTTTAAAAAGTAAAATACACATGATTCCAAAAAAGCATCACTGGACTTCAAATGGTATCACTTATTTATATAGATAATCGCTTTATCTTTCCAGCAACTGACAGTGTTACTACTTTAGTAGGTAGTTATGATAAATGATTGTTTTAGTAGGGCTGCATTTACTTTGTAGAGTCATTATGAGAATATTATGTATGAGAAAACAGTCATTAATATTCATTATAATTGCAAACTACTGAGCTGAATGTTGATTGTGTTCAGATGCTAACACAGGTCTGCATTCTCTAAAGGATCTCTCATTGCATCTGTAGAGCAATAAATGTAGGTGTTCAGGAAGATGTCTGTAACAGAATCTGACTTTTTCTCATTTTTCCACTCGTTCTCTGAGATGACACCCTTGTGGGAAGTAGAAATTAACAATCATAGCATGGGCTTACAGTACAAACATCACTGGTATGATATGAATTCAGAAAAATGACTGATCACTGTGTAGTTGACTCACTTTTCAGTGCATTGGATGCTTAGTGCATTCCTCATAGTCTCCAAAGAATTGCTTTCCTATTCCAGTTGATAAGGGCTCCAATTTTGTTTGTGTCTGGTAATTGGAGCAATGTTGAAGAGAGCAGCACAGATACATTTCCTAGTCTATGTGTGAATAAGGCTGGCTATGGAAAGGAAAGGTCAAGCCCTGAGCTTCCGTCTCTCCCCCACCCCCGGGCCCTGAGCAGTAGGGGCCGGAGAACAGCACAAACAATTAAACATGTTGCTTCTCAGGGTAGAGCAGTAAGGCTCCTGTTGGTCAGAGAAGTTTTTACCTTAGTGGGTTGCTGTTGGTCACTCTTCAGAGCAATAATCTGCAGGTCTGAGCAATCAATACAGCCACAACAGCTTCAGCTTCCATTAGCGCAGGCATCTCTGGAGTGCCTGTGCATGAGCAGAAGAGCACAGAACAGGCATCAGCCAAGACATCTGCACGCATACACACATACGCATGCAGACAGATTTATTCAAGCTCATGCACAGATTCACACATGTACATAAATTCACACACGGGTACTGTATGTATAAGGATGGAAAAACACACAAACATGAAAATATAAAACACACAAACACATATTCATATAGTCATGTAAAAATATTTCTCTTCACCAAGAGTTTCATAGCATTTTACTGTATTCAAATATTTTTCAAGTTTCAATGTTGAAAGAAAAGTCTAGCTTCTGATATCACTGTTTTTTTTATTTCTCAACCATGTTTTTCAGGAATTAAGTTTGTACCTTCTACTACGTGAACATACAACATATTTCATTTGTTTTTCTAGAGTTTTTGCTCTTGCAATAGAATAATCACTTGTAGGAACAAAAACACAATTAACATCCTGCACTTCGTACCCTCTCAATCACTTTCCAGTGACATCCATGTAGTGAGGCGTATTTCCCTCAGTGGTTGCCACTGTTGCTACTCCACATATTCCAGGAAGTAAACATGTTTCTCAGAAACTGCATTCACCTAAAACATAATTCTACCACATGTGTATAGATGTAAATTATTGATGACCTATTTTTCCATGAATGTGTACATGATCCTCTTTGAATCATTTTCCCAAATGTTGTACAAGAATCAAACGGACCACTTTGAGGAAATCGGAAGGGAAACACGAGTTATGTAATACAGGTTTTTATTCATCTCTAAGACAAGTCTTCTGGACAGCTTTGATCAAAATGGGAAACAAAAAACATACAGCTGTCTTTCTTTACTGTTTTACATAATATATTACATTTATGTATAGTCACCAGCTGAATGTACTGAAAGCTGCAGAAGAGCACTCACAAGAAGTGAAAATTATGATGACACAAACACATTTCTGTAATGCAAGGATATCAAGCAGTGCCTCACCGAGAGCTACAGTATATGGTATTCATCTGTTGTTCCTGAATAACAGATAATAACAATCCAGCCCTCTGGGCCTCTGAGACAGCCCTGTGTGTGCTAGGGCTAGTCCATCTGTGTGCTCTTGCTTGCTTTTGAGCTAGCACGGCAATAGACTCAACAAGTGAAACACTACTGGCATTTTTCCAACAAGACACGGCCCAGAGGAAGACAATGCTACAGTAGCTTTACAATTACACAAACAAAGAGATGCCTCGCTAAATGCTTCCTAGTGGAAAATCACAAAATAGCGTTGGATATTTTTTTCTCAATTATTCTGTGACTTTAAAGACACTAATTGGTTCCCTTGCTAATTGTTTGTCATTACCAGTGCACTAGAATTGCACGTCTTACAAGTCAAAGTTCTTAGCTAGAACAAGGGAAAGTAGCTTCCATTGCACAATTAAAAGTTCTATTAAATTTGAATTATTATTATAATATTATTATTATAACAACAATAAAAATGTCCTTAGAAACATGTTTCCTTTGTCTAGACACATGTATGCCCTTTTTTGGGGAGAGGAGGGAGCATTACTTTCTTTGTTTCTTTTTTTATAGGTGCAATGAGCAGAATTATTTTTTTTTCTGTTTGCAAAGTCACTGCAGTGATAGTAGGAAAGCAGTCCTGAATATGAAAAAACTCAAGGTTGGTTTAAAAGAAACTTGTTTTTTCTTTTTTTACCTTTGCATTCTTTTTATCAATACCTTTATCACTGTACTGACAATAAGGTGCTGAATAGCCCTGTGGGAAGGTGATTCACGATCTGGAAACACACCATAGAAATTACATGCTTTTGTACTGCAGAGCAGTTAATGATTAATAAAAGGTTCTGAGCGATTTAATCCAAACCAGAAACACTTTACACATCTATTGCGCAGAGAGGAGGTGTGTCTGCAGCTTCAAGAGAAGCCAGCTCTTTATTTTATGATAATGTTATGTGCGTCTGTCCTTGCTCTAGACAGGATTCTGCACAAAAACCTGCAATGATAGAATCTCACAGGAAACACATGAAACAGTATGAACTGATATTTCAGGGAAAAAAGAGAGAACTAATGATCGCTGTCCCCGTAATTATCTTTTCTCCCCTTTTACATCCTATTTGGGAGATATACTGTACTGTACTAGTTTTTATTTCTCTTGCATGAGATAAGTAAACGTTTGTCTTGTGTTTTTTTTTTTTCCATGGGCAGCGTGCGTTCACAGGTTCAATATCTCTTAACTGTTCAGTGACCTTTCTATGTAGCCTTAGCAATTAGCTGATGAGTTTGTCTGTACTGTAGGTCAGTATCATCGGGTTGTAATCAACACAAACACACGGAGGCTTTTCAAAATAGAGACTAGCACAGCATTCAAGCACCCTTACCTTACTGCAGTTTATTAATTACAGAACAATAATCAAATTGTGTTTGATGAAGGGGAGGCCCATAACAAATGTTGACCTCAGTGTAGTATCCAAGAAGTATAGCCGAATAATCAGAATAAACTCTAGAAAGATTTTCCTCCCTGTAATTTCCTACCTGAACCTGTAAATGTGTGTATTGCCAAAAATGCTGCAGTAAATAATCACTCACATATTTCTTACGCTCCACAAAGAACAGCCGAATATTCCTTTTGCAGTAGTCTTGTAGTGAAAGGTACAAAAACAGCACATGTTATATACTATAGTCTGTCGGGTTATAGGTACTTTGGAATTTGTTTCTCAAGCTATGTGTGTGGTGTTTGTTCGTATGGTGCTTTGTTGCTGCTCTCTATTGCTGCTGGAACACAGGAATTTCCCCATTGTGGAATCAATAAAGTCCTACCTAACTACCTACCTACATGTTCCAGCTGTTGAAACATCCCCATCAGGAACCACGAGGCTCTGAGCAGTTACACTAGCTCTAAGGTGTAAAGCACAACAACGCTGGCCAAAATCAAACAAAATTCATAACATTTATAAAACAAATCAACTGTATTTCCTGCAAACATACATTTAAATGCTAACAGATTATTTTTCTACTTCAAAGACATTATAATTGTGGAGTATGTTCACTTGCAATGTTTATGCCAAGCAGGAACTGCTATGATTTGTACTCCACAGAAGTCATAGGTTAGGTGTTAGGGTTACGGACACCGGAGAGCAGGGTTAGCGTCCTGAGTCCCATGTGCAGTTAGCTTTAGGTTACTAGAATATTTTGGTCAAGTGGAGGAAAACATAGAGATGTTGGTTAAATATTGATCTTCTTGGAGATTCTATGTCAGGAACTTAAATGCAGCTTGTCCTGAAACAGTTGAGTTCTGTATGGATGTTATGACCTCAGTAAAAGACTTATCACCGCAATCTCATGGACTGACTGAACTTTTTTTGGTTTTGGTTTCAAATGCTTTACCAGGGGTTTGTTCGGTCCACATACTGTTCAGGGAAGGGTGGGAAGGGGAGTTAGGACAAGTTCATGCTTTGTTTAACATGTTAAAAACGACCAAGACCAAGAGTCTACAGCCATCCTAGTGGCTCATGTGGCTGCACGTACACTGTAAAATATAACTTGTTCTTTCAACTTAAAAATACACGTTTTTATTTAAAATTCTAGCCTTTGCCAATTAGCACCAAACAAATTATAGCTGAGGCTTGGGGTTATGTCATTAGCTCTGCAAGTATTTGGTCATAAACTACAATATTGTAAATTTTTAACATTCAGACTTATGTCAACATTAAAGATAAAGTCAGGGTTTCACCAGAGTCATTAGGATACATTAGGAACTGTGAATATACGTGCAAAATGTCATGGCAATCTGACAATGCTGAAATTTTAGCCTGCAGCAAAGTAGTGGACCAAGTAACCAACAGACTGACGTTGCCATCCCTAGAGACATGCTGTGGCTATACACTAAACACATCCTAACTTGTGATTCACATCAATATCATATTTTCAATACTGCTGTATGATTTGTTAATGTGCACTGTGAAATATAATTTTGTTTTTCTTTTCGTTAGAGTGCTATGTCCTATGTTGTTGTGCTTTAAGCCTTAAAGCCACCACACTACCCCCTGGGCAGAACGAATGAGGCACAGAGATTGTGTCCAGGGAATGACAGACTAACAGACAACAGGCTGTACCCATTATAGTGTAAACCAGCAATTAGGTGCTTGCATGGTGATAGAGTTGACCAGCTTTATTGCAATCAAATGTTTGGCAATAAAATGCTAGCAATAACGGGCTCCAGATTTCCTCTTTGGGGATGTAGACACATACTGTGTGCACAGACTGTTACTAGATACTAGCTTAGTTCTACTCTCAGGGAGCCTTGCTGGGGGTGGCAGCACCAAAGAACATTGTTGTGGTTTTGGTTGGTATGTTAGGCAGTCTTTATTGCGTTACCATGGAAAAGATGTGTCACAATCAATTTTATACAGGGTGCATAACTCTATAAACTATTAACTGTGGTACTGTAACAGGGCTGGTTTGCAGCACCACTCCCTATCTTGTTTAACAAATTCCATGGAAACAAAATATCACTATCTGTCCACAACAGATAAAACCATACACTAGCTAAATATTGTCTTCATTATGTATTCATATAAAGGCTACTGGTAATTAGATGTAGAAAGATGTTTATCAACATGACTCACTGTGATCAAGTACACCCACCATTCCCCCACCACCTGAGCTGTGATTCCTTTAAAGCTGCAATTATCAGAAGATTAACAAGTTCATGCCGCTACGACAGGATGCTGTGAGAATGAGTTTTGGTTCCAAGAGCATTTGGCTGTTTGCCATCGCTGAAGGTGACAGAAATCTTGCAGATCTTGCATGACTGTGAAGGGGGATGGACAGAGCTGGCTGGGTATAGCTTATGAATCTGAAAGTCATTGCTGTTTGGGCTTCCACTCTACCCTTACTGCCCCAGCCCAGCAGATCAGCTTTACTCAGCAGATTCCTCTCCACTGGGAAACAGAGGAGAAGCAGCAGATGGCCCAGAGCAGCCTAACCAAGCATGTGGGTAAAGCCCCTGCTGTCCTGATGCTAATTATTGATCAGATGATTAAGGCAGATGAAGAGATTTTTTTTTTTAAGTGATAGCTGTGATTGTGCATCTTTGAGTTGTCTAGAGATAACTGCCCAAAGATCAATACCTCTCAGCTCTTCTGTCAGTCATGCTGAGTAAGGTGTTTACAATTGAGTCTTAAGACAATGAAGAACTTTGCAGGGCTTCCTCAGGCACGCTCAGCCTCCTCGCAGGGAGTCTAATGAACTCAGACCTGATAAATAGGCCTCCAAACCACTTCAGCTATGGATCCTAAGAGACTGGCCTTGCTGCACTACTGCCAAACTCACTGGGCTTATCAACCTGCAAACACATACAGCATAGTGTGCATGCAAGTAGACACAGCCACATACACACAGGCAAGGAGCAGCAAAACTGTAATCTTTTATAATAAAAGACAGACAAACACACTGATGACCAGTGAAACCTTGCATAGAACCCTTATACAGATCGCTCTTTCCTCTTTGTGAAAATTGGAAAGGGAAGCATGTGCTTGCAGGAGGTTATATGGTCAGAAACAGCAGGGAAACCTGACAGAACGGCATCTGTTCTGTCAATATAATCATAGCACAGTTGAAGCAACCACTGTTTTCTTTTTCCTTTTTTTGATAAATGGATAAGTAGACTAGGATGAGTGTGAATGGAACGTTTCCAATCAGTGTTGAACCTTTTAAAATATGATCTTTGAAGAAAATGAAGCCAATTTTTTGCCTTCAAGAAATAAATTGTGATGCAATAATGGCATATTAAAGATTCAAGCTACTAGAGTACTTTTTAAAATTCTGTTTCTTTTATACTGTTGTCCACCTTTCAGAGAACAAGAGGGAGAAGTTTGGCTGAAAATATGAGCTCTGTTTATAGCATGTCTGTGTAAAAGTTCCAACCAAAACAAACTCTTTCAGTTTCTCAGAGCAGATACAAGTAAATATAATAATTTAACAATAAAATAATAAATCAAAACTGTTTTCGATAATGTACTGTTGAAGAGGACACCTACACCTTGATTGTGCAGTCATGCTTCCAAGTGTGTTAGTAGTTTTTTCTGTCTTTAACAGGTAGCATGTAGCAACGTCCATCCCTCTGTGGCTGACACCAGCCTTTCAGAGAGCAGGTGACTTGTTAGTACTCTAAGCAACAGCGGGAACAGATGTGTCCCTGACAGTGGATGGATGGTCAGGGTCCATCTGGTCAGTGCAGCCCTGGACAGGAATGATGAATACAGCTTCATCACTGAATAGCTGTCATCAATCGCGTGGCATGGCGATGGCCGGTGACAGCCACTCGCCAGCCCCAGGCCCCAGGTGTGGTGAGCAGAGAGCAAGCTGGCTCCGGAATGCAGGTCAATCAGGCAAGTCCAAGCCAGCGTTATATATAGCAATGTAAAGCGCATGAATTACAAAGCAGATGAAGTGCATTGCTTAGCCGGGGTGCAAAGAATCTGCAGGTTCTTTGATACAGGCATAGACTGGGTCACAGATTTATTTCAACACTGAGCCATCAAGCTAAGGACGAGTACCAGGCGTCTAGACAAGTCATGGCTCTACATTGTCTTCCCTGGCGGTCCCAAATGAAATGTGCTGTATCCTTGTCTGCTTCGCTGCATAGACATGGAGAGGCACTAAAACACCGACCTTGCTCTGGACTATTCTGAATATGTTATGGCTCTAGGTTCCCTTGAACTGTCACAACTTTAAATCGGCCACTTCAAATAATTTCATACACTGTGTAGTGATCTTTATGCAGGACAGCGCGCCTGCTCTTAGTCTGGCTTTGAAACAATAATATTAGGAATAATAATATACAGCCTTCTAATTTATTAAATTTTTTTATAAAAAAAAGAAAAAGAAGAAGAAGAAGAAGAATGGCAGCAAACCCTATCTGTCCTAATGGTTAGACATGTCATAGTGGGTGTGTTCTAGGACCTTGGTGCCATTGGAAACAGTTCACTTAAGTCTGCGAAGGGGTGTCTCAATTGTGCGCCTGCTTCTGATTGGCAACTGGGACAAGAGATAAAAGGTTTACAGTATATATTTAAATGTCTTCACCAAATGTAATATTTACATAAAAATAAATTGGCACACATTGTATGTACATTTCAATTTGAAAACACAAGAAGCAAAAGAGAAACAATCCATACAATCCAGCAGAATGTCGTCGATTCATTAGAATAAGTATCCATCTATGTTAGACAGAACCAAACCCATCTTTACAGCAGCCACAATGGATGTTATGTTGCTGCTTATCAATTACAGATTAATAGTCATCTTTAAACAGCTGTCACTGATCTGGCTTGGGATATAAATATTCACGAGGCACACAATCAAGGAGAGGGCCTAAATACAAACATAAACATGACCGATTACAGTAGAAAGCAGTCGAATTTAATATATATTTATTGGCACATTTCACCTCTACGTTCACTGATCACAAGTCTCAAGCACTTATAATCCTCCAAAGTCTGCTGATATTTAAAGGCAAATCATGTGTATGAATCAATGCGTCAAGGTGCTGGGTCCAAAAAAATATAAATACCACTGTATCTGTTGCACAAAGACCACAACACTGTAGAAGGCTGCATCTTAAAATGTTTTTGATTATTCAAATAATAGGTACACAGTCAAAAGACTGGCATGCATACATAATTAATAAATGACTTAAATGATCTCTTATGCTCAATTATAAAAATTCATTTTAATATGTTGATTGCTAGATACTCGCTAACAATGATTTGTCCTCTGAAAACAAAATGTAATACACTTATGTTAAATGTTTTGTTAAAAATTATTACTGAAGAGTGTTTTAACAGAATTATCAGCAACAAACTACAGGTTAAATTAATGGATGCTTATGAGTCGGTGTATTCAAGCTCAATTTCTTTTCATGACAGTGAACAGGATTTCTTGTCAGTCAGTTGTGCCTTTGGCTTGATTCTCTGGTACGAGTAGAGAAAGGTGGTGCAAGCTCATTGATGGCTGTTTTTTTTTTTATTTTAATTTCTGCTGCTCTGTCATTTTCTCCGCAGGGTGTCTCTTGGGAAAATCAAGGGGAGGGGAAGGCCGTGGGGGGAGGGTCTGGCAGAAAGAAAAAAAAAAACAGGTTCACACGCTGGCATAACATCAGAACACATCAAGGTGTCGGCTGCCTGATGCTGGTTACATGTGATTAAGCCTCTGCCTCTAAACATTCTACGTCTGACCTTGCTGATGTGTGTATCCAGTGTGCTGTAGTGCATCACTCTCTCTCATTATAGACCCCCACCCCCAGTTTTCCATCCGTTTGGATGGACGCTGCAGATGACCATCTCAACAAGAATCACTCTCATGTTCAAAGCCACACTTTGCTTTGTGAGGCTCCCTAAAACTGACATTAATCCACTATTTTTTTCCACAAACTGACAAGAGCATGGCATGGAGGTGTCACATTTGCAGACAGCGGAGGGGCAGTCAGCTTTGACAGCCCTACTAAAGTGCTGCCGCTGCCTGTAGCAGTCAGAACACTGTAAATGGGAAATCCAGAGGAGATCGTCTGTAAAGAGCGAGTCCACTGGCCGTGTAGAATACAGTCAAGTCAGCAAGGGGAGATGAGAACAAGCCAGAAAGCAAACAGGCTGGTATGAAATTAATAAAAGCATTTCAGTCATTCTAGCAGACTGCAACCAAGAAATTTCCACAGCAAAAATTTCAAACAGCAACAGATTTCCCATGAGACATTGCCACAAGAATGTAACATAGAACAGGTAATATGTGTCATGTGTGGCCATTCAGCTGCTCGCTGGCAGTGTGTGGTTCACATCTCGCTGATCTTCAAACAAAAACCCTCCGTCTCTCTGACACCTGCCGAGAAGTTGAGTTTGACCAGAACTCCTGAGAATTTATTAGAACACGGGGAAAATTGTATTACCTGAAGGAATTTGACCAGGTCATATACAAAGATTAACTACATGTATTAAAGTAATTCTTTCTGTAAGGAACATATTGCGTCCTTAGCAGGAAGACCTTGTTATGAGTTCATTCAATCACTAACCAATATCTTGGGGTTTCCCAGGCATTACTCCATTCTCCTACATACTTGTTGGGTTGATAAAATGATCGAAAACATTGCTTGTTCATAACTCAGCTTGGCAATACACAAAAAAAGATCACACCTAATCACTTAGCGGTGGAAGCAAAGTGACCTACAAATGATGACTTGCAGCAAATACAGAACCTGTATGTCCCAAATTTCTTATGAAAAATGTACTATTTTAACAATACAGTAAAGGTTAAGCTTCATTGTTAATGTGCAATCAGTGATGGGCAAGAATACTACAATGATTTGTGTGTAACTAGTTATTATAAACACCTTTCAGACATGCACTTCTAGTCAGGAATTTGCTGGCTGTTCCATATCTAGGCATCATGTCTGAACAAAGCCCCAAGCTGCATAGCTGGCAAAGTGTTGCAGGCAGTGTTACCTGGTCAGACCTGGTCAAATACCTGAGCTGCTGTAACCAGCTACATGTCTGAATTGAGATGTTCAAATTGCTGGTAAGGGCATGCTCACAATGATGACAGTGCTACAGCACAATGCAACATTTTATCAGTTTCACTTCTTTGTTCTCTCTAACTCTGCTCCCTCTCTTCATCCACTCTTTAGCTTGCTGAACCACTCTCTCTCAGCACTGAAATTTGGGAATAATATAAAAAGAACATAACGACACTGCCCAGTTTATTTTGAACTGGTAGAGAGAATATCTGGTTTAGCAGTTTGGTTCAACATGGAACTGTTCATCCACCGCACAGAGGAAGAATTTACTGCCACGATAAAAAAGCAAACGGCTATACCTAGCTAGGTACTGCTCTGTTTTGTTAGGTATTTTTAGTCAGATAGAAATTGGATAGATACTTTATGTATTAGAAATGTTTAGTGGAGATAGGATGTCTAGTTAGTCTGTTAAATGCTTAGGCCTGCTTATGAGTTTCTACAGGGTACATCTGGTCAAGGATAACTAGAGAGAAGAGTTGATGACTGTCAGCAGACAGGGTGTTTAATATTATTATTATTATGACGTGTATAACTGTAGCCTTAGCCATAATATGTTCTTATGTTTAAGTCACGACATGTTACTAGAAGTCTGTGAGAATGTTTTTAGCTACACATCACTTAACCAACAGACACACACACAATCACACATTGATTTGCTTCATGTTTTGACTACTGCTATGGTCAGCTGCAAGGCTGGCAACAGAGACGTCTCGGTTGACGTTTCTGTGTAGTATGGGGCTAGCCCAACCGAGGGGATATAATGTATAGGCCTGGTGGGTTCAGGGTCTTTCATCTTACATCTGCCTGTGAGCAGTTTGGAGGTGCAAGATACCTGAGCGTGTAATGTTAATTTAACCTGTGATCCTTTAAATAAATCAGCACTGTTTTGAAGTTACTTGGACTGTCTCGTCTCTCAGAGTTAGCAATGGTAAGAAGAACCACAGTCCTTCAGTTTGAATAAAGCTGTGCCGGGAATTTTGCGCACAGCTTTCTACGCCTGAGCGACAATAAGCAACTGCTACACGACTACATGTCGCCTGTAAATTCACAGCTACCATATCTGAAAGGTACGTTGGTTTGGGTTGTCTCTTTATTGTAAAAATCTGACCAGGTTTCATAACTAATTTATGCAAACAGGTAATTCCAAAGGGTTAATTTACTTTTACTTGCCACTGTACAATTAAAATGTTCCATTAGAACATACTGTATAAAGAAAACAAGCAGCATCAGCAGTTTGATTGAAATGTTCAGTTTGTGGTGAGACTTGTTCCGAAGACCACGACCACATCGACAGCGTTCCTGTATGATCTAGACCGAGATCTTTGGTGTTGGGTAGACTCAGATGAGTCATTAGGATGCCTTGCTTATGTAATGGTTTGGTGATAGCAGAAGCCTTCAGCCTGCATTAAATTAGACATCAACATAAAAGAGCTCCAGTTTTTTTTTAATAGTGCCCAGCAGGTGTCAACCACAGCAGCCTCTCTGTCCCTTTCCACACTCCATGGCTGCTCTGCTCCACCATATGAAAGAATACCAGGAAGGTTGCAGGGTTGTGGGGGTGGGGTCAACTGCCACCTGGGATTAGGTACCTGAATCCAATCTAAGGGAGCAATGAGCTCCAGTGGTATTAAAATGTTTTCTGGGGAATTTCTCATGTTCCCCACTAGCTGATTATTTCCAGATTTTAGATGACCTCTGCACAGTTTTGCCAGTCATGGTTAAGATGTAGTTTGACACTTACCGGCCACACTCACATGAGTTGTATAATCTCATTTAAAGAAAATCATCGCACAGGCAAATCATAATTCCTCAAACTGATGTTAGTGTTTGTCAAAGTGTCTGAATACTTTAAAGGTTAACATTACATTTCAGACATTCTGTAGATGTGTTATTTTGGTTGAAACCATCAAAAATGAAGATATTCCCTTTTCACTTCATCTTCTTTCACCAGCGTCAGCACGGCTTTGTCTACTCCACTTCAGAGACTTGCAAATATGACCCTTCCCGACCAACTCTACGAAGATTCTAAACCCCTTTGAATAACCAAAGGGAAGGGGGTTGTAAATGTGTAGTGATTGGCTTAATCAGAAATCACTTCAAAAGTGTAGGCTTTAACCAAACAGGGCAACTTCAGCCAAAACCATGTGTATAAAAAAAAATTGATTACTAAATTTGTTTTGTTGGTTTGAACCTTGCAGCTGACTGGGGTTGTGGAGTTGCATGTTCTTCCTGTGCCTGCGTGTTTTTTTTTTTTTTTTCGAGTACTCCAGCTTCCTCCTACAGTCCAAAGACATGCACATTGGGTTAATTGGCGACTCTTAAAGTGCCCATAGGTGTGAATGGTTGCCTCTCACTGTGTCAGCCATGTGATAGACTGGTAACCTGTCAAAGGTGTGCTCTGCCTTTTGCGGTGTATCTGCTTTGAAAAGATCACTAGAATATCATCATTTCACTCTGAGAGTAACACCGAAAGATTAATAGACACCTTTTTATCCAGCAGACTGGATGCACTGATCTACCCAAAAAACCTTTCAGTCATTGCCATTTGGTTCAGAACTCTGCTGACCGAGAAAGGAGAGGAGAGAAACCTGTTTTAAAGTAATTTCACTGGTTGCCTGTCAGTTTCCATATTGATTTAAAATTCTTTTTACTGCTTTATAAAGCCTGCACCAGCCTACTTGTTTCCAATGTATGAAACAGGGCAGCCTCTTAGAGCCTCTGGCATGAATCTTTTAGTGCAGG
This sequence comes from Monopterus albus, assembly GCF_001952655.1. Lineage (NCBI taxonomy): Eukaryota > Metazoa > Chordata > Actinopteri > Synbranchiformes > Synbranchidae > Monopterus > Monopterus albus. The sequence goes on along the minus strand of NW_018127904.1, from coordinate 337,806 downwards.
ACAAAAACTTGTATGCTCCAAACACTTGGAACCATCTGCCTGATGGCTGAAACCTACTGTACTTCTTCACTTTGTCTTCTGATTAAAACTTTTTCTGTCATTGTTTATCCTGTGGTATTATTATTATTATTATTATTATTATTATTATTATTATTATTACTTCTCATAATTTTAAATGTTGATTTAGTTTTTTTTTATTTTAATAAAATTTTATTGATTGATTTTTAAAAATGTTTTGATTGATTTTTTTAACTTTCTTTATTGATCTCTATCTGCCTTATTGTCTTTTATCTATAAAAGACTTTGAATTGCACTAATGTGTATGAAAACTGCTATATAATTAAAGTTTGATTTGATTTGAGATTCAAACATAGAAGAACAGGCAAAGAAAACAACGACACCTACGGAGAGTTAGAGTTCTCTATACTGGCACACACCAAGTGATGTTTGAGAAACTACAAAAACACCACCGCTTATGCTTTGGTGACCATAGCAACTGCACAAACTAGACTTTGGTGCTGCCATTACAATGAACCCCTTTCATCCTTTTACATTTAAACTATTTTTGGTTGTGTAATCAGATACAATCCTTTAACCCAGTGCATATCTAAATTTGTCTTGTATTTTTTGTCTTTAGTTTTGTAGATATATGTAAGTATATTTACTGTTGTTGTTGAGAGATGCCTCTTGATTGACAATATGACCCAAAGGTTTAAGAAACTGCAGCTTGAAATGATGTGTGCTTGCTTAGTGTGGGTGAAAGTACAATGAAATAAAATGTTTTATACAGGTTTGATTGTAAAATGAACTGCAGCATAGCTGACGGGCTTTAAATGATGCATAACTATTATTATTTAAATTAACTATCCTAAGACCTTGCAAACCTGGAGCCACTGCTGGAGCAAAATCAAAACCTGACATAGTCCATACCACTTGTCATCTGATTATGCTCAAATTTGTATCATTATAAACAAGTCAGTCATCTGAGTTAATTATGAGTGGAATCCATTGTTCATTTTACCTAAAATATAGGAATATGTTGACACGGGCTATTTAAACATCACTGGCTTTTAGTAGGACCCAAGCTGAATTAAGTTATGTAAGCAAATGTTTTTGAGTAGAATGCAATCAATGCAGAGCTCAGGGGGAAAATGAACTGGTTCAGTTTAATTATTAGTGTCCACACAGTTCACTAAGACTTGTTTTTCTTGCATTTTCCACTAGCCAGAATGCCTTGTATTTTTGTAATCATGCTATCTTGTCATTTCCAATTAGTAAAGAATGCACATTCTGAAGGATTTGAACCACTACAATGATTTAAATATAAAACTGTGGGTAATGAATTAAAAGGTTGACTCAAGACATAAACATATGATGCTGAATCAATTATGTCTTCAATCATGGGCACAGAAGTCAGTGGTTGAAATCTTCTGGGAGTCACTCTTGACAAACGGATATCCTAGAGTACTCACATCAACAAAGAGGATGCAAAAATGGGAAGAGAAGTATCTATTGTAAATAGATGCTATCCATGTTATGCAAGCCATAGTATTTTCCCACCTTGCTTGCTGCTCTGTGATATGGTCAAAAGCAGGTAAGAAAGTGTGGGGTAAGCTATCTAGCTAGCGATAAGCTAGCAAATAATAGAGCAGCACTACTAGCACCCCGCTGTTCACTACAAGCTAGTGTACATCTTACATGACTGAAAGTCAGAGGCAAGTTAAAATGTAGTATTCAAAAATAGTTTAGAAATATTTAGTAATACATAAAGTTTTAAAACAGCCATATTATCAGCATTAAAAAAGTTTTCTGAAAGTATTCACATTTACCAAACAAGGCAGGAGAGATGTTACATATGCCGTAAAGAATGTAATTAGTAGGTGCTGATTTGAGAAAGAAGATGGTGAAACTCATGATGATACAGACAACTGAGTTAGACCCTGGAGTACAGAGGCCTAAGACAGCAAGGAAGAGATTTAATTCTTGGCCTGCTTGCTGTAAGTACAGTATCAAGAGTAGAAAAGCCAAGAATTAAAGATTTTTTATGTCACTAAGCACTGCAAGATGATGGCACATTCAGCACAGTGAAACCTCAGTGTTCTTGCTAATGATGACAGAGGAGGCCAATATGGCAGCAAGATCCAGGGGAATTCAACAAAATGCTCATTAAAAGGTCTAATAATTAAAATATTGATTAATTAGTCTTACATTGATTTACAGTCACACTTTATCAAAGCGTGAGGCTCTAATTACCGTGCCATTATGTCAGCCACAGGCTGACTTACTCAGTTTTTGTCACATGTAATGAAAAAGAACATTTCTTTAACTGCCTTTTAAATTTTTGACCTGTAAAATTTTAATGGGGAGTACAGTGGGTGTCGAATTTGGACTGGCAGTAAAGTCATGGGTGGCTAATATCTGTGAGTCTGGTTAAGTGGCTGTACACACCAGGAGCTGAAACATCTCTCTAGAGGGATTGGTCAGGGTTACTCTGTTTAAATAAAATTGCATTCACCAGTCTCTGCAAAGGCACAATGAATAATTACACAAAACTTGACTCTTCTAGTGTCTCACTGCACTTTTTTAAAACAGAGAATTAAAATATCTGTG
>NW_018127904.1:308707-335156 GCF_001952655.1 Monopterus albus | reverse complement strand
TTTAAAAAGCATGAAAATGCAGTTATCAAAGTTCTTTGATACAAGTAGTTTTTGTGGTTAGCGTTTGGAGGTTAGTTAATGAAGAGGTGTTGAACAGGAATTGAATCCTATTTTCCACTCCAAAGAGTCAGAAAATGGTACTTCAGACACTCAGGAATACCAATTTTCCTCCTGAAATTGGAAATGTGTAGACATGAGAGTGAGGCGCAAATCATCAACAAAGTTTTGGCTGACCAGAGGCAGGGTGCAGTGCTGGATTCAACTATCCACATATCTCTGTCTCTCTATCACTACGATACAAATTACACTACACACAGTAATTTTCTATACTGTATAAGCTGGAAATGTCAGTGCAACTTTGGCTGTTTAGAAGAGTACTCCACTGATTTTGCATTGTGCTCCCCCTGAAAAGTCAAGAGGGATAATTAAGTATAAAATCATTGCAGCAGAACCACAGATACTGTCTGTCTTATTCCATGTATTATATTCCCTTGTCGAAATCCAACAACTTGACTGTGAGCAGTTTACTTGAAGATTTGGGAGCCGGTGGCTTCAAACTGAGACGAGGAGTGAGCTACATACTGTAGGTGTGATAAGTGAACTCCACAGCTCCAGATTTTTTTTCTTCATTTTAATCTCAACATACTCTTAAACCCCAATCGTCTCAAGTGACATCATTTGCGATGATTTATCAGGCTTCATGCAGCTCCCCCTGGAGCCACAGAGGGCTTTATATCCTACAACTTTGGCTCACATAGGCGCAACACACCGAGACCCGAAAACAGATTTATTCATTTAATGCAGTGAGTAACGTATTTTTAATGATTTTATGCTGTTTACAAACAGAATTATATGAAAACATGTGGGTTTGCCCAGGATGAATGGCAGCTCTACAGGATGATGCCTTATTTATACCGTCAGTCTGAGAAAAAGTGATGAATCTTATGCTGGTGAATGTGTGAGTGTGTGTTTCTAGTGTTTTCAGTTGGTAACATACTGAGGACTTTAGAAACTGGAGTCTAATTTACAGTAAATTAGTGTTGTGTTTTGAAGTTTTGAATGTAAATTTAACTTGTCTTTTTCAGTAACTGCGGGAAAAAAAAGCCTCTACCAACAATGACACCTTTACCATCAAAACCAAACAGCAAACCAAGCGTCCATCAGTCCAGCCAACGAGAAGCCCCCGCTCAAGTAAGACGTTCACACTTTAAAGAGTGCACTTTCCCACTTCCCCGCCTTAGAGTTCAATGTATGTGAGCAGAAAACATTTCAAAGAGAGCATTTATTTCTCCTATTGTAACTTCTGAACACGTATAGAAAGTACACAAGTAATAACAGGTTAATATAATGCATAACACATAATGGGGCACTTTTCATAAATTGCCTTCATACAATCACTTAAAGCCTCCCACCAACCTCCCACCAGATTTCAGATGCTTCTCTGTAGCACATTGATAAGATCTACCATTTAAAACACACAGTAGTGGTTACCTCACCATTGTGTATTACAAATGTAATTCTATCATCTCTACATAGACAGCTAGGTAGATGGATCAGGTTGCTGATTATTATTATTATTTTAAACATAAAATATAACATACTATTGACACAAGCTTCTTGAATGTGAGTGATGGGAGAAAAAAGTCACATTTCATCACAAAACCCCCAAAATCACAGAAGGTCCATTAATAAAAAGGTTGAAGGAATATAGCTGATGGCTTTCATATTTTAATGAGAGATGAACAGTATTACACCTCCATGGTTTTGCTGCATCAGAACCTATATCCACCCCACCTTTGTTTGCCCTCCTTTATTTGCATTTCAAAGGGAGCCTCTGAGAGGGCGCTTTGCATATTTACACCTGATTAACAACTTTAAATGAACATGTCAAAATCAGAAAATTGTTCTTCACTGGCATAGCGGAGCAGTCTGATTCTGTGCCATAAAATGTAACGTAACAAAATGCTGAACACAAAGTCTGATTACACTGACATAATATCGGTTTTTGCTGTACATACTTCAAAGAGTTGACGTAAATTAAAGTGGTTTGTTAACCAGATATTTTTGAGGAGGAATATGTGTTTCGGAAATTGCGGCATGACCACAAAGGAGCAAAGGAGCAGAATGCAATATGAAGAAGAGAAATATATTTTGCCTGCCATGGCCACATTTTTTTTATCTTAACAAAAACTGGCTGTAAAGCAACACTGATGTAGGTTTACATGTTATTTCATGGTGTGTTCTTCCAAGACAGCCTCATTTAAATTTCCTGACCATCCCTTAGTGGTCCTATTATTATGTATTTCTTAAAAATCTGCCCATAATAGCAAATTAAAAGGAAGGTGAATGAATGGGCAAGCTAGTACATGATTTAAAAAATTCAAAATCCTAACATTTGGAGGAAAAGAAAACACAAAGTTCCCCATGTTATATTAAAGCTTGGTCCTGGTTAAAGAAAAAAAGGGATATAAATTTCTAATGAAGGCTTTGTTCTGCTGAGCTCTCTATAAGATATAAAATATAAACTAACTATGTGATTATTAATTGGGCCCATTGTAATTTGAGAATTCTGAGCTGCATATTGTTGGCAGTTCTCCATGGGGTCTGTCTGTGCAGGAACATGTCGAGGGGGTATACCAGCCAGGATGCCTCAGCCATTTAGAGAGCAGCTTGCCACTCACGCATCGGCATACCAATGAGAGGGGTTAAAAGGCACGGCTCCTCTCAGAGACAGCCCTCCTTCTCCGGCTCACCTCCAAAGGGTCTCCACGGACTAATTTCCAAAACCACCTCTTAATGTGGGCTTGTGTCAATCACCCGAACAGACAGCTTCATCCCCTGATATGGAGTAGTCATACAGTAGAGCCAAGCACACTAAAAGAAATACAACAGTGCTTTAGTGCAGTGAAAATAACGGCCCCATAATACCACAGTTATTATTACTATTGTTATTAGTAGTAGTAGTCGATTTGAATTTGTGCTCATATTTACATTACAGTGGTAAAATCAGAATCAAATAGTTAATTAATATCATTAAAATAAGTCAAATTTTCTCCCTCCAAAGTCTGCTTTTCAGTTTTTTAATTACACATTTGTACATAACATTTTTCATTTAAGAGCAAAACATCTCTTATACCATTCTTTTAATATACGTAAACTAACAGCAATGCTGCTTATTTAAAAACACATACATATGCATTTGTAATGGTTTTATGAATTAAATTAATATGAACAAAGGTTGATTTGTAATCATAAGCCGTGTCAATATCTCAGCACATCTGAATAAACACATCATACTTCCATGGTAACATTACCATGTTACCATTATCATATATGGTGAAATTCACAAACACTAATTGCAAATGTTTCAGGAAGCAGTTTGACCTCTTACATGTGAATGCAAAAGAATTAACAATATCAAAATGCACATTATAGCTATCTTATTATTATTATGAGCAATAGCAGGGTTACTGGCTAAATATTACCAAACATTTTAGTAATGCAACAGCCAGTTTAATAATGAGTAGATGACAGTAAGACTGACCAGGCTCTGGTGTCTTGACAATAATGAATCCAGATTAAAAAGCCATATCTATAGTACAGGGGACACAAAAGATCCAACAAACACGTAGCTACAGTACACGTAAACAATAAAGGGTAGCTTGAATAAAGATAGTGTTGCTGTCGTTTCTGATCCACAAACCACTACACATTCCACTTAACTCCTAAACACAACTTATTTCACACTTCTCCTGAAACCCTTTCACGCTCTGGCTTCTCTGAACATTGAATAGCTGAAAACCCATCCCTCATACTGAGTTTTGCTTTTTGCGTTACAATCCAAGATGACATACGACACCAGAAATGATGAGAAAACTGTGGGGAGGCTTCCAGTAGATTGATTCTCCCATTGCTTCATTCTTTTCTAGTTAGTCTTTTATTGGCTACAAAGGTAGCGTCGTTGTGAAGTTGAGTGAGAGAGGAGTGAACCGGCCTGCCCTGTTTAATCCACAGGGCATTGAAGGAGGGTGATCACTTCTTAAGAGCACAAGGGCCTACAAGGAAATCAGTGCAGTCTACGAGATCCCAAAGCTGATTTAAAGGAGAGATATCCCAGCTTGGGCTCTGGGCCTTTAACAGGAATAAGGCCATCCTGTATAACAACAGTTTAAGGCTCCAGAGGACAGCACTGTTCGTGGCCAAATATGAAGGTCTCTGGTCTGGACAGAAACCCTGCATCCCTTATAGAAATAAAACTGTTTGTTTAGAAAAAGTGATATCTGAGTTCTTCATTACATGATGCAGTTCCAAATGGGTGTAAATCCACCGATGATGTAGATCTAGTCTGTATACATCATACATTTCCAATTACATGACTGTCCTCTCAGGGGCAATAAGGAAAATCAAGTGAAGCCTTTTTTCTTGTCCTCTTACAGGCAGATCACATTTCTTCATCCAGAACCCTAATCAAAGCAGAGCTGCCTCGAAACAAGCACAAAGAGAGGACGGAAGATAAGGATACTATTTATTTGACTATATGTTTTACTTGATAAAAAATACAAAGCCTTCAGATGTAAAAAAAGATAAGTGATACAACAGTTGGCTGAACAGCCAGCGGCAATTTTAGGAGATAATCAGTGTTCTGGGTTTTCCGGCGGCTTTGTCATCTTTATTTCAAAGGCATTGATTGCACTTATGAGCTCTTATCTACCTGATGATGTGCATTCATTCACACAATGTTAACATTATTCCAGACTAGTAGTTAAATTTTATGTAATTTATTGGAAATAACACATATGGATAGAAGCGGGGTCGCTGCCAACACAGACTGAGAAGCAGGGATTTTGCACCGTCTTTCCGATTTCTAAAGACCGAGTGCAAAATTAATGAAGGGGAACTCTGACTTTTAGTCAATGTAAAAATTTCATTAATGTTATTATTCAGTCACCTCTGTGGTGCTGAATTTATATCACAGAGACCTCATGTGTTGAATCCTGATTGCATGTATTTCCATTTCTTCAACATCAGGGGACCCGGAGAGGTGAGAGAGGAGCGCTTGGGACACTTGGTACTCTACCCATGTAACTCATTTACATGTAACACTCCACTGTCCAAATTATTGTTCTTTACAATTTTAAGATTTATAGTTATATGTTTGGTAAAGTGATGAATTATAGCAGAGTCAGACAAGCCAGTTATAACAGTGCAGTGTATATATTAAAATGGAGCTTTAAATGATTTTGTTTTAGTAGAGCTTTAGAGAAATACAGTAAATATGACCATTCATTCACTTACTCTTATGTCTTATTAAAGATTAAAATGCGTTATGAAACAGGCAAATTATTATTATAGACCTACTACTGGAATCTGTATAAAAATACTTCATGATGTGGGAACAAATAGAAGGAAAATAGAGTGCAGCAGCATTGTGTGTTATCTGTCTTGTACTTTCATTGATTCTTAAGTATCTGTGTCAGATCATTGGTGTTCAAACAAATCACTGATCCTCCTCCAGGATGATCATACACACAGAGTCGGATCCAAGCTGTATTTTATTGACAGTGGCGTTCTCTGACGACAACCACTTATATGTCGGTTTTACAGCACACATCACCTTGGTATAAAATCAACTCAAGCCCTGAGGCCTTGAGTTTTTTATCCTCATGTGCCACTGCTTCAGTTTTCAAATGCTTTAAGAGCAGAGGAGGGGCAACATGAGCTGCTGTATTGAGCTGCATTTACTGGATTAAATAAAGTTGTGTGGTACTGTAATGCTGTCTATGTCGTCTTTCTGTCATTGTCACTGCTGTTTGTTAAACAATCTTAGCAGCCTTTATATATCACACACACTGAACTCAGAATGCTCAGCATGTAAAATAGCCAGATGCCAAATCTATATAAAAATAAAGATTAAAGATGCCTCCCCTCTTCATGGGGAGAAACAAATGTTTATCTGTTCAAACGTGCATACATCAGTGTTGAAACACAACTCAGTTATGAGCAGTGCTCAGCAGAGTTTGATGGAAGGAAATGTTAGCCTGTAATGTTGGTGCAAACAACAGAATAATAGGCTGTTGGCTGAAGACCAGTGAGGGTTACACTTTGACATTTATCACAGGTTTTTTTTTTTTACTACCCTCAGTAATTACTTTGAAAATTAAGCATGATGATTAACAAAGTGATCTTAATGGTCAATATTGTTATATTGTATCTCTTAAAACATTGAGTTAGCTAAAGGTAACAGGTTACATAACACTGTTCAATAAACCTAAGTCCTTCCTTCATTCCTCAGTGAATCGGGTGTAACCTTCCTCCTTCCAAGCACAGCTGAAGCATGTAAGAGCTGAAACCATTAGTAACAACCTGCAGCTACAGCTGCAGAACACAGCTGAATATTTACTCATCTGGCTCAGTATATAATAATGGAAACGGGCACAGCTCTGCACAGCTCTGCATGACATGATTTGGACAAGTGTAAATACAACATGTAGATTAAATGGCCATATTATAAAGGTGCATTCTGTGCACAGTAAAAATGAAGTGTTTACAATAGGCTAAATATAGATGCTTCATTTGTTCAGTATATAATGTCCCTTAAAGTCCGGCCTGTCTGTATGAAAACTTTATTTAGCTTTGAACCCCCCCGTGTATCTTATATATCAGACTGTAATTTCTGTATATCTACATGTTACAGAAAACAGCTGACTTCACGTTAGTTTTAATTTCTATGATCTTTCCCAGGTTCCAGCAAGATCATGCTGATGTAGTGACACATAAGAACTGAAATGAGTTTCTATCAAGTATATCAAGACCACAGCCAGAGCAATAATGGATTTTTCATGTTAACATTGATATCCGATGCTGAATAATGTCTGCTGAAAGTAACCTTTTAATAAAAACAATTTGGATAAAGATCCTTTTGATTATTTTAGATGTGACCAAGATAGATGCCAAGCTTTTAATATTTTACAGGTGAAAAATCAACTTGTCAGCGCTCTCTGGGGAATAAACTTAGCAACATTGTTTTGAAATGACCTAAAACCCAGTTTGGCATTTCTGTAATGAAATTTTTGCTGCTTATTAGCTAACCTCATCACAGGGTCGGCGGTTCGATTCCCTTCGTCTCCTCACTCCACATAATGAAGTGTCCATGGGCAGGACACTGAACCCCAAGTTGCTCCTGGTGGCTGGGCCAGTGCCTTGGCATGGCAGCTCTGTCGCCACTGATGTGTGAGTGTGTGCATGAATGGGTGAGGGGGTGAATGTGTTAAACGCTTAGTCCAGGTAAGCTGGAAAAGTGCTATATAAGCGCAGTCTGACACATCTCATCGTTTAGGGTATCAGCTTTGCTAATTTTCACTTATACAAGGTGGTGGATCTTACAGCTACAAAGTAAATCATAATCTTGTATGTGTACAAATGTATGATATACACATGTATTTTTGATGAAAACACTTCTTATTTCAATGCAAAAGAAGATGTATGTGATGCTATGTGTCTAATGTGCTAATGTGCCACCATTAAGAGGTCTTAGGGACGCTTAGATTTCAGTGACCGGTGCATAACATCTACCAATGGTCAAAATACTCAAAACTGCCAGAAAGCACTGAAATACATGCTTTTACTTTGGGAGAAATAACCCACTGCCAATTGTGCTGAAATTGTGCTATCTTTATCTTAAGTATTGCTTCACAGATATAAGCAGTTGCCTGCTTTTGGTAAATCTTAGCAATTTTCAATTTTCTGTGACATGGCTCTCCAATCCATGGAAAAACAGGGACTATTGTTGAAGTGTCCTTACAGCGCTTAAATTGAAGAGGAAGACAAGAGTTCACACAAGCTTGTTACATACTCGACAACATGCACAAAAAATGAGCAACTGAATTAACACATCTCAAAGATTAACAGTAACTTGTGTTGTGATTACAGGCTCTAGTTCATCTTCAGTATCAGATCATCTGATAAATGAGCTCAGTCGTAAATTGGCCATCCACCACGCAAAGGCTGAACAAGTGAAACATTGGTCTCTGAAACATGACATCTCTGAAAGCACATATTAAGCCAACGCTGGTTTGAGAGTTTACAGCAGGGTAACAGTAATGAAACATTAAGAATTTTCCTCCCTGTGCAGCCAAGCACTACTCCCAGCACAGCACCAGAGAGAAAATACAGTAGTTTACTTACTCACATCTGTATTAGCAGTACACTCACAGCAGCACACTGCTGTCTATGCATTTTGTTGACACCATTATTATGCTCATATGTTGATTACACACAGCTGATTGAGTACACCGTATGTATGGCCAAGTGTATGAGTACAGTTGAATGAAGTGCAAACATACGTTATTATTAAACGTTCCATTCCAAATTCATGCAACAGCTGCAGTAGGTACATGAGGCAACATGCATCTACTGCAGCTGCAGTTTGCAGATGGTAGCGAATGAGAAAGCTGATAAACTTGATTGAGGAAATATGTGGGTGATTTCAGTGATTCAAAACTAAATAGATTTAATAATGTTTCAAGCTAATTATGATAAAACAAACAAACAAAAACAAATATAGATGTATCACATTGCTTTGTGACCAGGGTATGTGGTTTGTTATTGCACTCCAAGGTGACAGATGCAAGACAAATGACTCTCAGTTTATTGGAAATGCTGTTTTTACAGCAGCTGTACTGTACACTGAGCAAAACATCATGCAATTTATAGGAAGAAGGGGTGACTTACCAGGCACTAGAGTCAAGGCTACGGTCAGACACGGTAGGTTATGTATGAGATTACATAATTAAATTAGCTGACCACATGCAATGTCAGCTAAAATATTTGGCTTCTACACAGCCACCACAGGCTGTGTCTTGGTACTCACTACTATCTGTCTTTGACTGATCTGATTTAACAGAAGAAAGACAGAGGCCCTCCTCTGGATCTATTCTGTGGTTAATCTAATGGACATTTCCCTGACTCGTCTCTCTGTTCAGATGTGGTTCAATGGTGGATGCCTGTTTTGGTCTCCTTGTGATACTGTGAAAATGAAGCCAGTTTTGGTTGGCATGGCTTCCTTTCCCATCTCTTCTGTGAGGCAGTCCACATTTTTGCATAACCAGTGGGGGAAAACGTCTGGCCTCATGCTATTAAAGGCTTGGTCACAACAGTAAGTGGCACAACAAAACTTGTCCATGCATTTTTGCACAATGTGTGTGATTCATCAGCTTTGATAATGCAGTAACTAGTCTCAGGTACAGTTGGTTAACTACTGGAGATGACAAGCTAAACACTGCCGGCCAAGCTAGCACCAGTCAAACACAATACATCTCCATGCTTCTTTCTATTCTATTAAACAAATCTAGCTGAAAATAGGGTTGTGGTCAGTCTAAACAGAAAGCACGTTTGCATGCGCAGGTGGTTTAATATAAACTATAGCACTGGCTAATTTGTAACACACAAATTGTGGAAATTGTATAGTAAAGCATGTCTCATCAAACAAAATACAATCCCAATCTGACTGGTTAAAATATGTTTGTAACAGAATGCCTTCTGGTCTATTTGACTTTTAGGTAACTATTGAAAGTATGAATGCATACATGTACCAAACACCAAAAAACAAAATACCATCTACCTCCTGCATTTACACTTAGGGCCACACATGAACACACAAAGAGGCTATAACTGGCAAATTGTTATTGCCATGTTTCAGTCGTTGGAGAAATATGACAGCAATTACTCTACTACCATGTGAGCTGACCACCTCTGCAAACCATTTCACATAAATATGCTGTGATCCCTGTGTTCAACAGTCTGTTATGGACAAAGATCCTTTCCTTTTAGTGTGCAGTCATGTCTGAGGTCATGGCCATTTTGTCCATATCCCATTTCTTGGTGTATCTTTAGCAAGCCAAGCAAACCGTGTGCTGTAGCTCAGACTGAAGTCTTTCTCTGTTGTTGGTATATGTGGGTCAAAGAGAAATCTTTTGAAAACAGGAAGATAGGAACTGCCTAGCGCTAAATGAAAGGGGTTTACAAAGCTAGAACTATTCTCTTAAATGTCTGACCAGAGCAAACTGATATTCAGTGGAAATACTCTAAAGTGCAAATATTACTATGCCTGCACCATCACTTTTGTACCTTTATACACACAGAAGCATCTGGAAAGCAGTACTGCAGTAAGATTCAATTAACTTATGTTATAATAAGGGGCAAAGACTGGGAGTTAGTGGTACACAACTCAGGTCCAGAGGTATGATTGACGTTAGCCTTCATTCAACCTCAGGATGAAAGGAAGAGCTAAGTAAACAAATGGCACGCTCTCAGAACATTTTCTGTTCATTAAATTGTCCAAAACCCCTCATATTTTTGGTAACACGAACTGGTATTTACACACCATTATAAAGGTAATATTGCTGTCTGCGGGATCAATGCTGAAATGTGTATGCATTGTGGCTTGTTGATGTATTAAACAAGTCTGTGAGCTGTGCTGTAAATCTTTTAGTTGAAGGACAAGCTGTATTTCATGCTGGCTTCTGTCTAAGGGAAAAGAAAGCATCTGGGCAATGATAGAGAGGTAGAGGGGACAGTGGAGGGACAAGTTATAATTTCAACAGTATCTTATTTTGAATATTTTGTACCAGAATAAAAACACTTCCCTTGTTATCTTTGTTTATATTGAATTTTTAAAAAATATTTATATACAGTATAAAAATGGCAACAAATACTGGTTAGTTGTGGTGGGTTTGCTTAGCGCTCCACTGTACATATGCTCTCGCAGTAGTTTGCAGATAATACAGTACGCTTCAGTGACAAATGGGTTTTTATATGTGCTGAATGAATGACAGTGTCAGATCCTGTCTGGAACCTTTTGATTCACTTCACTGCACATTTCACGGTATTTCTCTTTCCTTACAACAGCCACAGAATATATTAGGCTTGTTGTTCTAGTGCTTAGTCATGTTTGGGAGATGTAAAGGTCTGTAAACTACACACACACACACCCAATTAAAGAGGCAAACAATTCCATTAAGAGGCATGCCATGTTCACGGCAACACTTTCACGCAGCATAATGCAAACTTTTCTAACAGGGCATCACATCATGGTTGAAGTAATTTAAATTTAAATTACCGCCGTCATGACAGTATTGCTGTGCCCGTAGCAGAGTGTAATGGAACCACTGAAACACATGATCCTCAAACTAAGCATGTTAAATGTATTTATACTTTATAACATCGTGCTTTTAGCTTTACCAGTAAATCAGTCAGTCAGTCAGTCATGTGGTTGTCTCTGTTGGACTGTGTCATTAGTATATCACTGTGAGTAAAGTAATAGCTAATCAGGAGGATTATATAATGCAGGTTTGTGTTACTTTAATCATCCCCTGCTGCTGTATGGGACAACGAATCCACCCCAACAAGCATCGATTAGCATTCGAGTGCTGATTAGTCAGCAAAGTCTCAACACTGCAGAGTACAACAGACAGCACAGCCTTATTTTATTTGAGTATTATACTTTTTCTTTTACAGACTGAAAGCCAAGATTTCTGTTGTATGCATGTAGCAAATAATTGTTTGTCTGCATAACAACAATATATTGAATTTAAATTTGGAAAATAATGAATGTGAAAATATGAATTGTTTCTGGATGAATCTGTAGTCTACTCAGTGTTACTAATTGAAAGTTAAACTTAGACTTCACTGATGATGTAGGCTCACTGATGTTTTAGTATTTTTTTTAATTATCAGCTCATTATATATAGTAACACATTTCTTTTTCTTTCTTACATCCTTTTGGCAAACATAGCACCCTTTGTAATATTTGAGATGTATACAGGTGTGTATTTGACAACAAACTGTGTAATTGCATCTATTTAGTCACTATATTCTACAACAAAATCAGTATCTTAAAAATCAATAGCTCTATAGTACAAATGCATTAGACAGTAAATTCATGAGACTGTGTTTGGATACTTTCTGCCCTCTTGTGGTGGTACCTTGCAGAATGAAGCACATCCTGTATATAATGTCATCAGTAAGAAGGTCCAAGTGAACATTGCTGCAACAATCATATAGATAAAAATCTACACATATCATGTAGTTACTATGTGAGAAAAATCACTAATATACAATAAATATAATGTACTTCTGTACACATCTACCAAAGAGCAAATAAATGCTTTTGGATGACATACAGTATAATGTATTTCTATTATAAATAATAAAGGCAACTGTCAGTTTCACTATGCAAATTATTGCCCAGTATGTGTCAATCAAAACTGTAGTTTCTTGTTTTTGCTAAATTTGTAGTATCCCACCCTGACTTTAAAATTAAATGATCTGAACAAAGGCATCAAAGAAAATGTACAAGCAGAATAGATTAACATAATTTAGAATCAAGAACATGATAGAATAGCAGATCCTCCCTGACTCTGAGCCATATTAGACAGAGTGAATCTGTTCACAAATGCCCAGCAAAAGGTCAGCATGGTATTGAATTTTTTCCAAATATTTTTCAAAATACCTCCTGGCATTGCAAATATTTTTGACCACTGCGTAATACTTTGGGGAAGGATGAATCCCCACTGCTCCATGCCCCCATCTCTCGCTCTCCCTTTCTCTTACACGTACACACAGATATCACTACACAATGCCTGCCAATCTGCACAGAAAAACACCGCTCTGGGTTATTCATCGATTGACCATTCAAATCCCAACATATGCTGCTCTGCTTCTATTCCACTGTGTTCTCAGAAATGGCCCATTTCCTCATTCTTCCACAAGGCTTCCTGCCCTGTTCAGGAGTCACTCGCACACCATGTAAATGAGAGGAAAAAGTAGGCAGGAATGTAAATTGAGCCAATACGTGTGTAAATGTGCTTGTGCACATGCGCAAACGTGTATCCGTGGGTGCCACTGTGAACATTTTGACCTATTTTGCAGAAAAATGCAAGGACAATATATCATCCTAAGAGCTGTTCTGTAACCTTGAAGTAAATTGCCCCATGATATATATCATGTTGTTTTGAAGTTTCTTTGCACTACATGTTAAGGTATGAATGATAGTAAACACAGGAGAGGGAGAGTTTGGGTTTATGTCTACAGTGTACGGTGATATTCACCCCGAGTGCTTCACTGTCAAACATCTCAGCTTTACTTTGCTTTTCATGTTTTTCTTCCTTTAGTGTCCAAAATGTTTCCCTCGCCGAGACCCCCTGCTGGTTTTACCCCTGTCGTTTTCCTTTTCTTATCCATCCTTTTGATCACCTAAAACATCAGTCCATCACTACCAGAAGCTGTGGTTTACGTCTCCCCGCTGTCCACAGCTCACTGTCTGCTTTCCAGTGAGAGCTCCTCCCCACTGAGCCGCTGCCCGTTTGCCAAACTCAAGTGTTTGTGGGAGAAGTGAGCAGGTTTTACATGGAGGGCTGCCTTAATGTTGTTCAGCTGGTGGGCAGCCACACAGGGAGCTGTACTTCAGATTCACTGTTTGTTCATCTGTGCAGGGCCAAACTCATTTCTCCCTCTCTCCTTGTCTCACTCCCTCTCACACACATTATCAAGCACAAACGCTATACACCATTACAACCTGTATCTGTGACAAACAGAATGTTGCCACATTAAATAATCTGAATGAAAGGAAATGTTTTTATGTCTTATATCAGGATGTCGACTGATATAACGTGAACGCTCGGCTTGCCAGGATGTTACTATTTTGTCTGAGCAGTAGAGGTGTGCCTTCCAACTGGGGATTAGGAGGGGACGTGGCCTCTATAAGGCTCCCTCAGAGCAAAGCCACTACTCCCATGTTAATTTCTCAAGGTCAGGAAGAATCTCTGCAATGTTTCAGAACTGAAGGTGGACTGAAAATACAATAACAGGAACCCTGCTGTATAGGGAAAAAACAACACACTGATACCACCACATCTGTTTACTATGATCAAAGGGGCCTGTTACAGAGGTGTTTCAGGGTAAACAACAAAAGACAGATATGTCTGTTTTATGCAGAACTTCAAGCACTAGTTTGTTTAAGAAATGATCCGCAGTATTACTGTAACAAATCATCTACTCTAATCCTTGTTGTCTCAGTTCCTGTAGAAATAAGCATTCGCATGACAAGTCATCACTCACCGTCTTTAACAGTTATTTTCCAAGCTAGGTATAATTGAGCTACTTTACATTCTAATAAGGCAACAACATGCACTGGATTAAAGCAGACTCTGTTCCCTTATATATTTAAGAATAGAGCTTTCAAAAAAAAAAAAAAAACACTATGTTGAGTGTGTCTCGCCTTTTGAGAATTAATGACTATCCTGTGACTCCACAGAGAATTACAGCCAGTAATTGATTATTAAAACTTGAAATTGCAAACCACATCCATTATTTGACAAGTGCATGTGTTATCCTTGTAATTAACAAAGCTTGGCACTTACCATTTGCCAGTTCCAAGACCTCCAGAAAAATATATCAGAGGTTAGAAAGGCGACTTATACAGCAAGCACTGTCTGGGCAATTATCTGAGACATAATACATTACCAAAGATGCTCAATACACCAAGAAAATCCCTTTCACACCACAGCACGACCATGTTCTTGTAAAATATCATACAGTGTGGTAAGAGACACCAACTGAATGGTAGCAGTAGATTTGTTTTACAGTTAATGTATCATTATTGTTACTGCAGTCGTTGGGTGTAATTTTATACATTTTACAACCCCATAATATTATCTTTAAAAAATTCAACACAGTGTTAATACACACAGAAGAATTTTTAACTGCATATGACCAAGACATGTCAACCTCTGAAAGTGCATTTTGAAAATATATGGAGAAAATATCCAGAGTATCAAGCAGTGTGCAACTGCTTAGAGATTTTATGCATCATAAAATCCCTAATCTATCTTTTTATCACTTTATCATTTTAATGACAAATAAAGACTGCGCTCTATTGCATTTAAAGTATTTGGGGGGAATTGTGGGTCATTTGGATATACAGTATTGAATAATTTGCAACCAATAGCCACAGTGCCTTCATGTTTAATAGAAAGTACAAATTTAGAAATAATAATAATAATAGTAATTTTTGAACCTTTTCAGCTCCAAAACTGTCACCAATCATTTAACATTAGATACAATTAGATTAGATACAGTATATAATACAGATTTGCAAAATACATACAATCAGCACAAAGCCTGGGTCTGCAGTTATCAAACTAAAACACATTTGGATTTCCAATTAGTTTTAAATGAGGCTGTACTATTCACTGGATTGCATCACTTTTTTAAGGGAGGGAAACATACTGCAGTACTTGTTAATTTTTGCTTTATACTATAGGTACATAACGAAATATAGGACAAAAACCAACCATGTGCATTACCTCTCCTGGCTGTAACCTCTCTCACCAGTGTCAATAAAAAGTGACTGCTCATTATTATAAAAACAAATTAAAAAGCAACAAACAACACTAGAGCTGTCTAATGTTACCCAAAGTAAACCACAGTCCAGACTTTACCTAATTTAACATAGGTGCTGTAAAATCCGTAAACCTGCCGGTAAACTGAAGCCAGATAATTGAAAACAGAGTAGGGAAATACTACAAGTGGGGCATTTAAGACAAGAGCAAGAGAGTGAAGTTGACAGCTCTCGAATACAAAACCTGAAGTTATTAGAGTAAGAGTGCGGGCAGGAGTAAGTCCAATGTAATGGTGTGAAGTGTTTCAAACAGTGGTGGTTGTTCATGAGGGCCAAGACAGAGCAGAGAGAGGCTTTCTTTACTGTGAGAACCACTGTATCCACAGGCCGTTTGGACTGGATGAATTCATTAAAGAAAGCGCAGTCTCTCCCAGCTGCCATCTCTCCCCCCGCAGCCAGACTCCGATCAATGGCAGGAATACATCCAAAACAACATTTAGCACAAGATCTCGGAAGCAGGGGTCCATTTAAGACTTCTCTGTGTGCGCACATCTCCCATGGATGTGAACGCTGTTTCAAAATGTGTTTCTGAAGTACAGCAGGGGAGGTATAGGGGCTTTGTGTCTGAAACACAACTGAGAAGATTTTTTAACACAGATGCCCCAAGACAAGACATTCTGCCATTTACAGCTGCACACAGACCCACAATCATATTATTCATGTCAAATAGACATTTTTTTTCTTAAATACTACACAGCACCAAAAATCTAATGTAAATGAAAATATGATTACATCAAATTCATTACTTGCACTTGCCATATTAATTTACTCCTCATCAGAGTAACAACAGTTACATAGGGACTGTTGATAGTATCACTGTTAAATACACTTTCTTATTCCCATTTATGAATTCATGTTTCTTGGTGCATTCTCAGATCATTCTTTGTATATGCACGTAATATGCTCAATACCAATAATGACTTAGCTGCCCAACTTTAAAGTAACTTAACCTTAGCGCAACATCCATCTTTGACAGATTTTATATGCATTATGTAATTTAAATTGCACTAGACACATTATGATTTCAAATATAAACCTGGACAACCAAAAGCAAAATGCTTCTAGTACCATCTAGTGGTCATAAACATTATTTATGTGATGGTGCTATGGAGGACACATTACCAGTATACCGCTCACAGAATCCAGTAAATCATACTTGACAATGTTAGGCTAATGTGCTCCACACACAGGCTATATAGTGGGACTAAATTTAACTGTTTGCTGGATCCCATTAAAAAAATCATGAATTAATTGCTTTGAACGTCATTCTGAGCAGAGAAGCACCCCACTGTGTGCTGATGAGATGGCTCAGGTAGTCATTTCATTTAGAATTATATATCACGTCTGTCATTATATTTATATGGCTACCATGTTTGTCCTATTTAATGAGGAATAAAGACCATAATATATACTGATAGATTTTAAATAAAGGCAGAGTTTATTAGCCTGATGATCTATTGCCTTAGCAAAGCTTATTTAGGCTTTGAAGTTAGGAGTTTATGGTGCTGCACAGTGAACTACTGAATAGCAGTGCTGACAATATAATATGTTTGAAACCTTCAGTAATGTGGGTTTAAATGTGACAATGACTGTCTAATGAAAAATCTACAATTTTGCCAGTCTATAGGAGGCAGAAACCCCTAAAAGTGACAATACAGTAAGTCATACATTATAGATTTTTGTGTATATTTATTAGAGCTATCACAAGATCAGATTTTCACTACAGGATTATTGTGACCAAACAAAATGATGATAATGATATATGTGTGTGTGTGTGTGTGTGTGTTGTCCAGCTGAAAAATAAGTGAAATAAGACACACAAGATGGTCATTTCAGTCATACAGGTGATTTAGTGACTTTTGGCAAGCTTTTTAAAAAGCATTATTGTCTTTTGAGAACCAAAATGTTCAACACTTTACACCCATAGCAGTGGTAATAACATCAAAATACAAGCAACCCAGGTTTTGCTAGCTGTACCTGAATCTTGGTAAAATATAAAACTAAATTTCAATATACAATGAATTCAAATATGATCAAAATCAGTATAATATCATACAGTATTTTTGATTTCCATCTTAATGTTTTATATATATTTCCCTGTCCTTGCTCTCATGAAAGCTCACAGCTATTTTTGTGTTTAATCACATATATTTAAAATGAATGCACAGTGTAGGCTAGCAAGGTTGTGTGCCACCTCTCCACCTGTATATTATCCCATATTATTCTCTCTACCTCAGTCTCAGTCCAGCTTACAGGGTACACACAGTAACACTTCCTGAGAGGCCATTTTACATAATAGAAAACAACAATAATTGTCTCTAAAATAAAAACCTGAATACTTAGAGGCACACTAACAATGAAAAGTATGATAGCTTATTTATACTCAAATTTAACAGGACAGAGGTGTTGTGTACAACAATCCCTAGAATGATGTGGTTGCAAACATACAAATGTGCCTTTGCCAGACCATAACTGACAGGTACTGTATATATCGTATACAGTACATACTGTAGACATCCTACTGAATCTTTTTTCAGTGAAAACCTGAATTTTAGCTGCTGTATGTCACTTACCAAAAAAAAAAAGCTTCTCTCTTCTACTGGTATCACTATGGTCGTAGAATCAAATGCTGTTCATAGTATGCGTTAAGTTTTGCGATATACAGCAGTAGATGTTGTATACTGTTAGGTTAGACTGAACTTTTCCCATCGGATCTTGGGCCACATACAGTATGTGCACATTACAGGGTTGATGAATAATGTTCACCAGGCAAAATTCACCTTCAGCACCTGTAGTCAGTATTTTACAGTCTAATGTAAAATTCAGCTTTTTCTGAAAAAGAAAAACAAGGACAGACTAGGTACCACAGTATGAATGTGGGCTCTAGTGGATGATAACAGTGGTTTCAGTCTGCATGGTTGTTCAGTTAGTGCATATTTTCAAGGCACGTGAACACTGGGAGTGTTTTGTCCAGAAAGGCCCTGGAGTTAAGGTGCATGTGGGCTCTGGGGCCCCGTGCTCACAGGGTGATCTGGGCACAGTGGTGCTTGAGCTTGCAGGGCAGCACCCCACGATTTAGCTGGTAAAACTCCACCAACTGGATCAAGTCAGTGAACCGTGTGTGATCATCATCCAAACTGTAGAATGACTGCCCTTCATCATCCACCTACATGTGCATACACGTACAAGTGACTTGATGAACATGAGGCCAAAATTTGGAAGGTGGTTATTGCAAGATGAATGAAAATCATTTTAGAACTGAATATCCAAACAGTGCATTGTACTCACAGGTAAGATCTGAAAGTGTCTGATTTTCTGCATGTGACACAGTGACAGTACAAATGTCTTAGGATTGCTCTGGCTGTCCCTCAGCAGAAATACTCTGAAAACAAAAGTGCAAAAAATGTTTCACTCTTGTTTTAAGTCCACACTTGTGCCCAATTTTAAGAAAATTCAATCTGTTATGGGCACTAGAAAATACTGCTCTCTCCCTCTTGTTATGGCTTTTGAAACATTTGCTAACAGAATGTAACAGAATGCTGACAGACATAAATATGTAAAGATAGGTTCAGACATTAACACTGTAATTTTATGCAGTTGTAATGCAGATCTAATGTTTTTTAGAACTCCTCAAGTCTTATTGTAATTCACAGTTATTATTATATTTATACATACCCACCACACAATTGCAATACTGAAATGTCAGCTATTTGTTGAATACATGACTTCTCTTGTGCAAAGAATTTTAATATAACTTACAATAAATGCCTTTAACAGGGAAAGGCACTACCATGCTTATCCTTCATAAATGCAAATATAGTTAAAAAAAAAAAAAAGCAGTGTAAGGCTCGTACACTAAATGCTTCTTACAACCAATAACCCAGATGTTTTGAATGACATATTGTAACCAATGAAGCGTATACTGTAGCTGCTTACCCATCAATAAGACCGTGTTGAGTGATTAGACGCTGCGCCTCATCCCGAGACAGTTTGCTGTGGAACCACGGTTGAGTCAAGTGAAGAGCTGAAGCACAAAGAGAGGCGCTATGTTCCACATGATTTATTTCAATTGTGTCCATACAGAATAATAAAATAATACAAATGTGTCCCACAAACCTAGGTTTGACACTGCGCTCTGGGATGTGGAGGGGCTCCCATGACCACTCAGACGGTGGCAGCTTTTCCTCTGATGTAAAAATGAGTTATGGCAACAATATTGGGTTAAAGCATAGCTAATTTATTCTGTTTCTCTTGTCTTGTTATTCTAGCTCATTTAAGATCTCCACTTTATCCCGTTTTCTTGTTTTCAATATTGGGAATCTTGTTCATTAAAAGGCTGATTTTGAGCAAGAGAACATTTTTGACCAAGGTCCATGACTTACCCTCCATGCCAGACCTTCCGCTACAGCCACAGACAGCACCTCAGATGGGTTCTCAATCACCCGGCTCTTCTGGCCAGAAAAGTCCATGGCCACCAATGAGTTCTCAGAGATGCTTCTCTAAAATGATAGTTATCCATCATGTATGTTTAAATTTGTCCTCATATTTGATTTCATTTCCCATGTCACTATCACATTTACAGAAAAGATGGAAAAAAATGTATTACACTCTACAAAATAGCCAAGATGCTACTTTTGTTTTGATTTCCTTTGAGTACAGTGGAAAGGAAGCAAGCTGACATTTGCTATCTTGTAGTATTGCATTGCCATCTAGTGTCTGAGTTACATGACTCCATCTTTCATTATTTCCAGATAATTCCGGACAGAAATCACCACTGAAAAGGGATTAGACTGGCTTTGAAAGGAATGATACATGGGCACATGTTAGTCCTTTAAACTGCCATATAGCAAGTGGCTCTAAATAACTGAAGAAAATTTTTCTTATCGGGATTAACAAGAAGCTTTTATATTAGCACATTCACTCCACTACCAGCTACTACCTGCAATGTAAATGAGTAGTTAAAACAAATGAGAAGTGTTCACTTTGAGAATAGGGGAATTCGGATTCATCTTATCCACTCTACCCCTATCCCAGTGATGTAAAGATACCTATTATCACTTAAAAATTTTTACTATGAGTAGTGTTGGGTTAAATATGTCTTTTGTTTTCTTTTCAGTGTGAACCTATGAAGTGTAATCTAGCATGTTCAGCTAAATCGGTCAGGTAAACCACAGAAGATTCAGCTAACTGACCCCGCTTTTGGCAGATTTATGTAGTCTTATCTTTCTAGTCAAGTCTCTTGGCGAGGTTGTTGGTCACATACAGTATGAGCTCATGTCAGCAGAGAAGAGGTGATGAGTTGGTAAATCTGAGAACAGCTGATCACTGTGTATTTTTAGAAAGCAGAGGGTTCGTGAACATGTCCAAATGCCATAAATAGATGTCAGGCATTGCTGCAAAAATAATCCTGGTAGAGTCTGAGGCTATTCTGGGACCTACATTAACCAACACATTGTACATCAACACACAGAAGGTGCCTCATTTGTCCTATTCAATCATGCTGCTACACTCGTGTATGTTAACATAAAAGTGGCTAAAAGGCTCATCTGAGGCAAACCTTTTGCATGGTACTGTGGGTTACAATCAACTGGCTTTCCATAATGCAGTCAGTTGATTCAATTCTATATAAATACTTGTTAATACATCTTAAAAAATATATATTTTTTAAACCACCTAAGTTTCAAGTGAGTTACAAAACAAGGTAACAAAAAGAGCTTCAGCTTACCATTGGTGAGGCTTTTTGTTTTTGGTATGGCTGAATGAAGTTTTGGTACAGTTGCATCCCATACTGAAATACAAAAAAAGTGCACATTTTACATTCTAATCCCAAATGTTTTATATATAGGCCTTTGAAACTCCTTGGTGAAATAAAGATTCTTCCAACAAGTCCCTTGTTATTTATAGACTAACAGGAGCATGACTAACGTTTTAAACTGTATCCAGCCGATCTCTAGACAATGAAACATGCTACTGCTATCAAGAGAGGGAGCGCTAATCCAGCCTTGCTCAGTAGTTTCTCTTGACCTCCTCCCAAAGCAAAACTCTGATTCTAACACTGACTCAGCATTCCTCCTCTTATGATGGTGGTCAGCAAGCCAACCTTTAACAAGCGCATGGCTGTGATCCAGCAGGTCCTGGTCTGTTCATCATCCGCACAAAGCAGCTTCAGGTCCCGAGCTGAACCACATTTTGATGACTGGAGAGAGTAGACAGATGATGACAAAGGGAGCTCAACATGCCAGAATTCAGTACTCTGCTTCCACTTATTTTAAACTGTTTGGGCATTTCTAGAAAGTGACAGTACCTTGACACAGAAGCCATAATCTGTAGGTGCCCCATGTAGTTTTTTGGCTGACAAGACGGTGTAGACATCGCTGTCACTAAAGTCGGCAATGAACTGGAGATGCCTTGGTTCCTGTAAAACAATAGGACATTATAGGGATGGGCATTCATGGACCGTCAAATCAAAGAGTTGCGTCTAATATTCATTTCCACCACATGCCTGGATATTTGTTGTACAGTACTGGAGGACACATGTAAGGTCTGTCCTAATGAGTGAGCCAGAATCTGAGTATTGCCCATTTAATTTATATTATGATGTGGTTCCTAATATTGAGGAACACTACAAAAATCTATAGTACACAAGAAAGTAATTTACTGTACCTTTAAAAATGAACTGGACATGGTCTATTAGAAAACTAAAGCTCCAAACAGTGGATAAATACTATACTGTATTTTTATTAAACCATTCATAAAACATAATGTTTCAGGCAAAGAAACCATATTAGTTCATTTAGGATAAAGGTGGGTGCAGATTTATGTCTAAATCTATAAAACTGTGTTATCAGTGTCTCAGGGTGTGGTTTACATATAAATGTAATGAAAGAGATAAGGCTACATTTAGACATATTGACATGGGCTGCATTGAGAAAGTATCAAAAGCCACATTGTGCCAGAGATACATTTCCAAAAAAAAAAAAAAAAGTACAAAGACTACCATTGTTCTGATTTCATGTGACACACAGGTCCCACTTCCTTATTTAAAGTAAAGCCACAGTTGTTACTGTCTGTGCTGACTGACTAGCAATGCGTCTGACCAAGACTACAGATGAATAGGAAACATTCTAGAGTAAAACGTAGGAGCCATACCAAAGTCTGCATTGACAACAAAAGGCCTACTGTTGTAGAAAATGAAAGCAGTTGAGAAGTGGTTGCGTTGGCATGGCTGGTGCCTGAGTATAAGCTTCACTTGTCAGCAGCACTGAGAGCACTGTTTCTGCCTGGCTGCTATGTTAGCTGACCTAAGGAAAATCAAGCTCAACCTGTTCCACTGCCCTCTGACAATGAGCAGCAGGTGAGATATATACAGAGGATGAACGAGTGAACCTGTGGTGCACAAAAAGAGGATGTATCCTCACACATGAGGACAAGAGTTTCATGCAGTTTTTTTTATCCTGGGTGTTTACTGTGTAAAATAAGGACCATGTGCATTTATTTCAAGCAAAGAAAATCTAATGCAATTTTCTAATAAAATAGTACTGCATGCAGCAGAATGGTTTTAGCTGTATGCAACAAACAGCTCACATAGTTATCTGGTTCATTATTGCATTTGATTTTCTTAAAATGCATACATTTACTGTATTTGACAAGTCATTTTGCTTTACTGACCTTGGAAGTTCCCTTGTTGGAGAAGTAAAGCCCAGACCTTCGCAACACAAAATAAAACTTCTTCCAAGACTTTCTGCTTTGCTCTTTGGCATGGAGGTGTCCGTGGATCTCTGGACACGTGCTGGAGTTAAGAAATGTCTGTATCGGATAGAAAAATATTTATTCATAGGTGTGTGTGTGTGTGCACAGTAGATTCTCAAGGTGGCACAGCACATTTAAACAAGGTTGAGAAGCTAGCCAACCAAGGGATAAGAGAGTGCACTGTAAACACAAGACCTTGATACCTGTATAAGCTGAGAGTGATCCACCATCCCGTTGGTTTCACTGCATATAGAGACCATGTGATCCGGGAAAAAGTCCTACCGATGTGACAGCAGTATCACTTATTACAACACTGTTTAACCCACACACTGGTGGGAAAACAGGTGGGTTGGTTCAAAGAGAGGATACCAAATGCAAAATGATGTCTATGAACTCATCACCATATATTAAATAGAAAGTCGTCACAAACTCACCAGGGGTTTCCTGAAGAATTCATATTTAGCATAATTCTTTCTAAAATACAGCCGGCTGTCGGTGTCCACCCCCCAGCCTGACAGCACTTCCATAACAGACTCATGGTCTTCAATTGTTCTTTCTAGTGAGACCAGGAGGAAAGAAAATGGATGACAGGCTAACTTATTTTTCTCTGGCCTCTGGATAAAAGATAAAGATCCAATAGTATCAGCTATAATGCCAAACCAAAGTTAAATATAGATAAAACTTGAAATTTTCTTAAATTCACAGTGCAATGACATCTGCAAAAGATTTTCTGACAAGCGTTATTTTGGTTAACTTCGAGGCATGGAGTTTGATTATTAACTCTGAGGCAATGTGTAACCTCTGTCCGAGGACACAGCTCTCAAGTCAAGCAGCACAACATAAACATTAATTATTTCCTAGAAGTAAAAATGATTTTGAATTAATAGAAACCTTTTTTGTGAAGCACTGTTGAACAAAATATACTGACAACATGAGGGCAAAAATGTCATCAGACAATAAGTAACTAGTCATGATTTACATGGCTGTTAAAACAACTGTAAAACATAGCATATGGCCTTAAAGAATTAAACTGAATAAGTATTTATAGCTATGCCCTATAAATATAAACTCTGGGTATTAGGCAAACAAACTCAAAAAACTTAGTCTACAGCCTAAACAATGTGAAAACAATGTATCTCCAAACATTCACCTTTTCCTGAATTAGAATAAGAGCACTGAGCTTTGAGATATTCGTTTTTATTTTGTCACAATTCACTGGGTTCTTATATTATTAGCTTAGGGATATTCTGTCGACCCATTTAATCCAAACATTTATCTGAAAAAGTAAATCAACCAACACGCAAATCTAGATTTTGGTGCTGATCTAGATCATTATCCATATCCAGAAATACTTTAAAGGGTTCATCACCACTATGATATACAGTAGGGTCAATTTCAAAATTTTGGCTTCTAACTCCATGCATAATACCTAGAATGCTTGGACAAAAATTGCAAGAAAACATTCACATAAGATCTACTCCCCACCAAAATATGATCTGGATCCAAGTAATATTCTGGATCTGCTGATCTGGAATGTTGAAATTTAACAAGCTCATGGAAAACTTGCTACTGTGAGACAGCAAATAATGCTACAGACTTGCAACTAAGATCAAACTGTGGCTTAAGCACTGCTGACTCAGTATCTTCAAAAGATGCTGCGCTATGTCCTGAAATATTGTTAGTGAAATATTGCTGTTCTTGAATTGTTTTCAAACTAATAATGACACCAATGTGATTCCAAATGCCAGTGATAGGTTTTCATGATTGAGGAGTCATATTATGAGGGTTGAACTGTAATTGCAATACTGCTTTTAGTTAGAATGGCATTATGGGGAAACTGATCTGCCTTGGCGGAGGTTTGTGCTCTCTAAGTGCTGTCTAGTTCGCTCTGATATAAGAGTACTGCAGTAAATCCTGCTTTTATGAAGGAATGTTTTCAACACCTCTCTTAGCACAGTTTGAACAAAACAATCAACATTATCACTTTCACAAAGGGAGGATTTAATTCAGGACTGTCCCATTACACTGCAATGGGTTCAGCTATGTGTACCAACAACAACAAACTGCCCAATGAGTGTAGATCTACACTTTTCACCACTCCACTCTACCCCCACTCCTCCCATAAAACCAAGCAAACCTTACCCATATCAATAAATACTAGTACATTATCTGGCACTCTCACATGATATTTTAACATTTCATCATGAGTTTTAGATTGAAATGAAGCCTGCAAGACACTTTCACTTTGCTAAAGGTTCACTGCAAAAAATATGGGTAACAGAGCTATATCTCATACAGTATATGAAAGAAATATTTTTTCAGATAACATATACTATACAGTACAGCACAGGAAGCAGTGTGCCTCTGAGATTATCTTCTTACAGATTTTTTTTTTACAAAATGATACCAAAAAACAAATTATTACCTATTCCCAGATGGGAGAGGTGTTCGAAAAGAGTCCAGCTGTGGTCATCAATGCAACGGTTCTTCAAAACAAACAGCTGGCATACATCCTGGGCAGTGATGTCACTGGGAACCTCTACTGCTCTGCTGGTGTTATCTTCATTATAAACTTTGATTACCTGCATCAGAAAGATTGAATTAACACACATTCTGTAGGACAGGATTTTTTTTTTTTACCTTTAAGGGTAGAAGCACACTGATGTTTTTGATAATGCAATGTAAGTGAGATAAATAAATTTGTTAAATTAATCTGTTTGAGCCATATACTGCAGTTAGGCAGCCAGTTTTCTGTTGCAGCAACTAAATATTAAGAAAATCAGAGTTGTTGAAAGCCCCACAAGGTAGGAAACATTGCACATAGCATGTTCCAAGATCTAAAAACTTGAACTTGTGAAGAAAAGAGTGCAGTAATCTTGCAATACCCCAGTGAGACATCAAACACTTACATTAATCCATCTCAAAGTAGAACTTACCTCCCTGTTTGAAGCCAAGCAGAGTTCTGAGTTTGGGCAAGCTCTGTAGTCTATACATGGCTGAGCACACAGCATTGCAAAAGACAGCTTTAGTAAGAAACACAAAAACACGCATCGGATAGCACAGCGAGTGTCAGCTGAGAGAAAACCAGTCTACAGCTCTGTCTCTCTCTTCCTCTCTGCAAGTGGCTCTGTGCTGCAGTGGAGTTGAAAGCGGGTAATTAAGCAAAACTGCCTCTTAACACAGCGCTTTCCTGACTCCACATATCTGTTACCCTGGAGCTCAATACCAAATCACCTGCTGCCT
>NW_018127904.1:307721-308680 GCF_001952655.1 Monopterus albus | reverse complement strand
TCAATCTGCTCACTCACCAGAGGGTGGAGAGAGACAGAGAGAGTCACAAAGTTCCAACCCCTCTCTATTCATATTCACACACCCATGCAAAGTAGAGCCCAGAGAGCAATTACAAAGGTCCTGGTTAAATGTAATGCTTGCTAGGTCAACTCAGTGTAAAGTTGACAGAACAGGGTATGGAGAGAGTGAGGGAGGCACAGTAAAGACCAAATGGATGTCTCTTTTCTCTTGAAAAGTGACTTCTGGTGGTAGTTGACAAGCCTGACTCCTTTTGTGGCACTAAAGGAGATCAGAGCTCACAAATAGGGCTGAGGTTTGAGCCCTCAAGGAGCCATCAGCAAATGGGAGCCTGCAGCTATGACATCAGCTCTCAGTGTAAACCAGTCAGTGTTTAATCAGTCCACGTGGAGCCTTACAAGACAAATATCTTTGTAGATGTCTAACAAAAACAAAGGCATGAATTAAACAGATCAGTCCAACAACTAGCGTTTGATGTATGTAACACTAGAGGGAAATGTTCTAAAAAAAATTTTTTTACCAAATCACAGGCAAAAATAACAGCTGAGAAATACAGCACAATAGTGCAACATCTTTAAAAAAAACAAAAATAAAAAAAAAAAAAAAAAAAGTGTATTCACCGCACTGCTGGTCGTGACCGCATCTAGCCTGGGCTCCAGCTGAGCTGCTTGAGGGAAGTGAAATGCTCAGGCCCAGGAGCCAAAGCAAATTATCCAGGCGTCACATTTCACCAGGAACAGGGTATGGTTCATTGGAGAGTGAGGGAGCCTTTTTTTCCCGCATTAGCACTGCAGTTACACTTTGTTTGCATAACTTGGCACAGACCAGCTGAAAATATTAGAGTCTGTGCAACATTTAGCTTAAATGTAGAGAGGACATAGAGACAATGTATGTCCTTTGAAGAATACATTTTATTTGAACTTAATCCAATTCAATTCTCA
>NW_018127904.1:266015-307643 GCF_001952655.1 Monopterus albus | reverse complement strand
AGACAAAACATTACAGCATTATTGTTTTACACCAGGTAATTAAACACATACAAAAGCAAAGTGGCTTCAGCTGTTCAACTAAAAAAAACAAGTTTCTTTTGGTGCTGTCATGCCAAATGGGAAACTACTGCTAAAACATGTGACTGCTACATTAACAAAGCCGTGGTACAAAATCCATCCTCACTGGAAACATCGTATAGCAATTTTTTTCAAAAATGCATCTAGGACATGTGGACATTTTAATTTAACTTCTATGAGATGAACCAGATTATTCCAGTGCTGGATTGATACATGTGCCACTAGCCTTCTGTCAGCTTGAACCAGATGAGATTCCTTCTACTGCACTTGCGCCCCATTTATAGTTTGTTTTTGGTTTATGCTAGACCTTGATATGTATCATTTTCATGATTCACTTTCATCTGTGGGTGGTCACTTTTGCTCAGAGGTGTATACTGATATTTGGCCATAATACTGGCCCAAAGATTTTACAGTTGGCTCCTTTGCTACAGTATGAAACTGCATTCAACACTTTGATACTAGCTATACTTTTGATTTGGAGCACTGTATCACAGACGTGGGGGGTAAAAAAGTCTACACATGGCAGAGAAAATCCAGATATGGAATATACAAGTCTATATATAGTCTTGTTGAAAAGAAACTCCTCCATTAGACCTTCTTATCTCAAGGACAGGACACAGTGAGCCATTTTGCCAACTACACTACTATATTTTAACCTTGAAATGCAGTCTCACAGCTGTAGCTCTATCACCAAATGGTGGTAAGGAGGTGTCCTCCAGCCTTGTCTATTTAAGAAAACCACAGAGAAATATCCTCCCAGTTTTGTACTATAATAATAACAACGAAAAAAAATGGCCTCAACTTCATTTACGACTTTCTCTCCAAGTGCTGCCTACATTTTAACAGATGCACTGTCAGCTGCATTAGTGGGTTACACTTGTTGGCTTCTAATTTTTAACCATGTTACCAGTGCTGACAGAATTGGACTACCTAGAAGTAAGTCATAGCCAGAATACCATTTGCATTCACCATAGCATACATAGCATTCACCAAAGAGGAAATGAATTACAACAGCAAGCAACACTGCACTCTAGAAAGCTAGCTGCTACTTTACACAATAAAAATGATAGTTCAGCTGCTGGTTAATACTGCAAACATACTGTAAATGATACAGGGATTGCATGTTTTACTCAGAGTGGATAAAAACATACTTGAGGTTGCTTGATAAACATGAATGTATAATGTATCATAGCAGTAAAGTAAGAGCAAGCCCTCATAAGAATCTGTAAATCCCTGCAAAATCATGGAGCAATGATAAAGAGGAACAGCCAGCAGTTTACATTATGCGGTTCCTGAACAGACCACAATGTTTTTATACATGAAAAACTCTAAGAAACAACACAACCAACACCAAAATCAGGAACCAACGTAAAGTGCTTCACCACAGGCAATACATACATTTTGAAACGACAACTTGAATCTGTAAAACCAGTGTAATTCAGGAAAGTCAGTTTCAACAAATAATATTTCAGGCTAATTTAGTAAATCAAATATGAACATAGTTATGAAGACAAAGCTTTTAGCCAGATTTACACAGAGCGAGCCTTTACATAGCGCTCACATGAGGTTGGATCTCATCCAGCGACATCTACAAAACTGTTTAAAAACAGAACAATCTGCGATCGTGACAACAACTTCACTTCACTAATAAAGAGAAAAAAAGCATTAATGTTTAAGAGATGGTACAGAGAAAAATCTACTATTCCGAAATCTACTCTTCCTACCCGGTTCTGCAGACGAAGTGGTGTGATGGCAGGCAAGGTGACTCTTCTTGCATGGAAATTCATGCTTCTCCCTTAGATGTACAATTAATCATTACAAAAATATCCATACACAGGATGATTGAAATTATATTTAGTTAATTATTTAATATTTAATACAACAGAGCCTTTGCTACGGTAACCTTATTGGGCAGTATAAAAAACCAGTTACAATGAGATCCTTCGCAATTAAAGTGTGAGAAACTAAGTCATGTTGCCTCCCCACAACACAAACTCCTCCTTCGTCCTTGGGAATGTAAAAGCTTTTTCCTTTTCTCTTCTTTTAGAAAGGCAGTTCCCGAAATAAAAACAAACTAAAAGTGAAAAAAGTTTTTCTCATGGTGAACAGTCAAAATATACAGTTGAAGTCTGAAGTTTACACACACACACCTTAGCCAAATACATTTCAACTCAGTTTTTCACATCTCCAGACATTTAATCCTATAAACATTCCCTGTCATAGGTCAGTGAGGATCACTACTTTAGTTTAAGGATGTGAAATGTCAGAATAGCAGTAGAGTTTAAGATTTATTTCAGCTTTTATTTCTTTCATCACATTCCCAGTGGGTCAGATGTTTATATATACTCAGTATTTGGCAGCATTGCCATTAAATTGTTTAACTTGGGTCAAACATTTTAGAACACCTTCCACGAGCTTCTTACAATACGTTGCTGGAGTTTTAGCCCATTCCTCTGGACAGAACTGATAGAACTGAGTCAGGTTTGGAGGCCTCCTTGCTCAGTTCTACCTATATTGTTTCTATTGGACTGAGGTCAGGGTTTTCTGCTGGCCGCTCCAATACCTTGACTTTGTTGTCCTTATGACATTTTGCCACAGCTTTGGAAGTCTGCTTGGGGTCATTGTCCATTTGGACGACTCGTTTTTGACCAAGCTTTAACTCCCTGGCTGATGTCTTGAGATGTTGCTTCAGTATACCCACATAATCTTCCTTCCTCATGATGCCATCTACAGTGCCTTGCGAAAGTATTCGGCCCCCTTGAACTTTGCGACCTTTTGCCACATTTCAGGCTTCAAACATAAAGATATAAAACTGTAATTTTTTGTGAAGAATCAACAACAAGTGGGACACAATCATGAAGTGGAATGAAATTTATTGGATATTTCAAACTTTTTTAACAAATAAAAAACTGAATAATTGGGCGTGCAAAATTATTCAGCCCCTTTACTTTCAGTGCAGCAAACTCTCTCCAGAAGTTCAGTGAGGATCTCTGAATGATCCAATGTTGACCTAAATGACTAATGATGATAAATAGAATCCACCTGTGTGTAATCAAGTCTCCGTATAAATGCACCTGCACTGTGATAGTCTCAGAGGTCTGTTTAAAGCGCAGAGAGCATCATGAAGAACAAGGAACACACCAGGCAGGTCCGAGATACTGTTGTGGAGAAGTTTAAAGCCGGATTTGGATACAAAAAGATTTCCCAAGCTTTAAACATCCCAAGGAGCACTGTGCAAGCGATAATATTGAAATGGAAGGAGTATCAGACCACTGCAAATCTACCAAGACCTGGCCGTCCCTCTAAACTTTCAGCTCATACAAGGAGAAGACTGATCAGAGATGCAGCCAAGAGGCCCATGATCACTCTGGATGAACTGCAGAGATCTACAGCTGAGGTGGGAGACTCTGTCCATAGGACAACAATCAGTCGTATACTGCACAAATCTGGCCTTTATGGAAGAGTGGCAAGAAGAAAGCCATTTCTTAAAGATATCCATAAAAAGTGTCGTTTAAAGTTTGCCACAAGCCACCTGGGAGACACACCAAACATGTGGAAGAAGGTGCTCTGGTCAGATGAAACCAAAATCGAACTTTTTGGCAACAATGCAAAACGTTATGTTTGGCGTAAAAGCAGCACAGCTCATCACCCTGAACACACCATCCCCATTGTCAAACATGGTGGTGGCAGCATCATGTTTTGGGCCTGCTTTTCTTCAGCAGGGACAGGGAAGATGGTTAAAATTGATGGGAAGATGGATGGAGCCAAATACAGGACCATTCTGGAAGGAAACCTGATGGAGTCTGCAAAAGACCTGAGACTGGGACGGAGATTTGTCTTCCAACAAGACAATGATCCAAAACATAAAGCAAAATCTACAATGGAATGGTTCACAAATAAACATATCCAGGTGTTAGAATGGTCAAGTCAAAGTCCAGACCTGAATCCAATCGAGAATCTGTGGAAAGAACTGAAAACTGCTGTTCACAAATGCTCTCCATCCAACCTCACTGAGCTCGAGCTGTTTTGCAAGGAGGCATGGGCAAAAATTTCAGTCTCTCGATGTGCAAAACTGATAGAGACATACCCCAAGCGATTTACAGCTGTAATCGCAGCAAAAGGTGGCGCTACAACGTATTAACTTAAGGGGGTTGAATAATTTTGCACGCCCAATTTTTCAGTTTTTTATTTGTTAAAAAAGTTTGACATATCCAATAAATTTCGTTCCACTTCATGATTGTGTCCCACTTGTTGTTGATTCTTCGCAAAAAATTACAGTTTTATATCTTTATGTTTGAAGCCTGAAATGTGGCAAAAGGTCGCAAAGTTCAAGGGGGCCGAATACTTTCGCAAGGCACTGTGTATTGTGCAGTCCCCCCTGCAGCAAAGCCCCCCCACAGCATGATGCTGCCACCCCAATACTTCATTGTTGGGATGGTGTTCTTCAGTTTGCAAGCCCCCCTCTTTGTCCTCCAGACATAACAGTGGTCATTATGGCCAGTTTTTGTTTCATCAAACCAGAGGACATTTCCCTAAAAAGTAAGATCTTTGTCCCCATGTGCAGCTGCAAACCATAGTCTGCCTTTTTTATGGCGTCTTGGAGCAGTGACTTCTTCCTGGCTGAGCAGCCTTTTAGGTTATGTTGATATAAGGACTGGTTTTATTGTGGATATAGATACTCTTGTACTCGTTTCCCCCAGTGTCTTAAAATACATCCACAGGTGTGCCTCCTATTGACTCAAATGATGTCAAGTAGCCAATCAGAAGGTTCTAAAGCCATGACATCATTTTATGGATTTTTCCAAGCTGTTTAAAGGCCCAGTCAACTGAGTGTATGGAAACTTCTGACCGACTGGCATTGTGATACAGTGAATTATAAGTGAAATAATCTATCTGTAAACAACTGTTGGAAAAATCACTTGTGTCATGTATAAAGTACGTGTCCTAACTGACTTGCCAAAACGAGAGTTTGTTAACAAGACATCTGTAGAGTGGTTAAAAAAACATCAGTTTGGATGACTTCAGCCTAAGTGTATGTAAACCTCTGACTTCAATTGTACAGTCCAAGGTCAGAGAAATCTGAAATATTTACGAATAAAGTATCAAATTTTGCCTAGTGATAAATGTAAAACTCACAGCAAAGGAGCTGAAGATTTCCAAGAAAGTACCTGGATTCACTGACATTGTAACCAGACACTACAGTTATTTTTAATGTCTGACACAATACATTTCACAAAGCAAACATTTTCATTAAAATTTTATATTTTGAATGACAATAATAGTTTATAATTCACTTATCAACATCAGCAATTACAAAGTGCATTCTCACAAATACAATATATTATTAAAACTAGTGTACCTGACTTAAAATATGACAGATCATAAAAGAAGTTTGCAAGCCTGAAACTCTTGGGTAGGTCATTCTATAATAGTGCTGCCCTGACATAAAAAGCTCTGTCACCTTTAGGTCTCAACCTTGGACTCGAACAGCCAGAAGGTTCCAGGTTGATAAGAAAAGAGTAATTCAGAGATGTAATCTGGGGCCAGGCCATGAAATGCCTTGAACACAGTGAGCAGGATCTTAAAATCAATTCTAAAACCAACTGGGAACCAATGTAAGCACTTCAAAAGAGGAGAAATATGGCCCCTGCTCTCTGCCAGACGTCTGACTGATGCATTTTGTACAGTACAATTTTGTGTCTGTGAATTGATTTCTGAGTTTTGTCAGTTAAGAGGGCATGACATTTGTCTAATCATGAAGAAAACTTAAAATAGCACCAAAGCTGGTGCAATGTTCCTGAGGTTCTAGAAACAAGACTTTGTGAATGGTGAGTCTCAAATCTGTGGCTAAATTTGAACAGCACACCAAAGTTTCTAATAGACTGCTTTGCAGAATGGACCAAGTGAGGACTGGATCTGTGGAAGAAGATAATCTGGTCCAATGATAACAGTTTTTTTTTTGTCACAATTTAGTTTAAAAAAATTTGGACAGTCTTTTATATCTACTAAAGAGTTTCATAAGGTGGAAAAGCTAATAGGACTGTCAGGCTATGAGCCTCATTGGTCTGAATTAAAACTGAAAAGTTCTTGATTTTCACATCTTTTAGTAAGGAAACTCATCATGTCTTTGGATAGTTGAAAAACCATCTGGAGTCTTGTTTTCCTTCACATGTGCTGGACCGATATCCAAGGAATGTCAGTGTTTGACCCTAGAAAATTTCACAGTTAAAGAATTTCCTAGAAACCCAGCAGTAAATGTGTTTGATAGATTGTTAATATGAACATTAAAATGACCGGCACAAGCAACTGTAAAAGAGGACAGGGTTGCAGTGAATTCATATAAAAGTATATACAGCATATACAGTACAGTTAGTTTTTTGTGTAGTTTAGATATTAGTTGTGGTGTGAAAGCTGCCTGAATGTGAATATTTTGGGTTACTCTTAGCTGGCAGCACACCCAAGACAAATAAATTATACTGTTAAACTTACTGTACTAGAAAAAGCCAGCACACTGCATATCAAAATATAGATGGGTCTACATTTCATTTATCTCCTCTTCTTATAGACATATAGAATCAGTCACTATATTTTTTAATTTTAGCACACTGAATATGGAGGTTTGGTGCAAATCATTCAATTCTCATTCAACTCATGAGAACAGACAGGAAAAGCCAAACCTCCCACAACAGGCATCATGATTATTTGGAAACACAGCACACTGACTTGTGAGAGAACAGACAAACAGACGCTGCTAGTTATCACACAGCTAAAATGAACGGGAATTAATGGTGCCAGAATGATAAGAGAGTCTCCTCAATTCTCATAACAAAGCCAGCTCCAGCCCACATTGTCCTTGACCACAGTTGAGTCAATCAAGAACCCCCCGCAGACTTGGTTATAGTAATAGGACTAATAATAAGCAGTGGTTCAAAGTGCTTCCATTTCTTTGTCAGTTTATAACTAGTGAGCTTTGTGGAGAGTTATAAAATGGATTATTAAAGATACAATAGCAAAGCAATAGCAGCTCATGCATACAGTAACAACTAACAGGAGCTAACACACCAAAGCACCCAATAAAACTAAGCTAAGCTAAGTTTCTGTAGAGAAAGACTTGTCTGCAGAAGGAGATGAAACAGACATAATGTTTGTTGATAGTGTTACAGCGGTGCCATTTAGTCCACTGTTATATCATCAGGTGCAGAGATTCAGATTCTGAAAACATAAAAATCCCTAGAAAGCCTAAAAACATCACAGTAAAGCAGCATAAAATTAAAGTGCTCAAGTACCTTAAAATTGTACTTAGGTACAATATATGAGTCAACGTATTTTGTTACTTTTCACCATTGTTGCTCACTGCCATCTTACTAGAGCCAAAAAATAAAGATTTGGTCAAAGGGTGGAACTTGGTAATATAGTGCCAACCACTATCCGGTGGTCATTTGAAGACTTGAGGCTTAATGCACCACTTCATTGACTATGGACTTGGAAAGAACACAAAAGCTGCTTTCTATGAATAGTAACTGCACTCAAGAAGTGTGCTGTGTCATACACTGTTAAGTGGGCCAACCTTCAGTGCAAAATGGACATTCATTCAAATATCTGACAAAAACAAAACCCCTTACTGTAAGTGTGCATTTTCAGGTGTATACACAGTGTTTAGCACTGTCTGGGTCTGTTAAGATCATTATAGAGGGGCACAGAGACAGAGTGAAAAACACGGACACGGTGCATGTTGCATCTAAAATAACTTCTCTAAAGGGGCAGGCATTTCCTCTGAGTCATATGGCTGAACTGAACACTCAACACCGTCTGGACGCAGACTGTTTGTGCGCTTCTGGTTTCTGGTGAGAGTCCAAGCATGACTGCCCTCAGTATTCCTGGAGAGTGGAGCCTATGTCAGCCACTTGGACTTCCCCAAAACCTGTTTGTTTTTCTACTGTATTGCAAAGATATACAGTCCAAGATCTTCTATGATGTTTTACCCAAAACCAGATTATGGTTCCCTTTCAACAATATCAGCATAGACTATATGCATAATAGCAAACTGGTGGTATAAAAGGTTTCTCAATTGCACAAATATTTACAGCATTGTTACACTAAGGTTTCTTTATTTGTATCTGCAGTGATGTAGTGTAATTGCACAAATATTTACAGCATTGTTATGCTAAGGTTTTATTTGTATCTGCAGTGATGTAGTGCGGCTGAGCTGATAGTCTTAGAAGCTGAACCCTGGCACTGCCAGTGGGCACATTTTCTGAGGTCAACCTCAAAAGTGCAAGAGGATTTTATTTCTTAGAGCAATCTTGCATGTCACAGTTGTATGTTCAAATAATCCAGTTGACCTGACTAACTTTGCATATAACAGTATAATCTGCAGAAACTACACAGTGACTTTATGTGAGCTTAGACATTTCTCCAGAGGCAGTTGTGACAGCAAATGTGCCTTCTTGATATAATGTGGCCATCATGACTTGTTATGGAACAGGAACATGACACTGCAAACACAAGGAAAACAGGGGGCTCAGATAAACCAGTTTCTCATAAGTGAGGGGTGGGCGAGGGATGAGTACTGCACAGTTGGAACAATGATGTCACTGAATTCTTAAGTGCTAGTGAAAAACGTTCATAACACCGTGACATGAGGACTGTCACACAAAAAAAAAAAAAAAAAAACACCTGTTCAGTGTGTCATACTCCCTTTGTTTTCCAGATAGCATTGCTGAAAAGGCTAAGTAAGAGATACAGGCACAGGCCTCATGAGTGAAATATATAAAGATCACTTTTAGATTTACTAACAAGGAAAGCACAGCGTTACAGAGCTCAGCTGGGTGTCCTTTTGCTCCTTTGCTGAAAGTTGAGGATTATTCTTGAACGTATGAAAGAAAATGCCAAATCCATGCAAATCCCTGACCAGTCTTCAAAATAGGCTGGGGAGAGCGCAGCTAGGAGAATTGGTAATCACTATGTAATTTTCTGATGTGAAACGTTCAGCCGAGTGAAGTGGGAATAAAGGGCTCATTTGAGAATTTGTATATCAAGTGGAGACACTCCAGTGCTAGATAATCAGGCAGTCTTACCACAGTGAATGCAGAAGAACAAATACCGGTTTGATTACACTCATCTGCTAATCACAAAAAACTCCACTAAACACAAATAGAAGCTTATAGCTTTCTATATGTACTTTCATTCTCAGCCTGAAAGCAACATGCGAGCAAAGAGAGGTCTAATACTGCTGATAGTCACTGGTAACTACTGTAATTTCAACCTTTCCTACTGCATGAGTCATTGCTTTTGTCTGCCCCCGCTGCTACACATGCAGACACAAATACATACAGTGTACACAGGCACCACAGAGATACTAAAAAAAGGACCCTGAAATCAACTCCTGCAGACATTATAAGGATCCACATCCAGGAAATATCTAGTGGTTGACAAACCAGAGTAATTTAACAGCCCTGAAAAATGTATAGACATAGTCCATTTTGAAGCAGACCCATAATTGTTAGCTTTCAAAGTTAATGAATGTGCTGTCTTTTTAGAATTTGACACTGAGTTCTATATAAACATACAAATCAACAGATCATAGGGTCAAATTCAATCATTTCCTGCTGTACATAATAATAAGTTTTCTCCTGACTTGCACTCATTGCTTAAAGCTCACTGCCCTGCTTCATGTCTACTGTAAAACAACACAACTATGCTGCAACTTCCACTACGTGACAGGTGGACATGACACATTTACAACCAGCAGCTTGTGAACATCAGTAGAGAAACAAGAGTAGGCCATGCACATCCATAGAAAGGTTTTGTGAAGCTGTTTTGCATAGTCACGTCACAAAAACACTTAGCCACTCCGTTTTTCTATCATATATAGGACACACTGCGTGTCAAATTAAAGAACCATTATTTCCAAAGTTACTTTAGGTTTAGGGTGGTAAATCTAGCATTGATAATGATCTGTCAGGTAACTAAGGGAGATGGGCTTTGTGATCAGTCCACTGATAATAAAATGGTGTCAATTTTTTTTCCCAGGTGACCAAAACTTCCAAACTTTCAAACATATAACCTTTAAACATCTAGGCTGAAGTGAAAGCTTTTCCAGCACATTCAGAGCACGACTAATCACACACCCTGTGCTAAAACAAACGTGCAAGAGTGGCTGTTAGGCACTAGGCCAGGTAATTCCTGGGTAAACCATGAACCTATAAATTTCAACTGCAACATCTACAGAGAGTATCACACGTTTTATGTATTAGCCGTTTTACTGTTATTTGGTGGCCACTGTACAGTATGCATTAACAACACTGAGCATGCTGGACCGTCTGTGCTGACACAGCAATACAACTGATTTCCATACTCGCATAACTGGTTCTACCTTCAATATGCCCTGAAGTTTTAGACAAATCACAAGTCAAACATCATGTAACTATGCATTTATATTTACTGTAAATATGCTCTGCAGTTGTTTTCCTGGCCCTTGTTCCAAATAAAGTTCACATGACTTTGCTATATAGGGTAGCATAAGGAAAAGGTCCTAGGAAAGGCCTTAAACTTTAAATAGCGTGTTTCTTTGTGTCATATATACCCTCAAGTACTGTAAATGGAACACTCACATGAATTGCACTACTCTTGGTCCATGGTAATAAACATTCAGAGACGAGGGGGGAAAGGGTTGAAGGGATGAGCTCAGGAAAACCATCTGGAACAGGAGAGGCCTCCTCTCCCTCTCTACTGCTCCTAAATGGCAAGAAAAAAACAGACACAGTGAGAGAAATGAACAGATCCTGCACAAAATGTGCTAAGTACTGTTTAGATTTAATTTCAGATTCTATATGAGAGTCCATATGTAGAAAACAGTGCACACATCTACAATATGACATGGCACAGTACAGCCATTTCTACAGGTCCTGAGACTGAATATCACTCACTAAAAATATCACAGCTAAACTGTAGCTTGAGCAAAGTTTTGAATGAAGAAGATACAGAATTTACTGTTTGTGACATTGTGACAAATACAGACATTTCAGTGGAAGACCCAGTGGCGGAAAGTAACTAAGTACATTTCCTCAAGTACTGTACTTAAGTACAATTGTGTGGTGTCTATATTTACTGGGGTATTTTCATTTTGTGCTACTTCATACATCAACTTCATTACATTTTAGAGGAAAAGCATATATGATACACTAGCTAAAACAAGCTCAGACAGCGCTTGCACTGGTGGGTGGAGAAAAGTAAGGCACATTACAATCAAGAAATCTAACAACTATTTCAGCATAATCTTACAATGTAATTCTGCCAACTTTTACAACTACTTAAGGACGCATCATTCAAATCTGTGAGAGTTTAGCATGTTTTTCTCATCTGCTCACTTATAAATCAGTCAGAAAAACACTGCATGAACAGATCATCTTACATTATCATCATTACATGGTAAGAAAGACTGAGATTTCAGCACACTTGCAGATGAGAAGGCCTCGGCCTCTGAAAGGTGCTGTTCTCCAACTGACACTTTCTTTACTGCTCTGTAAACACAGCAGTTACTGAGTTACTACTTATCTCCCACAAACTGACAGGTGCTTGATTTGATTCCAGGTCTTTAACTGCAGTGTTGAAATAATACACTACATTTCATTGACAGCTGCGTCTGGGTCGACCCAATTGTGTTTACAGGTACAAAGTCTCCACTACAGCTTTCAAACAAAACAGTGTCTTTGTCTTGCAAATAAATAGAGTGTACAGTACTATAAGTAGGCCACGTTGTAAAGTTTAGAGTGGAAAACACAACACTACTTTTAATTTTAGTGCAACTGAATATTTGATTCTTATAAACAGACTGGTACCATTCATTGCAATTTTAAAGACACATAAGCCATACCTGTTCCTCTTGCAGAATGTAGTCCTTGTCTTCTGGGCATTTGGTGGTAGTAAAGGAGCTCGCAAAGGGATGAAGGCAGGGTTAGGAAAAATACTTTCATTACCCCTGCTACTCTGAAAAATCTCTGCTTTGTCTCTGAAGCTTCCAGAAGTGTGTATTTTGTCCAGTGTGTTATTCATATCACTCGTGTGGGTCGGCTAAATCCAAGGCATCATCTGGAGCAGAGAGGAGACGAGCTGTTGGACTGGAGTGTGTGCAGCTCGAGCAAGCTGGCTGGCAGGGCTCCTCTGCTCACAGTCCAGAAGAGCACACACACACACACACACACACACACACACACACACACATACATGCATACTGTACACACAAGTCTCTCTGGCTCATCTGCTGCCCACAAGGGTGGCCCAGTGGGGCAAAACGATCCCTCCTACCCAAACATGATCCACCACAATAAAGATATTTTTAACGCAATGACTCGCAAAACAGTGACCCTTGCTCTGACACAGTAGTGTACCAACTAATTTGTTCAGCCTCAGGTCTTTCAATAATGTTGTTGCTTTAATTTCCTTTCTGTTGTTTTTGTTTGTCATATAATGTCCTTTGCAACTTGGAAAGCAGGAAATATACATGCAAAGTGGCCGTCTTTAGCTATGGACTGCGCCCTGGAGGGCCGCCAGAACTATAAAACTGTTCTTGTGTCATGGATGCTGCACAGGGGTCCAAAGTGCACTTTAAACTTAGTTCAATGTAGAAGGCATGTCGTCATACAAAGTAGGCAGATTGGTTGTGTTGTGGGCTGTGTCAGTTAGTGACAGGCTCCATGTGGTGGGTGGTTGGGATGATAACATCTTTCTAAAAGGTAATGTGTAACAGAGTCTGACCAGGGGGAGGACAGGCTACTGGCCTTACAGACTAACAGGCAGCAGAGGGCTCACAAGGATAAACTCTCACTTGAAGATGAAAATCGGGCTGATCTGTATGATCTATGTCTTTCTGTCTCCATTAATCCACACTCTCCTACTGTACATGTACCTACTGCACCACACCATCTGTCCCAAACCCACAACTCCAAATGCTTTGGGTTACCTTTGAATTTTAGCATTATTGTACACACTTGTAAAGCACACATGAAAAGCCTGGATGTACAGTAGCAATGCTGTTACAGGCAGCTGAAGGGTGGCAGTGTATTACATTAACTTCTTGATTTCGGAGAGGAGAGAACAGCAGGAGACCGGAGGTAGACCGAGGTTCAGCTGAGGTCCTACAGCGGATTGATACAGACCAAGAATTCCCAGGCAGCAGGAGAGAGCCAGAAATAACTCATAGCCTGGAACACATTCTTTGGATATCAGTCAAAGAAAATGCTAATTACAATGGTGTAGGATAAATGCCAAATCTATTTTAAGGAGTTAATAACAGTGTCTCACATACATTTGTATGTGAGAACAGCAGCACTAGATATAGCTAAGGAACACTTCAAAACTGATAGACTGACAACCAAGTATATTTCTGTTATAGTTCTTGTACCATACAAACCACTACATTCATTCCTCATGCTGATGATTAATTGTTCTTGTCCACTATAGTGTCTTCTTCATAGAGCTTCATAGTGCAAAAAACAAAACAAAAACAAACAAAAAAAACAACTCGGTGTTATAGTATATGCTGCTGGTGAAGTTGCAGTTTTCATGCTTATCTGTCTGCATGCCATATAATATACAAAATGTTCCTGAGATAAAAATCTTTCCTCGACCCAGCCAATGTTACAATATGGACTAAAAAAAATAATCCATCTTTACCTTATGGCTCCTACGTAGAATTTCCAATTCAGATCTTGAACCTTAGTTTTCATATTGTGGCTGAACAGGGGAATGAAAGTCACTGCAGCACAGGTGCTTTGCTGTAATGTCACAAACTAATCACGTTTGGAGCAGCTCGGTGCTCAGTGGGAACCGATACACACACACACACACACACACACACTTAAAGTCTGCATCATTTATGCACCAACTGAAGGCAACTATAAAGGAAACTGAAATGACAAAACTTTATTCATTACAACACTGCTTGACCAGAATAGGTGTACT
This sequence comes from Monopterus albus, assembly GCF_001952655.1. Lineage (NCBI taxonomy): Eukaryota > Metazoa > Chordata > Actinopteri > Synbranchiformes > Synbranchidae > Monopterus > Monopterus albus. The sequence goes on along the minus strand of NW_018127904.1, from coordinate 293,603 downwards.
GTACACAGTGTTTTGCATATATCCTAATCAAAACTAGTGCTTAAATACACATTTGATGTATAATCTAAGGAGGATTTAAGTACCTTAGGTCAGACACATCAAGTATTACTTAGATAATATATTTTCTGAATAAACCCAGTAATATTACAACTCTGGCACTTAGCCTAATAATTTAGAGAACTGTTCTCATTTAATAGTATTGTTCATATGACAGCAACGTATTAAACGCAACACAGGCATCACACAAAATAAAAAGTATTAAAGTATGCAGGTCAGCCAGAGATATTGCATAATGACATGTGAGAAAGTAAATCAAAATACAGCAATTATTAATCATCAAAATACATCATTTTATGTACACTACCAAAAGAGGTAAAACAAAAGTCCGTATCTGCTTCTGTGTTGTCAAATAAAGTGTTGTAGAAAACTCAAAGTAGACAGGATAAGCTCCTCCTGGAAGAAAAAACAAAACTCCATGCTTGTGTTGGGCACACATCTATATAATAATCTATATAACATCTATACTGCAAAGTATTGAATTTTGCTTACAGTAGACGATATGTCAGAAGAATTAAAGCACTGCTATGGACTGCTCTTTCCTTCCACCTCAGCAATCGCACTAAAAGATGGTGGTTGATCCTCCACCCTGTGCAGAATGGAGCCTTGGTCACTACCCACTTCTCTCTTTTCACTGCCCTGTGATGTTTCAAAAATAAAAAAAGACAACAGAGACAGTCACTGAAGAGTTACTGTGCCAGACAACATAAAACAACACCGCCGTTATCTTTTTCTATGCATTTTAAGAGCCACTAAAACAACAATATTGAGTCCAGCAAAGGTAGACAACAGTATTTCTACAGTTCATATACAAAAAGCCCCAATGACCTTGATGCCCCTAGTGTAGGAATTATCTCATTAATTTCCAGATCTGCACACATTATGATATATTAATTGAACAAGGCTTATAGTCCATTTTGTGCTTAAAATATGGTGTAAAATATTTGAGTGAAATCTATGTATCTAACATGTTTTGTAATCTTCATGGTGCACCAGAGATAAATCTTTTTACTCAGTAGTGTCTTTAAAAAAATAAGCATTTGAATTCTTTAGTTATTTACTGTCAGTAGGTTGTGCCCCTCATCTCCTCGGTGCCTCAACTCCCTCTCATCCTCTGCATCTTTTATTCTTTTTTTTTTTTATATAGTGTATAAATTATTAACAGACAAAATGATACAGCATAACCTTCTTGATCCTTAATTTAAAACAAACTAAACAGGACAAAAATTCAAATTGGTAAAAAAAACACAGAAAGCCCAAACTCATTTTCTTAAAGGGAGCACAGAAGATATTTTATTTTAAACCCTGGGCTGATTCAAGTCAATAGGTCACAGAAACTATTATGACTATTCTGCTGGATATATGGTCATGACAGTTGTTAACTTGCCACTGTGTAAATGGCTGAGGCAGTACCAGAAAGAAGCGCCACAGCAATTGTTTAAACAAACTAAAATCAAAGTATGCATTAAAAAACAACGACCAGTGACAGTGGTCTCATGAACAGACAGTCTTTACTGCTTTCATCTTTAATCATGTAAAACTTTGCTTTCAGAACTCACCTTGAGATTAGTTAATCCTTTTGACTCTATGACTGAAGAACAAGTTGTAATTGGAGAGAGGGGTGGTGAAACAGGTGAGTGAGGTGACTTTGGCCCATGGTATAAGGACTGGCTCCTTCTCACAGCAGAGGACACGGCCTGGGCAAACCGAGATGGGGTTGTAGGAGAGTAGGGCCTAGGGGCTGCAAAGCTTCTTAATTTTTCCAAGCTTAGCCCTGCACTTGGCTCTTTACATGGTAAACTACTTTGCCTAGTGATTTGCTTGATGGCTATGCCCCGGTCATCCCTTGTAGGGCAAAACTGGATGTTAGCAGCCCCAGTTGTCTCCTCCCAACACTGCATAGGAGGTGGTGATAACTTTGCTCTCTCTGCATTTTCTTGACCCTCTCTCTGGGCAAAGCTTTTCACTGCCGCTGAGGTTACATAATACCCAGATGGTTTTTTGTGCTGTGCAAAGCGGAAAGAACCAGGTTTAGGTTTAGTTGCAGGTGGAATTTTCACCTCCTTGACTTCTGCTGGTGAACCTACTTGAAATGTCCCATTAGCCGAGAATGAGATCTTCTCATCTGCTTTAGGTAAACTTGTTGGTGATGCGAAATGAGTAGATTCAGGTATGCATCCATTAACAGTGTCATGGTTAGTAGCAGTGCTGCTCAGTAAGTCTTCCCTGGGTATAGTAGAGTGTAGCTCACTTTTTTCCTCTGAGGCCTCCATCTGTCTTCGCGGTGCTGTGCTCTCCTCCAACTGAAGAGAACCAATATTAAGTCCCTCTTCTGGAGCCACAGGAGGTTTCTCCAGTGTCAGTGCGACTTCAAAATATCTCTGTTTCTCCAGAGATTTCTGAGGCACAATAGTATACGTTGTCATTCCCACCTTGGGGATGTAGTCCCTTGTCAGCTCATTGGAAGGCTTGGGCTTTGGCTCAGAGTCTGTAGCATAAACACATGGTGCCTTTGTTGTGGCAGGGGCACTTGGTATTGAGTGCTGGCATGAGGATGTCTCTGAGGTGTGGGAAAAGACATGTCTGAAGTCAGGTGGGTTCAGCTCCTCCGTCAAAGTGGCCATATCTTTCTTCCCTGCTGATTCAAGGGCTGTTGCATTATCTGCAAATGGAACTTTATCCATTTGTTGTGGTAGAGACACAGGCAGTGCGAAATCTGTTTGCACTTGAGCAACCTCTCCAGCGGGGCATGATGTGTTGGTGGCCACAGCACTCTCCAACCTGACAGCCTGCTCCTGCAGGGGTTCAGTGTTTTCCTGAACACAGGCCTGTCCTTCTGCATCCTGCATCACAGGCTGATGAGGACTGCTGGGTACAGTACTGCAATCTCCTTCAGCACTCTCAGTTGTAGACCTTTCACAGATTGGCTGTTGGCTTACATTTTCAACTTGACAAGGACCACTACCTATACAGGTAAAAGAAAATATTTTTCATGTGAGACAGGTGTGTTAACTTTCTTTGAGAAGCGCAAACACATCAAGTGAACAAAAAAAAAAAAAACCCTAAGTAGGCATTGTTGCAACAAAAGTCTTAGGCCACCATTAGTTTTTCAGGACCAAATGACGTCTACAGTCCAAAGTCAGCATTTAGTGTGACCTCTCCCCCCCCCTCCTTTGCACTTAGCACAGCTTGAATTCTCTTGAAATCTTGAAACTGTGACAGACCCTCCGCCATGTTTCAAACTGTTGGCGATTGGACTAGGAACATTTAAACCTTTGATTCATCACTCCATAATACTCTTCTCCTCTGATCTTCACTCCAATCTTTGCAGGCTTTTGCATATCTCAGCCTTTTCTTCCTGTTCCCCTTCTGAAAAAGCGGTTTCTTGGCTGCCGTCCTTCCACAAAGACCGTTCCTGATCAAGCTTCTTCAGACTGTGGACTTGGCAATCCAGATGAAGCTGCCAGATGCTAAACCAGGTCCTTCCTGGATTTCCTCTGGTCTCTCAAAGAAGAAACTCTGAGAAATTTGCTCTTTTTCTTGCTCTTCCACTCATTTTTGTGTTTTTTTAATACAGTGTACATATTTCCTACATTTTCTAGCTGCATTCTGATAAATAAATACATATAATCTTTCTAAAACAACAAATCTAATGGTGGCCTAAAACCTTTGCATAGTACTGTATCTGTAGAATAGATATTTAAAAAAAACCCAACACATTAATAAACCCACTTGTAACTTCCAGTTTAGATGAGTCTGTGCCAGCAGTTGTCCTCACATCACCGAGAGTTACAAACTCATTCACTGTGCTTTGCTGTTCACTGTAAAAACCAAGCAAACAACGGTTTAGAATTATTCTTAACGCTAATGAAAAAGCAGGCTCAGTCTTGAGAAGTCTTACTAGAGTTCGTACTTGCCATCTGAGGACATATCACAAGCCAGATCTTCCCCATTGCCCTCGACAGACATTGTGCTCAGTATTTCAGTATCTGGGGATGGGGAATGCAATGAAGCATCAGCTGACATGCTGAGGCTGCCGTCCTCTCCCTGGGTATCACTAGCAGTAGCAGACATTACAGAAGGAGTCACCTCCTCCTGCTCCATAATCTCCTCCAGTGTGTTAGCAGCTGTATCCCCTGTAAAAACATAAAGGAGCTCAATCAAAACTCACTGCCATTTACTGAGTGGCATTAGAAGTGTTGTTAAATGATCAGTAGAGTATCCAAAAATCACATTATGCCCACTTTGGCAAAGGCATGTATTGGCTGTAATATGTATATAAAAACTGATCATATGATTTAAGAAATTGTTATGAAGCTCAACTCATTTAGCAAAAATTCAAAGGTTGTATAACAGTTTTTAAGTTAGTATATATTTGTTCATTTTATTTTATTTTCCCACTGTAAACATATGCAAAACACAGTACTCATGGGTGTGTATATTCACACTTGCCATAAAGGTTCTTCTATTCCATTTATAAGGTTTCACATCTAACACCTGCTTTGTCTTGTTCTTAATTTAGCACTTCAACTTAGTGCAACACAGAGGAGCAGATAGCAAAAGGAATTCGGGGCTATTTAAACAAAACTCACTGTTCTCAGCCTCTGATCTCTTTGTCTACTGAGCTGCCCTGGGTTGTTTGGGAAAAACACCAGAGGAAGTGATCTTTCTGTGTGAACTCAATGTTCAAAAAACCAGGAGCAAGCGGAGGACGGAAGTGGTTACACATGGAAAGAGGAGTCATAGAATGCCTGGGTACATTTCCTAGTAATGTGGTCTGGGATATATGGTGCTGGTCAAAGGACTATGGGTAAACACGGAAGCCGTGACATTTTCTGATACAATAGCACAGTTCAAGTATAAACATGTAGAAAACATGTTTTTAAAGCCACAGAGGCTCAGTTTAAAGAACAAAAACTGCTGTTTGTGTGATACACAGGACATTAGTTCTTGCAATGACAATTCTGAATACACATGATGGAGTGAATTACATTCTGTATGTGGTGCTTACAGACATTGAAAAAGTCAATGGGAGCATCTAGTTCAAAACATATCCTTGTTGGTTATAAAAATCCAGTTCTCACTGTGGATAGATTTCAGTATTTTCCAATATTTAAACCAAAAGAGACCATTAAAGACAAAGTAATTAAAAACATGGTTGGTTCTGGATGAAAGCAGGATTCTCAAAAACCATCTAGCTCCTATCTATCTGCCCTACTTGCTATTTGTATGAATAGCCACATCCAGTTAAAGCTGTGCATTCACTAAATAAGCTTTATCAGTTTAGCTATATAAACTAAAATGCATTGGCTTTGCAGTTTAGAAGTTGTATTTTTAAATATTCTTAGTTTTTGATTTATCAAGAGAGATCTGTATATAGGACAGGTGGAGTTTCCCCTCACAGAATAATCCAGTGAGAGTGAGGAGAGTGAGTTATGTCTGCACAATCACAGGAAAGGACTGTTTGTGAAAGCAAGTTAATTATATTCATCCCAGGAAAATGACCAAAATACACCAGTAATTTGGAAAATCTTACTCGCAGATGGCGTTGAACCTGTAGAGTTAAACACAAGTCCTATTTAAAGCAATCATTTCCCATGCTCTTACCACCATAAACATGCTGTGATTTTGTCTCCTTACAGGGCTATAGTGTTCAACATGAAGAAGCACTGTTCAATAACAGCCACTAGGTGGCATACAAGTCAAATCAAATAAAAACTATTAACTCAGCTGCAACGTTTGAAAGGACCTGTCTTTGTCTTAAGGGTCAAAGTACACATGACAAAATGCCACACACCTTATATTCAACACAGAAATCAAACAATTACCCTAACAATCCACTGAATAAGTAAACATGACCACTTCTTATATGAAACTCTAATATATAGGCTCAGATTTAAACAAGGACAAACCTTGCAAACTTTGATCTAGAGGCACTGTTTCTTGGACAACAGCGCTAGGAGACGCGGGAGGTGGAGGAGCCTTGCGTTTGGTTCTCTTCAGTGAAGACTCTGCCGAGGACCCACGACTTAAACGAGACACCTAAGTAACAAAATGCAAGTTAGTTACATAATGAGTGCTCCTACAGATGTCAGAGCTTCTGTCTCATCAGTCAGTCCACTCACCTGGTCACGGTCTAGTTGGGAAACTGGCTCAGAATAGAGTCTCCGACGAGCACTAGGGTCCGAGGGGCAGCTCTGAGAGACAAAGACTGGGGGCTGGGGTGCACGTCTCTTCTTTGGCATGTCCATGGAGATTGTGGGAGAGCTGAGAGGAGACGAATTTGTGCTAGGTAAGGCCATGCTGCGCGGTCGAGGTTTGCTCACAAGTACTGGGGAAGCTGGGGCGCTGGCTGCCGTTGCCTTTAAAGAACAAACATCCAATCAAAACACGATAAGGAGGACTGTTCCCAAACAATGCAGCACACGTCAACCAATGGCAAAGAAAAGTAAACAAAACTCCCTCTGACATTTTACTTTCTAATACAGTTGTGTCCTTGGACAAATACTTCATACAGGATATGCAAAAAGAAAATATAACTGTTTTACTAAAGAACATCTACCTGGTCTGACTTTTTCTTGCTTTTTCTGAACAAACTAAAGAGGCCTTTGTTTTCTTTCTCTTTCTGAGTCTTATCTTTGCCTGGCTGGACTGTTCCTGAAAAACAAAGACAACAAGAAAACAGTCAGAAAACTGATGGCTCTGTCAATACTAATCATAGAGTTTTAAAAAAATGAAATACCTGCTTGACTTGTTGAGGCTGGACACACAGGAGAATCAGGTTGTCCTGCAGAGCCAACAAGCATGAGATTTAATGCAGAACAAATGGTATATACACAACAAGTGAGCTGATGAGGGAGGTATGTCAAATATCAGATGGTAAATAGGCTAAAACACAAAATCTCACATCAGTATGCACAAGGGTTGGATCTTTTAATAGACAGTACTTGTACCTTTAGTGTCTCTTGCATAAAGCTCTCTTATTGCATAATCATTTAGAGAACTGGACAAGTCCAAAGGGGCCAGTGATTGGACATCTCTCAATAGAACCGTAGACTCCATGTCAAATTCACATTTCTCACATATTGCTGGTAAGAGCTCGGCCAGTGGAACTCGGGGATTGACCCGTAATATAGTTTTCTGGGTCTTTTTGTAGTTTATCACCATCCGAACAGTTGCCTGGAGAAAACAAAATGTGCTCGTTTGATTACATTTGTTTACTCAACATGAACAGCAAATAGTGTTTCCAGCATGCTGATGTACTCAATGTACCTCAGGCATCTGAGGACCCGTCTTCTTGTTTTTATCCTCCCCTTTAGGTTTAAGTATAATCTTCTCCGCATCCACAGTCCCTATGAGTGTATTAGGCTTCAGCTTGACGCTGTTCCTGTTGGCGGTGACCAGTTCTAAGGTGTGGCTCGAGGGGTTCAGGTGATACTTTGCACAAAGCGTCACTAACAGATCCATGAGGGGTTGGCTGAAAGTCAAAGAGAAAATAAACTCATTTGTTTAACATAAGAAGGTAGAAGTGAGGTGAAATGTTAAGTACCAGGTGCACAAAGAAAATGTAACAAAGTACTTTTAATATAAAATAAAAATGACTTAACATAATGGATGTTTTGTTAACAAACAGGCATAACAATTGCTTGACTTATAAATTAATTTTATACTTTAATACAAGGATAGTTTAGAGTTCCCTTGGGGAAAAAACAGTTAATTTCATGGGCTGGTAGCTTCATTGATTTAAATAAGTTTATGTTTAAAGAAGATGTGCAGAATGTGTGGAAACAGAAACTGCATGGCGCTTTCCTGGCTATGATAATGCAGTAGATAACCTTAAGGCCTTAAACTTAAACCCTTAAATAAAGCACCAACTCTGTTGTGCAGGCATTTAGAAAAGGTTTAGAGGAGAAAAGAAGGCAAAGAATTCAGAGCTTAGTCTTTCCTCACTGAATCACTTTCATTCATTCTTCAAGACTCCAAGGTGCAAAAGATAGAATGTTTGTAAACTTTGTGCATTAAAATAAAGATAATGGTATCTTAAGTAAACTCCGTCAATGGAATGTTGAAGCAGTGCGAACGAGCTGACTCACAGACGGACACGGAGTTCTTGAAAATAGACATGGAGATATGTTGACACATTGATCTGATAAGGTGGTGCAGTTCCAGCTGAAGTATTTAACAGTAAGTTGTATATGTATTGTTATTTCACTAGCATGCGATCAGATAATTTATGTTGCATTAATCCCTCACTCAATCGTTTGAGAACAAAAATAAATAAATGCAATCTCCACAATCTGACTGGAACTGAACTTTATGTAATGACTTCATCTGACTTCAGCCTACACTGAAATGTTCAGCATTAACCAACACACAATTGCAAATGTAATCATCCAATATACAGTATGCAACTTTATGAATTTAAGCTTCACACATCACGACCATGGGATACTGATTTACACTGATGTCTAACTGTACCTTCCATGAACCACTGTCATCTTTTCCACTCCCCCAGGCAAAACCACATGCAGAGAGAGGTTTTTATCATTAAGGTTCTCCTTCTGGTCCATGGTGAAATGATGGTTTCCTGGGTAAAACTGAGAGAAACCTGGGGAATCCGGCCTCTTTAGTCCTGGTGGGGATGGTGCTTTGCTTTTGGTTGACACCCTGTAGTTGGACAAGAAAGCGTAGGTTATTCTCAGTTTCTTGGCCATTTGCAAAAGCAAACAACAACAAAAAAAAAGTCTGACTGTTGCACGCGCACACACACACACACACACACAGTGTGCCACAAAAATGAACATTTTAGAGAAAGACCAGGAATAACTTAACTTGTTCATTTTCAAACAAAAGGTAATTAAAATGGTTTTTGCCATTTCAGACAATAACGTGGTTGAAAATCAAAGTGCGCCTGGCAGCATGAAAGGAATCCTTTCTTCCTCGAGTTTTAGGAAGCAGTGAGACTACTACATAAAAGAGCTCAAGTCCACTTTGCAAACAAGTCACAAGACAACCAAGTGGACAAACGTGCTCACTGAGTCATGAAGAAATGGCTGTGAATAGACAGATGTGAGAGACTGAAAAAGAAAAGATAGAGACATTGGTTTCAGTAACTGTAAACATCACTTGGTACAACTAGGACTGTGTGAGAAACTATGATGAAGAGATTTCAGGTCTGAAGTGTGTTTTTGAGTGTTTGTCTAGGTTTGACATTCCTGGAAACTGTGTTAATAAAGTGTGAAAGAGAGCAGTAGCTGTCAGGTGTTACAGGCTGACCAGGTATGCCACACAATAAATGAACAGTTCAATAGATTGTATTACACATTACCACTGATTTCATTCCTCCCAAGCTTTACATGACTCTCTCTTAGAAAGTCATTTATACTATAGTAAATCTGTGATGCATTCTATTTCAGATAATTACACCTTTGTCATAAGGCTCATATGAGGAGGTGAAACATATAAACCTGTCTGTTAAAAAAACATTTGAATCTGAACAGTCATTATTATCATGTTTTAGGATTAGCTGTAACACCTTTTGTTGTGTTATAGTTCCACTGAAAAGATAAGTTGCAGATATTATGATGCTAAGAAACCAAATCACATCAACCCAGAAAAAAATCGCACTGATGTACTAGGATGCCATCAAGTGGCAAAGTGGGCCAAGGAATCAGTAAGTGTAGAATCATTCAAGCCCCACTTAACAAAGATAAAGTAGGGTTTTGCAGACCCGGTGCCCTTAATTTTGGACTCTACAGTCCCACGTGGGGGGCACCACTTATTCAATCAGGAATCTGAGCAATGCAAGCTCACAGACTCCACAGAGACCCGTCGAGCAAAGGATTATTAGTCTTGCTACGGGGGCAGATGTCCTTAAACACCGTGACGAAGACACATAGGAAAACACGCACACACTGAGACACATGCTGAGGAAAGGCTCACTCTAGTACTAGTGAATGCACCAACACTATTGGCAAAATCTGCCATTTTATAGCACTCAAATTCTCTTGTGAAACTGAAATATGTCACAATGTAAAACATATTTAGAACCTTATTAATTTGAGACAAAGGTTCAGGCATATCTACAAATGTCAGGGAAAAAAAAGTTCATGCATTGTTTTTAGTCTGCTATTCCTCAGCAAAATACATGGCAGGGTTTGAAACCCATACAGATGTGCCTGTATGAGAAGGGTTTGAAACCCATACAGATGTGCCTGAGATGTGAGAGCATTTACTGTACCTTGTAAGAGGGCAGTCGCACTACAGGCAATACTGAGGTGGTCATTTGAGAAACTGCAGGCAGCTTCTTTATCCATTCATCTCTCATAAGGCCACACAATCTAGCGCTGGCAATAACCAGCAAATCCAAATGCTGCCAGTGAATTACAGTAGTGTTTATTTTTGTTGATTCCTTTCTGGAGCGCGACAGTAAATTTTCTTGAAAAATAAATGGAAAGGAACAAATGCCAAGTGAACCCAGCTAGGGTCCAAGTACAAACCACACCACTCGTGGGGACTCCTGGGTTGGGATGCAGCTATTTGGAAGTCCAATACACAATCCATATCTTCTTATTAACTACTGTAATGTCTAAATATAACAGTTTTAGGAGGCCCAATGATACGTTAAATATCCATGGAGTCAGTATGGTTGACATGTTAACCATAATAATGTTACAAGATCAGGTTCTCCTCCATTTTCATGGCTGTGCGTGTTTGTCAGTTTATTTTGGCGTTCATCACTTATAGTGGCTGACATACAATTAATGAAGATTGTGTGTGTTTTTATCTAAATTTGAATTCCACAAACTGCGTGGATCTGGGTGACTAAAATGATGAGTAGCATGAAATACTTCTAGATACATCTGATTGTCATCATTTCCACTGACTAAAGTAGAAAAACCTGTTCTAGAAGGTAAGATCTCAGAGGGGAGAAGGAAAAGGCTGTGCCGGACCCTGATGCAGTACTGATACTATCGCTAAATAATGGCATGTACTCATCTATTGCCTATCAAAGACTATAGTTCACCAAGTCTCCTTTGCTAAAACACCGCAGGATAATTAGTCCACATGATTACTCATACAGGTCTGTTGACATTTTGGATGAGAATAAAAAATGCAAATGTCTTTAAACCTTTGTGATCTCTAATTCTTTGGACTGTAACTAGCAAAAATGCAGTCCAGAGGCTGAGCTTCATGCTGACACAACTTTTTTTTTTTTTTTTTTTTTGCTGTATCTAAAAATCACCATAGTAAAACATATTAAATTAATTAATTTCTGACACACACATTGGCCACTGTGTTTCCAAATGGACATTTGACTGTCACAGCTTATACAAGATGTGCTTCATATTGCATCGCCTGAAGAAAATCAGCACCTGCATGGGTGTTTGTGTCTGTACTTCGTATGCAGTCTTGCCCTTTCTCATTGTTGTTTTGTGTACAGTAATAATGCCACACAGCAAAATTTCCAGCTCACACAGCACTGCTTGACTAAATAGGCTGATTTAAATAACACTGGCAAAGGACACATATGTTCCACCATGAGGACTAAACAACTCTCAGTATGTTGTTCTTTTTATCCAGTATGATCAAACACTACTATGGGTAGCTGGTGTCATTGTAACACTCTGACACTGGAACACTGATGTTTTAGACATCTGCCTTGTGAATAATATTGACATGTTAAAATGTAACCCCTCTCAACCCAAATTAGACAGTTTGAAGGATGTAGAGAAGTAAGAAAGGAAGGGTTAGAGGGATAATAACAAACAGATCACACAGTTGGTGTGAAACCACTAATATGACCACGAATTTCCTGCTCGTATGTCAACACACAGACTAGCTAAAACTGATATTTACTCTGAGGTCTCTACTGGGTTCAAAGTCCTGTTTTCAATGCTCTAGCTGTTTATTTTGCAATGGAATTATAACCATTTAGTGCTATTTGTGAACATTTTCCACACATTTTACAAATGCTCTAGAACTGGGCCTTGTAAGTAGGTTTATTTGATACAGCTCTTAAGTGATTTTCAGTTCAACTATGAACTGAATAAATAAAAAACAATTAATACATTTGTATGGAGAATTACACAATCAACATGCCTCAGGTTCATGGTGAGCCCAGTTTATACAGCTGTGTCACTAGTAATTTCATCACAACACGTTGAGCAGGTGACAGACAGACACAGGCTGCTTGTGGTTTTTTTTTTTTTTTCCTTCCAGAAGCCCGGGATGTGTTGCTGAATGAGAGGAGACGTGTTGAAGCTTGACTGTGCTGATGCCTCATGCACAGGGTTTCCCTGGGAGGTCTGACACTCACAAACAAGCCTATTCAACACCAGAGGACATGCTTGACAGACGTGATCACAGACTACCAGGAAATAACAGGCCTGTTATCGGCGTGTTATTTGTTACCGTTTCATCATGCGATCTTCTTGCATATTTCAGTTGTGCAAACAACTGGACTCAGATACACACTGTGATAAAAACAAGCATTCTGATGATGTGATCAACTGACTTTCTTGATTTAACTTTAGCCATCCGCTGATTTCTGATTTGAATACAGATGTCTAGTGTTCTGCCTGTCACCTGATTAAAAAATGTGCTAGATAGCTTGAGGCAAACATAAGTCTTCCAAAGCTCCAATCTGCTTGATTAGATTTTAGCCAAATCTCTGATAAACCTCAAAATGATAAAGGGAAACAAAGGGCGAGCATGATGTCCAAATGCTGCTTCTGATGTAAAAATACTTCAAATGCTTTGTGCTTTTGTGTGAAAAAGACAGAATGACAGAGAGAGACAGAGGTGAAAGACAGAGTTTAAAGATGCATGTCCTTTGTTATAATTTTTCAAAAATGAAAAGTAATCGTAATACCGGGAGGAGTCACCCAGCTGAACAAAATAATATCCAAATTCCCTACATTCCATTACACTTTGCTCAAGCTGGCATGACTTTTACCAGAAACATTTCAGTCACTTCTATGTACTTTTTTTTCTACCCAATAGATTAAACACACCTCAAGCCCTGGATCGATTGTAAGAATGATTAAATGGGAGCAGCCCAGAGGAGAAACCAGACTGAAGCATCGGCAGAAATTTAAATTGCTTTTAAGTTTCTGTGATGGAAAAGAATTAGCAAAAAATGTCTACCGTGGTATGGTAGCAGCTGCTGAGCAGCAGGATGAGCCCTTGGGGAAAGGTGGGTTCATGCACAAAGAAACAAGTTTTCAAAACAGCCAGTGTGCTCAGTCACATTCTCAGACAACTGCCTAATTATTTTAAGAAACAAGAACAATTCCATGCTCCAATGACCAAACACTTGCAATAGTTTGCTAGTTAGCTATAAAATCAAAGTGAAAGAGTCAAACATATCAGTGCACATTTCAAGTCAAAACCCATAGGCGGCTCTCAGTGTGGATGGAAAAAATGCACAAACATAACTCAAGGTTCACTGCAACAGCTTTTGAGGAAGTCAGTGACAGCACTGAGCTGTACAGATAATACTATAGACACAACAATGAGAAGAACTACAACTTTGGAGGCCAATGTTTGACTATAGCAGATTGGCCTGTTTCCCTCTCACTTTGCCCACACTTCATTCTACGCTCTTACCTCTCTGCCCAAGGTCATCTCCGCTCACATAATTTCCATTCTGCTGTGTATCTCCCATGAGATGTCAGAGAGACTAACCTCTATCAGTATAGCTTCAAAAGGCCCACCTTAATGAGACGCCCAAGCTGTGACATCAGAAATCTCCTCTGCCTACATCCCATCGGCCCCCTTACCGCGTTCGTAGCACTCCCCCTGCGGTCACAAACAGAAAGGTAAGCAGCTGTGCCTCCCTGTGCAGACATGAGCCTGTGGGTGGGGCCAGTGGAGCAACAGTGTACCGAGGGCTTTTAAAGGTACCTCAGGCAAAAACTGGGCTTCAAATCTAATCATGCCAGTAAAAATGTGATCAAAGCCCCCTCCCCCAAAAAGCGAGTTAGAAGGACTCTTCTCTCCTTTTAGATTTAAAACGGCCTTGAAAACCTTGCCACTCCCTAATTTCATCACGTATTTCTTCTGTGTTTGCTTTTCATTATAAAAGCACTGCCAGCTTTTCAAAACCACACCTTAGTTCTGCAAAACTGATTCACTCTGAAAGCACGTTATAAGACTTGTCGGTTGAGAGCAACGACGATAATAGTGATTATGACAAACAAACATATGGAACAAGTAATTTCCTAAGTTCCTCCACGGATGTGAACACTAGTGAGCTCATATTTGGATTCTGATCATTTCATTATGTTTCCTCACTTTCTCGAAAATGCAGCCCAAACACTCCCAAGGTAAATGATAATTATCATAAATACACTTCTGATAAGAACATTTATCTTCAAAATACATGAATAGAAAACCACATATTCTAGCAGCTGGGTAGCATTGTCAAAGGCTGTCAAAACAGGCGGTCAGCACCTTATTGTTAACAAATCCAGCCCGAGAATGTCCTCATTGTTAACTTAATCAACACTTTACAGAATAAAGATTAGTCAGTCTAAAGTGGGGAATTGTATCGCTTCCTGTTAAGCTGAGGAATGACATGTTCAGACTTATTCTTCTGTTTGTTTAGATACAGATAACATACTTTGAATATTTAATGAACAGATTTTTCCCTGTTTTCTCTAATCACACAAAAAGTTTGCAGCATTTTTTTTTTCCAAAAGCAGGAAGGTATAATCTTGGCTTCTAGCAAAATTAGAAGACTACAATTTTCCTTTATTAAAAAGGATTAGAATTTATCAAATTTTTGTTGAACAAACATTTGATATCCCAGTATGAAATAAGTGCTCAACACCAGTCCTTTATCAGCAGCCCTACATGTTCTCTTACAAATGTGCCCCACTGTCCAAACACCACCACTGGCTACCATTAGACGATAAGGAGGTTAAGTGTGGAGGAGGGGTGGAGTTACTGTAAGGAGCTGGAGAGGAATGGGGGGGGTCATCCCTGAGGAAAGGAGGAAAGACAAAACACAGAATCAGAGCCACAGCTGGTAATTTGGTGAGAGGTTACTCACAGTAAACACAAGCTTTTAAAAGGGGGTCTGGAAAGGCCATTACTACACAAGCAGCCTAGGATGGAGAGATTTGATACAACGTTAGTCTTTTAAATTGAGGCTACTGCTTTTGGTCAATTTTCTTAAAAAAAAAAAAAAAAAAAAAAATTCCCACAGTGTTTTCCAGGACAGGCCTGGTTCAAGTCAAACTCTCAGGACATCCTTAGCACCATTATGTAGAATTCTAATAAACATTTAAGGAGCAACCTTGTGTGTGTATTAAGTAATATTCATTGGTCACGACCTGCCTCATTTTCACTGTTTTATTACTCCCGGTGGTGCTCATGCTTGTATCCTATGTTGTACGATTCCTAACAGTGCAGCAGAGCCAGAGTAAGTTAGCAAGTCAGTCAGCAAGTTAGGCAATGAGATTAAAGATTATATGAGGAGATCTTTCAGTTCCCTGTCCAATGTTCCGTGTCATTCTACTCTGTGAAGTGAGCATTGCTATGCTACATTATCCTCACCTTATCTCAAAGAAGCTCAAATATTTTTACAAAAACACTGTACCAAAATAAACATAACCAGGTTTTGTCTCTGCAAGGGAAAAACAAGAACGTGTGGGACACATACAGGAAAGACCAGTATTTCAGTCTGTTTATGCACAAATAAAACTTCTCAAATGTAATAAACCTGTCAAGATGGTGAACTTGGAACAAGTTGTTAGGGTTTGCAGCTATTCTTTTCCAGATACATACTCTATAATAGTCCTACATAGTTGGAAAAACATACCATCTACATATCTTCTGGTAACTTGACTGAAAGTGTGCTTTTTTTAAAAGCGAGACCAACATTTACATTAACTAATCTGGTGAGAGACAAAGCTCCACGTTGAGTCACAGTTAATACTATCACACTGTGTCCTTTCATCTGAAACAATGCAGCATTGTCTACATTGGGACATCTTTTCAAAGGCTAAACCAGCATGCCTTCCCTCTTTTGGCGATCACATAAACTGGAGTTTCTAAAGACAGTGAATTTGCAAAACAGGCACATTTATCTGTTTTATTGCTAACAGTGTGAACAGAATAAGCAGTACTGCCCAAACCTCCAAATCTGAACTCAAACAGAAAACATTTCACCTTCATGTTACAAGGGTTTTATACCCGTTTCTCATATATAATCTCAAGGCAAGAACACATCTGTCCTAATCTTTCATTTTCACAGTCCAAAGAGGCTTTTGCACCACAGAAGAGACATATGCACTGAGATAGCGCCACCTAGAGAACCAATTCAAGGTGTGCAATTTCTCATTTTATACCTAGCACTTGATAGCTTGTCAGTGATTGGATAACAGACAGACAGTCTGTCAAGGTCTCGTTAAAGTAAACTCAGAACGTTTTCTAGATGTCTCATATAAAACATGACAAACACTGATAATGAAGGTCAAGCAAATCAAGGCAATTTGCTCCTTTGTCAAATAAAATGTCTGAGTGTTATTGGAGATAAGTAAAAGTTTCTATTGAGAGCGCACAAAGGACTAATTCATGTTCATTCTGAATGTTACCCAGGCCAAGAGTAGGAGGCATCCAACTGTTATGCCCTGGAAGAGCACATAACAGAAACAAAGGAGGGATGAGACAGGCCAGCGTACAGGCAGGATCTGTGCAGCAGATCTGTTTAAACAGGCTGCTGTACACAATATCACTATTATATAAATACTGTACATAACCATAATGTTTACTTTAGAGATAAAAAGAAAAACACTGTCATAATAACCAACAAACTGTTTCATAATATCCGTTAAGTGTCCAGTGAGAAGTATTTACGGTATTTATAGTCAGTGCGTTGGCTTCGGTGTGAAAACAAAGACAACCCATTCTTCTCTTTTGCCAAGATGTTGGCCATTTTGACTGTTTCAGCCCTGTGAGGCAGAAAGCATGACATATAACATATTCAGTAAGACAGCAGCTCATTGCCAGGGCAAGCTAGCAGGACCTCAATACTGATTTTCCACTTGCTTTATCTGGATATCTTTGAATGACATACTTTATCTTGCTTTTGACCAGTGGCCATGCTGTAGACCAAATTATATTTCCCTGAATTAAGACAACCTTTGTGTCCCTGAGCACATTTTCAAGGAGAAATATGCCTCAGTCTACTTGAGGCCCTGTGATTTGTCTATCTTTACTTTGATCACTGTGCTTCGACTCCACACGCCCACATTTTTAAAGTATCCCACTTTGACCAGTCAGTCTTGCCATGATTTTCTTCTGTAGACTCCTGTGAGCAGCTGTGCCCTTGGACTGCCTGCATGTCTAAATGAAACAGCTGTGGGGATTCACAATGCTTTAACTAATTCCACATTCTGCCCTGAAGAAAGCCAGCCATGTGAGATCATGGTTTAAAAGTGTGTTCAATTAGCAGGGCTCTGAGCAGTGCACTGTTAGAGTAGATAGGCATGAATGATTATGGTTCTAGAACACATACAATTATTAAGAAAAAATAAAATCAACACTAGCTTGCTGGATAGTCAAGCATCTAAAGGGCTGATGACTATGAAGATTGCGTCAAAGGATATCGTATTATCCTGCCATCAAAAATAAAACAAGAAAGAAACCATGTTCCAATAATGCTGTCAAAACTATTATATACTACAGTAAGTGTGTGCTAGTGCTCAGTGCTTGGGAAACAGCCAGCCCAGTGATTCTGGAGACGACAGTGGGCAGAGCAGTCGTCTCCCAACCAGGAGGTCGTAGGTCTGAATCTCGGTGCCTGCAGTCCACGTGTCGAAGTGTCCTTGGGCAAGACACTGAACCCCCCGTTGCCCCACGATGGTTAGAGCCATCGGTTGAGTTGGCGCCGCAGATGGCTGCCATCGGTTCTGTACCGGAAACAAATTCCTTATGTGTGTAACATACTTGGCTAAATAAAAGTGATTATCTTACCTTCTGGCACAGACAGTATTTGGATAACAAATGTATTGTAGCTTTTTGGGCGGGAGTTTTCACACACGATTGCATTTGAAAAAGTGAGAAGCAGCAGGTCTAGTGGCTACAAATATATAAACCCACAAATAGCAGAAGGAGCATGTGCTTTCTCTCACACTCCATCAGCTTGTGGAACAGTGTGGTTTACTTTTCCAAATAATAGTCAGGCCACAGAGATTTAGGTAGCATGCTGCACCCTATTTCCAAGGAGTGTGGCTGTGCTCCCAGAGTAAATAATACTACTAAAATATGAAGACAAGTCACACCAAGAGGGTTATTTTGTAGTAAACTAAATACGATGTGTCTGAATGTTGTTAATACAAGTGGGAAATTAGAGGGCAGGACCGGAAACTTTGCTCAGCTATCATGGAACACCGGATTGAAAACTATCATTATATTCAAACTGTCCAACTCACCTCTAAGTTGAATCTCTAAAACTCAGCAGATCTCCCCTGAATGCCAAGGGAGTGAGTAGTGACTCCAATGATTCCAACCACTGTAATAATATAAGCAGCTGACATCATCTCAAAGTCCCTGAACCAAAACTGATGGGAAATTCCATCATGTCATATACTCACAGGACAGTTTTACTCTTGACTTGACTGTCAGACATGACGAATCAGTATTTTATAGAATATCAGTTTCAAGCCCAGTGGGGTGTGTGATCTCCACAAGAAAAATGGTCATAAGGCTCATCACAGAGACAGAGGAGGCAGAATGTTGTTCCTGTAAAATGCTTCCCATGACCTCTACATATGGTCAAGGCAATTTCTCAGTATAACCCAGAGCAGGAAATGAGGAGAGTTCAAAGGTTGAAACGTCTGCAGAAACTGTGACTGTGATGTACAGAACAAAGGGAATGTTAGCTGAAAGCTGGTAAAGCAGATTTTACAGTGGTGCTCATACCTTAAACAGCTCAGTGAGAAAACTGCTGTTGCTGCCTCATGCAAGTTATCACAACACAATTTGCCAGTCATATAGTGGAAGAGCTTGGCATTACATCTTTGCACAATGAAAAAGCTAAGTCCTTTGTCTTTATTTTTTACATCCTATAACCGTTTTAGTATTTTTCCCCATAAACAATAATGTCAATCTTCTTTTCTGGGAAACGGTGTACGACACGCATTAGAAGACAACATTAGGTTTTACTGACAAATAAAATACACAGAAAGGACAAACTATAATCCCAGTGACAGCAGCTACATACCTCAGACCAGAGCTCCGTGGATGGGGCTGGGATTCATGATCATCCATGACTAAACTCGTAAGTTTAAAAAAAATCCCTCGTGCTGGTCAAAAACAAACAAAAAGCACAAAATATTTTAGTACGACTTAGATGCAAAGTATAATCTACTGCTTACAAGTGATGCCAACGGAGAAATACTGAAATAGGGGCGAATCCCACATGATGTCATCAAATTTTCAGTCATATAAACTGTTTTCCTTCTTAAATGTGGCTTACGATTAAAAGCATTTACTGTTCATGTCTTACCATGAATGCAGCGGATTTTCGAAGTCATCTAACTTCCATTCGTCTTCAAAAAGGTAACGTTAGTTGTAGACTGCCACGCACAGGTTTTGCTTGATCCATAATTCCGCTTTAGTTCTGGGCTTTGCGCCTTTTTACGCAAATCATTCCCGTGTTTTTGTTGTTTTCTCTCTTCTCTTTAAACTATGCTTTCGTACGTATCAGAGCAATTTCCTTGCCGACACCATACACAACTCTGCCGACTTTTTCTACACATCCAGTGCTACATGAGCTGACAAAGTGGGGCGGCTCTTAAATCCAATTCACCTTCCCTCCAGGAAGTTGATGGAACATTTTGCGCAACGGGCATGAGTTTACATCTGAGCAAGAAGAACCAACAATCCCACACAACCATGCTGTAAACAACAACACAAGTAAGTCCACTAATTTCTGATTCTTCTGCTACTGTTTAATGGCGGTTGGCAACAGCTAAGTCCACTAATTTAGTGCGAAACAATCTGTATCAAAAATCATCAACGCTGTAGTTTTGAACTTCTTTTTATTATTTGTCTACAGTGACATCGTGTGGCTGGACAAGGAAACGACCAATCCCACTTCTGTTTCACATACGTTTCAACACAGGTTATTCATTCCACAGTGAAAAACTATAAAGTAAACATTTACACATGCAATATATGGTCAAAGGCATGTGGATACCTGGATATTACAACCATGTGTGATCACTGATGATCTAATTCCAAAACCATAGGCATTATGGTGCTGCTGTAACCCCACCAGATTTTGGAATTTGACTTTAGCCACAAGAGTATTAATGAAGTCGGACACTGACGCTGACCAGTAAGACTTGGCTGACACTTTAGCCACAAGAGTATTAATGAAGTCCTACACTGACGTTGACCAGTAAGACTTGGCTGACGACTGACATTGAAGTTCATGTCAAAGGTTTGTGAGGGGGGCCAGGCCTCTGTGCAGGGCATTCAGGTTCTTCACATTTGGCCACATTTTGTACTGTATAGTATAAGGAGTGTTCTAAATGACTATTTTGCAGATGTTCTTTTCATGCAGGTGGCACTGTACCAGAGACATTGGCATTTGCACAGTAGAACATCTCCACGCCATGTGAACAGTCTTCCGGGTAGAGGACAGTCATGGTTAAACCGGTGATCATGACGAACAAGCCAGTTATTACTAAGATGATGGGTATGACGTTTTCACCCTGGAACAAGTGGCCAGTGGAAAGTTTGAGGAAGCACACTGATGGAATGATGAAGATCAGAGGCGTGGCACTCAGAATGCCCTGAACAGCAGTCGAAAACACCAGTAAGGTCAAACAAACACTGAATTAACATACTGGAACTGCAACGTGTACTGTAGATAGGTACATGCACAGAGTGACTGAGTAGATGGCTTACATTCAGCTCCAGAACAACTCCCAGGCAGTCATAAACCAAAGATACTGATGTGCAGACTACGATTATGAGCAAGGTTACAACCACGTGTTCAGCTTTTGAAAGATCTCGGCTGTAAATGGCATTGGCTACCACCTAAGAAGATAAACAAAAATATGAAAATTCATTTCTCCTTATGTGCATGTACAGTATTTAAATGTAAACATATTCTGCAACTGGAAAAACAATTCTAATAAAATCATATTAAGTTGTGAGAGAGGAGGACTTAGTAAGCAGCCACAACAACTGGCACTGTTGTGTTGCTATCCAGTGAGCAGGAACAGCTAAGTGTAAAGAGCCAAGTTTTCTTTTTCACCTTTTGTCATACATCAGGAACTCAAACCCCCAAAATACAACCTTTCCACACATATATAAATGTTTAAATTCCTAAGTTGGCATGTGAAAGTGTGCTACTTAACTCTCGTGTAACAAAAAACTCCAGTGGAAATGTGGTTATTATGCTCAGGCCAAAACAGAAGCGACCAAATGTTGCCAGGTTATCATTTCTGCAGTAGTTCTCGAATATGTCTCCTGAAATGTGGAAATTTGAGATCAAAATACACGTCTAATGTGAAAAAGAAAGAACATGCATGTAGCTCAGCATCTGTCATACTGGTTTGTTACCTTGTGTGTAGCCAGTGAACGTCGTGTATCCAGCAACAGCAAATGCAGCACTGATTATTAGTGCAGAGCCGACTGAGACATGGGTGACTCGAGACCAGTGAGCTAGTGAGGGCTGCTCCAGGGAACCATAAATAAGAAAGCTGTTGTGGTGGCATATAAAGGCTAAAGAGGCACACGAGGGCAGAACATAAGAGTTTTACCATCATACAGTACAGAAAAAAGGCTGCCAGCTATCACCATCTAACCTCTGGCAAAACATCACCGTGTTTCCTGGGAGCATGCACAACTCCACCTAAATGGCCTCCTAGCAGTAGTAGCTATTACCATAAGGCACTTGGTTCATTTGTACAGTTTATACAAGGCGCTGGCAGACTAGCAAAGACTCTGCTCTCCATTCTCTGGGTGCAGCGACTAAGATGATGACAATGCACATTTTTTGAAATGCTGCGGTGTGATTTACCAAAGGCAGAGGATTATTTGCACTGTGTGCTAACTAATTTAAGAGCCTCAGTCTTATTATGTTCAAGCTGGATTATATGTCTATGCACTATAGGCAACACTGTACTAAAGCCATGGTCTTAGGATCAATAAAGCTGCATTAATTGATTTTGTTTTGGCTACTAGGAGGCAGAAAAACTACAAAATAATCTGACAGGTACAGAGCCCTTATGTTGTCTCATTTAAAGTTTTTATGGATAGCATACCAATAAATAATTGTCTAATACACATATGGATGGATTATTGAACATGCCTACCAGGCACAAGCTCCTGGACCACAGCATCTGTATGTAGCGACTGTTAACATTTCTTATAGGAAAGTCAATCAAATGCTTACCAAGAGACGCAAGGTGAGTAAAAACAGATGCAAAACAACTTTTAAAAAATCTAAACACCTAAAAGGAAATTAAAAAACAAAAAAGAGGCACAAATGACTGCAACGGCATGCAAAACAAGTACTAAGAGCTGCAAAACAAGAACAAGAAGACATAAGATACTGCAAAGAGACATATGGTGTCAAAATAAATGCAAAATTATATAAAATGAGCACAGTGAGACAGTACAACTTAAAGTGATGCAAAACAAGTATGGCAGGACACAAAATGACTACAAGGACATGCAAAACAACCTCCAGACAAAATGCAAGTAAAACCAAAATAACCATAAAATTAACAAAAAGCGACTAAAAAGAAAAGCAAAATGAGAAATGACCAAAAAGAGATATATGTTGATGCGTTTGACCTCTAACCTATCTTGTGTTCTGGATTTTGTGGATAATTTGTTTTGATTTATACAGTTGTCATCTTGGCACATGCCAGCAGATTCTCTCTGCTATTGTAGGCATCTCCACCATCAGCGTCATTCAGACAAACTCACCAAAAGACATTACACCAACAGCCTGAATTGCATTCCACTTTGCAAATGTCCATGCATTCTCTGTAGGGGGGCTAGAGAGTGATATCCATATTCAGTCATAAAAGGAACAGAAAAACAAAAACATGATTATTTCTGCATAATAGCATTTCTGTAGGTGTACATTAAAAAAAGAGCAGAGTGTGGAACATTTAAATTAAAATCATTCATACAGTACATTTGGGGTCCAAGAGTAGCTGCTCTGATAACTGCGATGGTGACAGTGGTAAGTGTCAGCACCATCGACAGGAGGGACACCTGGTAACACACACAATGTTTTACAGATAGCTTTGAAACCACCACATGCCACTGACAACTGTAAAATGATTGGCCTTACCCTCCCAAGTTTCTTTATCTTTCGATACAGTGAGAGAGGTAGTGTGAATGCAAGGGTTGAGAGCACAATTACAAAGTGACGCTCTGCAAGAATGTGATCGGGGCCAACTGCAAATAATAGCACATGCACTAATCATTTGAAGCAATATTGTCCATATATATACAGTACATATTTTAATTGAGGTACTGGCTTCTGTCAGAGGTGAAATAAACTACATGCAGCTTACCTCCTGGTATTCTCTGAAATACTTTGGTCAGCGTGTCACCAATTGTGATGTTGTAGCTAATCATAGCTGACAAAGAAAACAGACCGGAATCATCATTCTTTGATTCAAATTAATCAGCAGCATCATTTGGACTGAACCATCAGTCAAAAGGCATTGAACAGAAATAGCAAAAAACTGATTAAAATAGTAATAATAAAATAAATAGAATGCAATTTTTGTCAGATCACAATACATGATGTGACATAATGTTCAGTTTTAGATGGAATTACCTGCACAATTTAAATAACTTACCAATGAAAGGATAAAGGAATTGCAGTGCAGATAAGATGAGAAATCCAGGGAAACCAAATGTGTTTTGTACCAGTGACTGATAACTGCTTGTCCCTGACAAGTTGCCTCCTCTAATTAATAAGATGATGGAGTAGTCTGCCATAAAGTGCAAATATATTGTTATTGTTTTCTTCATTTTGTAAATTCACATCTCCATTTTAATAATAACACCTTCAATACACCCACCTGTGATGAAGGCAACAACTATCAAAAGCAGGAGGCCAAAGGGGAGCCCTGCCTGGTTCAGCGCATATGGTAAACCTGGTTTAAAAAAATAAAGCTGCAACTGAGAACTGTAAATGAAACTGGAGGAAACAACAGTTAAGGAGCAGATAATTAGCACAGAATGAACACGGTTTCATGTGAAAGACAAGATGGTCACTTGTATGTTTAGTCGCTGGTTACCAATATAAATTTAACATTACATATAAAGTAAAAGCATACCAATCTTATTATGTTTGTGCTTGCACTGACATCTCTAACAGACAGAAAAAAGTCAAAGTCACATTTAGGGTATTAAAATCCTTCCAATAGGACTTTCTAATAAAAATAACCGGGCTTATTAATCTTCCTTAGTGACATGTGTTAGGTATTTTTAGTCAGATAGAAATTGGATAGATACTTTATGTATTAGAAATGTTTAGTGGAGATAGGATGTCTAGTTAGACTGTTACATGCTTAGTCATGCTTATGAGTTTCTACAGGGTACATCTGGTCAAGGATAACTAGAGAGAAGAGTTGATGACTGTCAGCAGACAGGGTGTTTAATATTATTATTATTATTATGTGTATAACTGTAGCCTTAGCCATAATATGTTCTTATGTTTAAGTCACGACATGTTACTAGAGGTCGTGAGAATGTTTTTAGCTACACACCACTTAACCAACAGACACACACATGCACATTGATTTTCTTCATGCTTTGACTACTGCTATGGCCAGCTGCAAAGCTGGTAAGAGAGACGTCTCGGTTGACGTTTCTGTGTAGTATGGGGCTAGCCCAACCGAGGGGATATAATGTATAGGCCTGGTGGGTTCAGGGTCTTTCATCTTACATCTGCCTGCTGCAGTTTGGAGGTGCAAGATACCTGAGCGTGTAATGTAAATTTTACCTGTGATCCTTTGAATAAATCAGCACTGTTTTGAAGATACTTGGACTGTCTCGTCTCTCAGAGTTAGCAATGGTAATAAGAACCACAGACATGTTTACGGACTACTGAGACAAATCGGCTGGCCAAGAAGTTTTTGTGCAATATTGAGGTAAATTGTAAAAATCAGTTGTAAGTAATATCTACAACCAATAAGGCATGTACATGATGACTGCACAGATCAAAAGAAGCCTGAGCGGGTATATATAGGCAGTTTGAAATTAATTTACAAATTAATTATAGTTTTTACTGTACTATTTTTGCACTAAAAGCTGCTATTTGTAAGAAATAATCTTTATTGTCATGCAAAGCACAAAACGTGCGACAGGTACAGGCAGTTACTGCGTTTTAAAGCAATCAGGTGTTGCTGTTGGAGAAATGTTTGATGAGGAATGCGTAATGACTTAGGGAATGTTTGAGGATGAATGAGTGAAAGGGGAGAAAGGGGGGCTGGAAACAGGCGCTAGTCATATGATACGGAAGGTTTACCGCAGGGCTTCAGTGATAAGAAGGCTTCTCCATGAAAAGTTTGCAACAACTGATTATTTCATAGATCGTTTCAGAATCTGATTCCAAAGAAGTAAATGTGTTTTATCTTTCAAATAGTCGTTTGCCTATAAATTGATTATTTTGTTAGTTAACATACTGTAGCGTGGGCTACCTGAAATATGAAATTAATATTTACCTATTATTCCAGATCCTATGATGGAATTGATAAAATTAAAACACGCAGATATGGTTGAACTTCTTGGATTTCCAGCAGGTTTTTCGTGCGTAATTAGCGTGGTCCCTTCTTCACTGCTTGGCTGGAAAAAAAGAAAACAATTGGGGGAAAGGGTCGCACACATCATACACACAATCCGCAATCAGCATCCCCTACCTGCTGGGCCATTGTGAGCGCCTGCCTGCAGCTGATTTGGTTTCTCTTGTCTCCTCTTCAGCTCAACTCTCACATGTCTGCAGTCTGACTAAAGTGTGACTGGAAGTTGGTTTGGGGATTGGGGGGCTGTCCATTTCACTCAGCTATCAACAGCTGGGTGGTATTAGACCTGGGTTCATAATGCGAGGGAAAGTCAGCAGTGGCGTAAATACTGTGATGACTATGCCAGCCAGCGGGAGGGTTAGTGACAGCGGCAAGCATTATGCGAATGTGTAAATAGTTAGCGTAATGTTGTGGTATAATCCTGAGTCATTGTGTTTTACGGTTCTTGTTATTGTTGTATTTTGAGGGGTTAAAAAACAGAGACACAAAAACAGAGGAATCTCCTGATGTAAGCTCAGAGACAAACCAGACCTCTGGTTTTGATGAGGACTCTCATCCTGGAATTATACCCAGTCTTAGCCTCGGCACTAATGCTGGTGCCGACTTGAAGACCAGTTTTTGCTGTGATGCCGACCCTGAACCTAACTCTGAACCAGAAGATGGCTCTCTCTTCTGGTGAGCCTGTGGCTAACCAATTCTTAGAGAACATAGTATTGTGGAGTGGAAATGTACACTAAGTAACTGTAGAGTCAGACAAGACACTGAGTTACACCTTTTATTTAATCTTACATAGTTCCTGTGTTTCAAACTTACTGTTACATTTGTATGTCAGTCTTCAACTATTAATAAGTGGCAAGATATAAGCGGAATTTGTAATTCATCAATTATTCTGAGTAAAATCTCAATATCTACTTGTCATATAGGTAGGACAAGGCTTAGGTTTACTTGTTGCATTTGGCAATTTGCTAAATAGTGTCATCTGACCTTAATGTACTTCGTTGCTTCGTAAGTGGGTATTTACCCCGACCACAAAGGGAAACATTGAGTAAATTGCTGCTTGGCACGCCAAAATGAGGAGAAGAAGATGAGAAACTACAAGTGGTTGGGGCTATCTTCTATTATAATGCACACTGGCTGAAAAAAAAAAAATTAGAATATAATAAAAACAAAGGCTCGACTATAAGAGTCTCAGTCGACTGACGAGTCTCTCGAAGAATGACTCAACTATTAGGGGGCAGGCCTAGCGCCAAGTAATAGAAATACACACTGAGCCTTACTTTACCCATTAAATATCAGCTTTTGTTAAGGGGGAAAAAAAAACCTTATATTTTCTCCACCCACGACCCAGTCTCCAGGGTTAGGGCGTTCCCAGGCTCACAGCGCTGCTCAGGAGAAGAAGTTTGACTTGCTCTCAGACCTGGGAGGAGACATCTTTGCTGCACCACCCACTCAAACTGCCAGCTCTACCAACTTTGCCAACTTTGCACATTTTCCAAGCCAATCGGGTAAATTGTCTTTCTCTTAATGGTCCCAAAAGGTCCAATATTTCACTCAGACTAAAACAGATTAATACTGACACTTAGTACTATGTTCTTTTTTGTTTGTCATCACCCCATGCATTGCCCAGCCATTGTTTGTCTGTGTTAATTTTCCCTTGTGTGTGGCTGCAGCACCTCAGGGTAATTCAAATACCAACTTTGCCAACTTTGAGGCATTGGGAAACACTACA
>NW_018127904.1:258815-259823 GCF_001952655.1 Monopterus albus | reverse complement strand
GGAGTTGGCGCCAGAGGCCCGCCCGAAGACTGCATTCACCCTAGGGCAGGGACTGTGGCAGTTCAAAGTAATGCCCTTTGGTCTGTGTAATGCCCCAGCCACCTTCGAGAGGCTGATGGAGCGCGTCCTAAAAGACATCCCTCGTACCCGATGCGTGGTGTACCTGGATGATCTGCTGGTCCATGCTGGAAGCTACAACCAGGCCATCGACAACCTGCGGGAGGTCCTGACCACCATCCGGGATGCTGGACTCCGATTGAACCTGGCCAAATGCCACCTGCTCAGCCGACAGACTCAGTTCCTGGGACACGTGGTCAGCCAGGAGGGAGTGGCAACTGACCCGGAGAAGGTGATCGCGGTGAGGGACTGGCCCTCGCCTAAGAACGTTGCAGAACTCCGCAGCTTTCTGGGCTTGACTTCCTACTATCGGAGGTTCGTCAGAAGGTTTGCTACTGTGGCTGCCCCCCTGCACCGGCTGACTAACAAGGGCAAGAGGTTCGAGTGGGACGACGACTGTGCCACCGCCTTCCACCAGCTCAAGACGGCTTTGGTGGAAGCTCCTGTTCTGGCCTACCCCGACCCCCAGCGGCCCTTCATTGTGGATACCGATGCCAGCGGCGTCGGCGTCGGGGCTATACTCTCCCAGGAGGGAGAGGCAGGAGAACGGGTGGTGGCCTACTATAGCTGCAGCCTCAGCCGACCAGAGCGAAACTACTGTGTCACCAGACGGGAGCTGTTGGCTGTCATCCTGGCTGTACGGCACTTTAGGCCCTACCTACTGGGTACTAGGTTTGTGTTGAGGACTGACCATGCCAGCCTCACCTGGATGCTGAGTTTCCGCCAGCCAGAGGGGCAGGTGGCCCGATGGCTGGAGATACTTCAGGAGTATGACTTTGAGGTTCGGCATCGCCCAGGCCGACAACACACCAACGCAGATGCCCTCTCCAGACGACCATGTGCTGTTGATGAGTGCCGGTATTGCAGTCGTCAGGACGAGCGGGCACTGGG
>NW_018127904.1:215236-255085 GCF_001952655.1 Monopterus albus | reverse complement strand
GCATTCCCCCGGAGGAGCTGGAGGAAGTGTCTGGAGAGAGGGAAGTCTGGGCATCTTTGCTTAGACTGCTGCCACTGTGACCCGGTTCCGGATAAGCGGAGGAAAATGGATGGATGGATGGATGGATGTTAGGCCCAACAGCATTTTTGTCTTGTGAAGTGTAATGTTAGGCCTATGAACTAACAGGTGCTTGTGTGTCCCTCTGACCCATCTACTTGTTGAATTATACAAACTTCCAGATAAATATCAAAGCCTAATAATGAAAACAGAACATTATATAATACACAGGTCTTTGGCAGGTGAGCTGCTCATGGCACAGTAAAGTCAAACTCATTTTCCTTAACAACCAGCCTATGCTACCTGACAAAGTTAGCTAGCTAAACAGAACCAACACACCTGACATTAGCCTACAACAAAGCCTGGCTACATTAGCCAATTTCCAGCCCATCACTCACCTTTTTGGTTTAGAGACCTTTTGAGTGCTTTTGAGTCCAGACATGGTCAATGCGGTGTCTTAACATTTTTCCGACATTACTTAACTAGATATTTAGTTGCACAAGACAGCCACAAACACAGCTGGTTGTGCGTGTTTTGGCGTCTTCCGACACACACCTGTGGCAGGAGGAGACAACATAGTCTGAGTCAAATGGCTGTTAAACAGGTTTTCTTAAAGAAACATTATGGGACTTACCAAACACATCAAGCTCCATTTTCCTGCACGCACAGCAATGTGCTTGGCAACTCGAATCAACACTGGAGAAATTAGAAGCTCAGGCTGAGACTATAGCGACTGATGCAGTAAACAGCTCTTTTCTGCAGACTGAACAAACTAGTGATGTGTCGTTCACAAATGATTCGTTCATTTTGAATGAATCTTTCCCATGACTTGAGAACATCGGGTCATCTCGGGGAGTAATTCGTTCATTTTGTGTTGACCGCGCATACCATACCATACCAACTTTATTTATAAAGCATTAAAAACAACCAGAGTGGAACAAAGTGCTGTACATTGCAATAAAACAGTATAAATTATAAACCCACAAACAACAATATACAGTAAAATATAATCAATTTAAAAAATGACTACAATCAACACAAAAATAAAATATCAAAATGCCAGGGAAAATAAATGAGTTTTTAAAAGAGACTTAAAAACAGACAGGGTAGAGGCTTGTCTAATGGACAGCAGTAAATCATTCCAGAGTTTAGGACCAGCAACTGCGAAGGCTTGATCACCTCTAAGCTTACGCTTTGTTCTTGGAACACTCAAGAGAAACTGATTTGCTGACCTCAGAGAGCGTGTGGAGCAAATCAGATAAGCAGGATGGTGCAGAGCCATGAAGGGATTTAAAAACAAAGAGTAAAATTTTGTAATGGACCCGAAAATGAACAGGTAACCAATGTAGGGAGGCCAAAACTGGAGAGATATGCTCATATTTCCTTGTACCTGTTAAAAGACGGAAACTAGATTTAACGACAGCTGCAATTTGGCTGTCGCATCTTAAATCGGGAAACATCTTAATACCTAAATTTAAAATATTCTTTTTATTATATTGAGCCAATGAGCCCAAGTCAATAGATGGTGAACCAACAGAATCACCAAATACTATCACCTCAGTCTTATCCTCATTCAGCTTTAAAAAGTTAAAAGCGAGCCAAGATTTAATGTCATCAAGCCATTCAAGAAGTGTGCTAACAGAAGAGCTCGCCTTATTAATCGGTAGGTAAAGCTGGCAATCATTCGCATAAAAATGAAAGGAAACACCGTGATTCCTGAGTATAGAACCAAGTGGAAGAAGGTAAAGGGAAAAAAGAAGGGGTCCAAGGACCGAGCCTTGCGGTACCCCATACAAAAGGGGCTCAGAGGAAGATACAGCATCTCCCAGTGTCCAGAAGGATCCAGAAGGATCTATCCTTAAGATAAGATCGAAACCATTCCAGAGCTATACCCCGGATAATGTGGTCCACTGTATACCATCGCATAAGATTAGTTCACCTTTCGAGTTCTCGGTTTCGAGTAATTCGTTTTTGAACAAATCTTTTAAAGATTAGTTCACCTTTCGAGTCATTTGTTTTTGAGCGAATCTTTTAAAGATTAGTACACCTTTCGAGTCGTTTGTTTTTGAACAAATCTTTTAAAGATAAGTTCACCTTTCGAGTCCTCGGTTTCGAGTCGTTCATTTTTGTAATGTCACATAACCGCTTTGTTGGCTACAGAAATTGGTTAATTTTCACCTGTCCTTACAGCTTTTTATTTCCTACAGACTATAATTTTGTGAATATCTGTCAATATGGTTCTTTTACATAACACTGAATGTTTTAATAAAGAGTTGGTTAATGCTTTATACTTCATCAGGGAAAATCTTTCTGTATACTATACAGAAGACGGCACGGTACGGCATAGCTTAAGCTTAGGATGTTATGTGACAAAAAACCAAACGAATTTGACCCAAACTATCCGGAGGGGAGGTGATGAAGTAACAGACTGCATAGCCTCAAGACACAGGTATGATATTACTTAGAATATGACCTTGGCTGCATTACAGTTCTTTCTTATTCGAAACATGAGTCAAGAGTCAAGTCAAGTCAAGAGTCAAGAATCTTTATTGTCATTATGCATAGCACAACGAAATTTTTTTCAGCAGCTCTCGGCTTAAAAGACAGACATATTATTTACATAACATACAATTGTATAAGTCAATATAGAAATATGAACAAATAAAAAGGGCTGTATGGGACCTGATCAAAATGTGCGTAAGTAGATGGGGAATTAACATGTAACATTTTAATTACATTCTGCTGAAGTGAACGAAATGACTCTAAAAAAGATTTGTTCATTTTGTTTAACAAGATTCAAAGAACCGAATAAGTAATGATCCGAATTTCCCATCACTAGAACAAACAACCAGCTGCTCTCAAAATTCAAAACACTTGCAGCCACGCTCACTGCGCACGCCCCTTGTTAATGATTGGATGGTTGGTCTGCGGGAACCCCACACTTCCTTTTCCGCCACCGATAATCATTTTACCCTGCAGGTATGCTGATTGTTATGTAATGGGAAGGGGCGGGGAACCCCGTGTATTGAAGGTACAGGCCTCACTGACAATAGTATTTCCAGAAAACAGACGATTCTTACATTTAAATTGACAGGTTGTCTCTGCTTTTGAACACAAAGTAAACAACCTGTACCACTGAGTGAATATTGCCCCACACACCGGGAGACAACCTTAATAGTGTGGTTTTATGGGTTTTATTTAATCCAGTCATGAATCTACACAGTCTAGATCAAGGAATGAATTTTCAAGCTCAGTAGGATTCAGATGTCCTCTCTGGTTCATAATCTAAAGCTGGGAGTGCACAACAGAAGACACTGAGCTGGAGTCAAATTCCCTGTATTACTTTGCAATAAAGTTTATGATTGATTGAACTACTTTAAAATGTCCTTATATCTGCTATAACCACAAATGTTACTTATAAATGTTTAACATGTGGGGATAAAATAAAGTGTGATCTTGTTATGGTCTTTATTGGTTTCATTGCAAATGTTTTTTCTTACAAATTCAGTAGCATAATTCCATATACACAAAAGCAAATTTTCTACTACCAAATCTTCATTTTTTGTTTAAAGAATTCAAATAATGTGTTAAAACATCCATCTTTTCTAGTTTTTTATATTTGTCTGTGCATATTCTATTCACTGACACTTCCAAATAACATTGTTAAAATGTGTAAATCTCAAGTAGACATGTAATTGGTTTGTTTTTCAATTCTGGAGACTTGAGAGACCAACTGAAAGATTGTGGTAAATTTCTCTTATAACTGTCTGTAGCCACTAGGTGGCAGCAATCAACTTACCCACCCCACTGTTAAAACTGTATTAATATTCGTAAAGAAGACATTAAAGTTGTTTGGAGACCGTTTGATGTGGCTGTAGTTTCCTCACTGACTGGGTGCAATTTAGACAGCTGCTCTAAGGACTGAGTGCGCTCACGTTTACATAACTATATGCTCTTACACACACATAGCTGTGGCTTTAGCTTTTAGTTTCCAGTATGGGCCAAATTGCAAACAAACCCACAATTACGCACGATAATCCACCGCAGTAGTATCTAAACGACCATCCTGCTCTCACTCGGTACCCAGGAACATCCGGGAGCGCAGATCTACACTTCTCAGACTCTACCGCACGGAGGGGTGGATGAAACAGTCGCTCTCGGGCTTTTCCTGTTGAAGTCGTGGAAATTATCAGTTCTGCACAGAAAGATGCGTCAAATATCATAAAAGGGCGGACAGGTTTATTTTTAAACAGCATTTTATTGACACCGAAACGCATCCACGATATTTTCTGAGTATTGTTCACCTGTCGAGGATGGAAAAGTGATGGTGAGTTGAACAAAATCTGTTAAAGTTGTACTGAGTGCTTGTTTCCTCAAAGAAATTGATCTGAATTCGACTGAAAGTTCATCTATTTTTGTGAATATTTTGCGGAAGCCTGTAGCTGTGAAAGTCTATCTATCTATCTATCTATCTGTCTGTATGTCTGTCCTTAATGTCTTTATATTGAGAACTGCTTATCTTCTTGTTAGATGTCATGTTTTACTATTGAAACAGTGGCAGAGGGGTTTTATGGAAAAACGAGATTATCTTCTTGGATAATTGGACAAATTTTAGAGTGCAAATCCTGGGCTACAGTGTATTACAGAAGTTAATGGGCATGGAAGCAATTACTAGCCCACACTCCATCTTAGATGACTTCCTGCTTGCATGATTGTCAACATCATTATTAGATTGCTGTCAATTAGAGATCAGTGTGTCCTGTTTGCTCTCTATCCAGGCAGCACACAAACAGCACTGCCCCACAGCTTGTATGTAAAAACGTGAAATTATTCCAGAGAATGTTAACAGCTTCCCATCATCAGCTACTTTGCCAACGCCCTGAATGAGCAAGACCTAGTCCTGATGCTGTTCTCTGTAAGAGGCATTAGTAAACGCAGAGTGTGAGCACTTAAGAACTGTGAGTGTGTTGGTCCCTAAGGAGCCCACAAATACTGAAGTGTGATCACTCTGTGTGCATGTATATTTAAGATGAAGGGCCATGTTATGTCAATCCTACTGAGTAATGAATGTCATACTACTGATCACTAGTTATTGTTCAGCTGTAGGCCTGCTGTGAGGTGAGGGTCGACCAAAACTGAGCTATAGTGCAGTCTTTATATCTACTGGAAGACAACCTCAAGTTAACAAGACCTTTCATTAGAGTACATGGGTCTAAATGATAGATTCATTGTTTCCAAGTCTGTCATGACACCATACTCGCATCCCATGCTGTGAGTGCACTGAAAATTGGATTGGTTGGTGTAATTGTTCCTCCTGTCCATCCCTGCCCTGAGGCCATCCCTTGCTTCCAGTATGCGATTCCAGTGTAAGTGATGGGAACAAAAGCCACCATCCTCATTATAATAATGGATTGTTTCTGAAGTTACAGGGTTTTTTTGTATAAAATTATATGCCAAAATGTTTTATCAGAACAGTGCACTGTACCTGTGTCTGGTTAACTGGAAGATACATAAACAGTCATTCTTCTTGACCGTTGTAAATATGTGCTTGTGGTTTATTTTGCCATGCTTGTACCTCAGAGACTAGGTTACACTTTGTAACCAGTTTCACCATAATCACTTTAAATATTGATAAGATTCTGACAGCAAAGACGAGACCCTTTTGAGAACACGGTTCAGCTGCTGTGCAGAACAAATATACTGAGTCATGCCTTGCCTAACAGAGATATTCCCATTTTGGAAAACATTTCTCTTTAACTATGATGTCCAAACCAAAATGGACACATTGTGGGCCTGTAACTAAGGGTGTCATTATCAATTAGTCTGCTGGTTATTTTTTCTTGATTAATTGCTTAGTATTTGGGGCTACAAAAGTGAAATTGTGGAAAATGTCCATCACAAGTGTCTTGTTCTGACCAATAGTCTAAAACCCAAACATGCCAAGCAGACTAAGTAAAACAGAAAATATTCCCATTTGAGAAGCTTAAACTGGGGAATTTGACCTTCTTTTTTTTTAAGCGTGGCTCAAAATAATAATTGATTATAAAAAATTATTGCCAGTTAATTAATTGATCAACTATGAATAAAGTATTTTTCCTTTGTTAACATCTAGAGTAGCTTTGCCCTGCATCGGCTCAGTATGTTTTGATTGGAAGCACGAAGCAGTGATCTACAAACACAAACCAGTGCTTTCTTTATGTAAATAAGAAGCATTTTGAGGTGAATGAAATTAAGTTTTGAAATTAGTAATGTCCATTAAATATTCAAGCTGAGCTTCTCTTTTACACTGCATGAGTGTTTCATATACTTGAAGACGAATCAGCTGGCAGTCATCACTTAAAGATCCTCAGCAGGGCCGAGTTAGATGTATGGTGAAGAGAAATAACAAACCAATGTGCTGATGTTCTGTTCCAGCACAAGTTGGTGGGAACAAATGTGTCCATTTTAGGTTAGTCAGTACAAGGTCATGATGCTGACAGGTTGCAGATAAATTGAAGTGGGCCTGTTTGAAGCTTCAAAGTGGCAGCTCATATCTCAAGCTGTGTGTAATGAGTTGGGGACAGATTTATGCATACCTCTTTAGCAGCTTGACCTTTTTGGGTGAACATCAAATCAATGTTTATTATTTTGTTTTCAGAGAGTTATCAGATTGTTAAAGGATAAGGCCTTTTCTAAATTAATAGTAGTTTCAGAAATTTCCATTCACAGACTAAAACCAACAATGAATTTCCTGTACTCACGGTTAATGTCTGTCAGCTGTTATTCCTGGAATACCTGGTTTGTCTGTGCGATAGACCTCCATTGTTGTTCAAAAAACATTAAAAATGCATCTGGGAAACACACCAGTGCACTGGGTGACATGTTACTGTATTACAAAACCCCAAACCAGACTATGTTGCCACTAAGGCTCCATGTGGCCATATTTTGCTGAAGTTAGCACATGTCAGAGTTGTTGACTGTGCATGTCCAAGATCTTGTGCAAGCTCTCTGCTTTTACAGTCTTCTAGCTCTTCATGCTTGGGTCTGGGGTTTGCTCATGAGGAAACATGTCACCCAGTGCAGCGGTGTGTTTCACTGATGCGTTTTTAATTGTTTTTGAACAGCCGTGGAGGTCTATGGCAGTGGTTCCCAAGTGGGAACTGGGGGGGTGTCCTCTTGATTTTTATTAAAAAAAGAGAGAGAGAGATGAAATCCAGATTTTCAGATGTTAATGAATATGTCACAAAGATGCATGGGTGATAGATCTATTTCTTACAAAAGAAGAGAACGTGGAATACCTCCAAGCTGAGGATGAGCGCATGATATCAATCAGGTCAGATTCTCTCCTAGAGATTCTACATTGAACATATATACAAGCAGTTTTGGCTTATGAAAGGACCGGACATTGCTCCAAGACTAAATATAGGCTAAGGAAAAATCATCTGATATATTGCAGAAAAATAACTTGTTCAAACTTACTACAGGTATTAAGTTCACTGTTGGTGTTCATTGTACAGTGTTTTTATATAAGTTAGATACTTTATGAAATTTCTACAAAAGAAATTTTAAAAGAAGTACTCTATTTGTCCATTTGTAATTATGTGTGTGGTTTAAGGGGTGGGGTCATCAGCGTACTTGATGAAACAGGGGTCTCTTTAGGAAAAATTTTGGGACGCACTGTTTTATGGCACAGACAAATAAGATGATCCAGGGCTGACAGATTGACAGACATTAATCGTGAGTAGAGGTAATTCATTGTTGGTTTCAGTCTCTGTATGGGGGAGTGTTGAAAATACTGTTAACCCTCCTGTTATGTTGCGGGTCAAATCCACCCTGAACACAAGAGGTGTCTCATGGTAATTTATGAACATCACTTCATAAAAATAAATGTATGATTTCAAAATGTAAAATAAAACTTCAAAAATCAACGTCATGTAAAAATAGTGTATTTTATATGTAGGTCTTTCCAATGTATATTAAAAAAGTTTTAACATGCATTTTTTATGAAAAACTAGTGCATTATCCTCATTGAACCATAACCTGAGAGGTAAAGAACACCATTGCACTAAATAGTGATTGAAATGGTTACTAAGGGTAAAATTAACCCAGGAACATCACTGCTGTTCCTGAGAAATGAACATAACAAGTGGGTTAATATGGAAAATGACGGACCTTATCTTTTAAGAAGAAGTTTGTTGTTACTCAGAAGTTCAGTTGTTCCTTTTAACCAATACAGTGGTTGTAGTTACAAGGAGTGACAGCTGTCACTTAAGATTGTCACACATCAGTGGCACTTTATCAAGGCACTTCCTACTGTACCACACATGATAAACACTATCTATCTATCTATCTATCTATCTATCTATCTATCTATCTATCTATCTATCTGTCTATCTATCTGTCTATCTGTCTGTCTGTCTATTACATTTATTTTTGTTTCACTCATAAAGGCTACAGCAGAGCAGAGCACTGGTACTCTGATCCCAAATGGTGTACTTTTATTTCATAAAATGTCATTTTAGAGACCACATTTTGCTTTGCTGTAGTGTGTCTGTGTTGGAGTTACTGTCTAGTAGATATGAAAACCATGTGCATAAACATAAATTAAGACTTACAGTTTTTTTTGTAGTTTGACATCCCTGTGTTATTACATTACATCACAGCCATGTATAACTCAGTGCTGAGGACAGTGGATTGACCAGTGTGTTTGTGATTGATTTCTTGCATCACAGGCTGTGGAAGTATTCTATTACACGTATATATCCAGATCAGGCAAAAGCTCTCAGTGCCAGGGCACCCACAGAGATGCAGTGCAGTCTGTAGTGCATTCATATTTAATACTGCATAGGTCTGCCCAACACATCATACCAGTCAGGCCTATTAGTAGGATGGATCTTTTCCTCCGACCCCTATGTCTCAAGCGCTAAGGGAAAAGTGGCCTCTTTTCATTTTGAGAGATGGAAGAGAGGAGCAAAAATCTCACCTGGAATTGATCACTGTCACATCCAATCTCAATTTTTTCTACAGACCAGCAGATAATTAGGTCTAATTTTACCATAGCTGCCAGGAATTTATGTGTATGACAGCCATCTCTAGGCTTATTATAGCCTACCATGTCATGAGAAGATGATCTCTGACCAAAATACTTAACCACACCCACCAACCTCTTATTCATTTAAAGCAGTAGTTTTTATGTAGAAATTTGAAATACAGATGATTGGCCAGAGGCTAATTATTCTACATTAACTGTTCTATTATATTTTTCAGTTGAATAACATTTCATGTTAGGACAAGGTTGATTTAAATGAGCAGTTTGAATAGCTGTCAATCTCTAATCAGAGCTCCTTCTCTATTCTGACCCCTCAGGCCTTTCTCATGTAGGAGGTTAGCTGATCACTCTGAAAGTGCAGGATGAAAAGATGGCAGAGCTGCTTGTACCACCAGGTCCAGACAGCTTCCACCCCTTTAGTTGCGAGTCCCTCAAAGCCATCGAGGGACGGATTGCTGAGGAAAATGCCAAGAGGCCAAAGGGCGAGAAGAAAAAACGCAGTGATGACAATAACCGGAAGCCTAACCGTGACCTGGAGGCAGGCAAATCACTCCCTCTTGTCTATGGGGACATTCCTAAAGGCATGGTGTCGATACCACTGGAGGACTTGGATCCCTACTATTCTAATCAGAAAGTAGGTTTGCTGGATTTCAAACTTGAGCATGAATTCTAAAGATAAGATGAAAATCTTGATCACAAAAAATCAGGATTCAAATTTAGATTTATTTTTCTCTTATCATGATTAAGAAAAATCTTTCCTCAGTGAATGGAGTTTGCTCAGTTGCCATCACAAAACTACAGTTTTGGATGTCAAAAATTAACTTTTATTAACATATTTTGATGTTATCTTAACATAGGTATTATTACTGAAATGAGGATTCTCTCATCTGGCTCTGCATGCAGCCGTTATCACTGCAGTGTCATCTAGTCAGAGGCTTTGAATCTTAAATGACAAAGGCAGTAAAAAGGACTTAATAAGGTTCATCAGCAATATACAGAATGTGATTTATACATCAAAATGTGTGCTGTAAATCATAAGGCTACTGTAGTCTGAGTAGTAGTCAAACGTAATGCTACTATGGTTTATTAATATTGAAAAGTATAATGAGGTATTGCAAATCAGTTTAATGGAAATAAGAGTATTTTATACATTCACGAAAGACAAACCAGTATCTCTTTTTCTCTTAGACTTTCATAGTATTAAACAAAAAAAAGTTCATCTTCCGCTTCAACGCCGATCCTGCCTTGTACCTCCTGAGCCCCCTCAACCCTCTTAGAAGAATATCAATTAGGATATTGGTACACTCATATCCTTTCATTAAGGCATTAATCTGACAAATATGAATGATGTTTGTGTTGAGCCCATACAAAACTTGGGTTTCTATCCTATAACCTGATTACTGTTTGCCAAAATATGACAAGATGAATTGTTTACATTGCTGCTTTGTTTGAAATATGAGCAGTAGGGCTATCTCGAATGGGCTTCAGAGCTTTGGTAGTAATAATCGGCAAATATGTGTATATGCAACGTTGCTGCTTGATCGGTCTGTTAAAGTGACGGCTTTCTGTCATTCAGACATAGAGTACTAGACTCTGTGTTCCTCAGGCCTTCATTCAGGACCGTCTACAAAGTGCAACGCTGAAAAGAGATACAACAGAAATATCCACTCTTAGTGTCATCTATTGTCACCAGAATTACTTAACCCATCACTGGTCTTCTGTTGGTTATACCACAACACTTAGGTTGGAACAATGTGTCTAAGAGCGAAGCTACTGAATATTTTTGTAGTACCTCGTTTCAGTGTTGAACTTTGTAGGCAGTCCCAGCACAGCCATCTCACAGCTAACTGCACATATGCTTTTACGTTTTGATATTTTTTCAGACAAGAAAGTCACCATTTAGATTTAGGATATCTGGTCTGCCTGTTCGAGTAATGCGTAGGCTTATTTGGAGATTTTCAGAGTACCAATTAGCCGACTTAAGCTGTCTCCATCCATAATTCTTCATCATCTGACTCAGACTGAATTTAAATTTCCTGATTTCTCAACTATTCAAATACTAAAATTGAAAACCAGTTATCTACCCAGTGAACGGATATCCGAATAGTTGAGTATTTGGGTCCAGCCCTAATGATAAGTGGCTTTCTTGACAACTACCTGCAGATTGTTCAATGTTATGATCATGCTTACCATCATTACCAACTGTGTATTTATGACACTGAAGAAACCACCGGACTGGACAAAGAATGTAGAGTAAGTTTTCCATGAACCCCACACTGAATCACATAAACACACTATTTAATAAATACATTACACACAGTGTAGATGCCGTGTAGAGTAACAGACATTTTCTTCCAACAGGTACACATTTACCGCAATCTATACTTTTGAATCTCTGGTTAAAATCTTAGCTCGAGGGTTCTGCATAGGAAAGTTCACCTTTCTAAGAGATCCCTGGAACTGGCTGGATTTCTCTGTTATTGTTATGGCGTAAGTACTTATATAATTTAAACTAAATAATGCTTGAACAACTCTTAAATCTTTTCTGCAAGGTTCCTTAGTATAGAGTTTGTCTTACAAATGCATGAGCTGGCAACCAACAAGTTCTGTGTTTTATTGTGTCACTGTTGGTACCAAAATCAACA
Source organism: Monopterus albus (assembly GCF_001952655.1). Lineage (NCBI taxonomy): Eukaryota > Metazoa > Chordata > Actinopteri > Synbranchiformes > Synbranchidae > Monopterus > Monopterus albus. Next base: position 243,355 of record NW_018127904.1, on the reverse strand, counting down.
GTATGTATGATTATTACTTGCATCTATATTACCAGGATCAGTTTAGTTCAAAAGACATGTTTTCAGGTCTTAGAGGATAAAGCTGGTGTTACTTTATAGTTTTCTTACAGTCAGCAAATCCTAGACAAATCATGCATTAGAACATATTTCAGTATTGCCGGGTTCCCACCCTGCCTGTGGCACTCAGTTGAAGCCAGTGACTGTAAAAACGATGGACAGGCTAAGAGCTCTCAGAAGTGATGCTACCGTGACTCGATCGCCCCCTGGTGGCTGGTTGCAATATAGGTCATAAATCCCGCCTCCTCCAACTTAGCCACGCTAAAAACTCAAAGTACAAATCAGATAAATTTTTCCCACAGGTCACTTCTGTGGTTTTTGGTAGATATTATTACACTGATGTACAAGTTTTCATGTTTCTGGTAAGTTTGTTTCCAATAAGTTATTTGATGATATAAAAAGTGATGTGTTTTGGTTGATTTGACAGCTTTGATTGGCGATCGCTTCACTTCTGGTTGCTACTGCACAGAATCTGGTTGTAAAAAAGCAAGACGGCAGTCGCCGTATTCATGATATCTAGGCTTCACTTTTGCATAGTGGAGGGAAGTGGTGAATCCATGTCCATCATAGTACATGTCAGTGGTCAAGGCCCAGCAATTCCTACTGAAGTTATGAATCTTTACAGTCAACTCCAAATATATAGTTTCATTTTAAAAATGATAAATAAATATTCTTAAACTGCTGGCTTTTAGTTTTTAGCAAACATTTTTTTAGACTTGACTAAACTATGTATATGTTAGGCTCTATTTTCAGCTGTGGATTACACTTTTGAAGCACAAACAATATGCAGGGCAATACTTGTTGGTAGGACCAGTTCATTGTTGGTTTTGGTCTTAATATAGAATATCACCAGTCTTATCCTTTACATTTTTATCACATGGGATCTGGTGCACATGTTATTGTACGTCACAGTGGCCTCATTTTATCTTTGCCAATGTGTATGCAGTGAATAGTTTTGTTACACCTGATACTGTATGTACTTCAGTGTAATCATGCAACTTATCTATCTACAGTAGGATTGTTGGCTTCAATCTATGTTACATGCATTGTTGTCTGAGTCAATATTGCATAGTAATTCTGAGTTTTCTTGCAGGTATGTAACAGAGTTTGTAACCCTAGGCAATTTTTCAGTCCTTCGCACATTCAGAGTGCTGAGAGCTTTCAAAGCTATCTCAGTTATACCAGGTAAGCAGTAGGAACAACTGCATGGTAGTTCCCCTCTTGCATCAATTACCTCTCTTCTTGCAGCTGTCTTTACATGTACAGTCTTATGCAAAAGTTTAGGCACCCCTTGATAAATAACAGATTTTGGTGATTTTTTATTTGAACAGATGTTAACACAGTTTCTCTTGGAAATGGAAAAAATGCACAATATTTTCTGCAAACAGTGATGCATAGTTACTTCTTATGCCATAAATTGAACAAAAATAAAAAATAAAAACATGATTATGGCATGGTGCAAAAGTTTGGGCACCCTAAGAGTTCCAGAGTCTCAAAGTCTCTCACAAGGTATCAGACCTTAATCAGCTCGTTAGATCTGATGCACAGCAACAGCTGTCATTGGTAAATGCCAATTTCAAAGCTGTACAAATACTTTGACTCTTCAAACCTTGTGCACACACTTGTGGACACCCAGCAACCATGGGTTCCTCTAAGCAGCTGTGTAAGACCCTGAAAATGAAAGTTATTGATGCCCACAATGCAGGAGAAGGCTACAAGAAGATAGCAAAGCGTTGTCAGCTTGCAGTTTCCACAGTAAGAAATGTAATTAAGAGATGGCAGATCAGGGGAACTGTGGAGGTCAAGATGAGATCTGGAAGACCAAGAAAACTCTCGGACAGAACTGCTCGTATGCTGGTCAGAAAGACAAATCAAAACCCCCATTTGACTGCAAAAAACCTGCAGGAAGATTTAGCAGACTCAGGAGTGGTGGTGCACCGTTCCACTGTGCAGCGATGCTTGCACAGACAAGGCCTTCATGGAAGAGTCAGCAGAAGAAAACCTTATCTGCGTCCCCATCATAAAATCCAACGTCTGAAGTATGCAACAGGACATCTACAGAAGCCCGATGCGTTTTGGAAACAAGTGCTGTGGACTGATGAAGTTAAAATAGAACTCTTTGGACACAATCAGCAAAGGCATGTTTGGAGAAAAAAAGGAGCAGCATTTCATGAAAAGAACACCTTGCCAACTATTAAGCATGGGGGTGGATCTATCATGCTCTGGGGTTGTGTTGCAGCCAGTGGCACAGGAAACATTGCACGGGTGGAGGGAAGAATGGATTCCACTAAATACCAGCAAATTCTGGAAGCAAACATCACACCATCTGTAAAAAAGCTGAAGCTGAAAAGAGGATGGCTTCTACAACAGGACAATGATCCTAAACATACCTCGAAATCCACTATGGAATACCTCAAGAGACGCAGGCTGAAGGTTTTGGAATGGCCATCACAGTCCCCTGATTTAAACATCATTGAAAATTTGTGGGTAGATCTTAAAAGAGCTGTGCATGCAAGACGACCAAAGAATATTACAGAACTAGAAGCCTTTTGCAAGGAAGAATGGGAGAAGATCCCAAGTACAAGAATTGAAAGACTTTTAGCTGGCTATGAAAAGCGTTTGCAAGCTGTGATATCTGCCAGAGGAGGTGTTACTAAGTACTGATTGTGTAGGGTGCCCAAACTTTTGCACCATGCCATAATAATGTTTTTATTTTTTATTTTTGTTCAATTTATGGCATAAGAAGTAACTATGCATCACTGTTTGCTGAAAATATTGTGCATTTTTTCCATTTCCAAGAGAAACTGTGTTAACATCTGTTCAAATAAAAAATCACCAAAATCTGTTATTTATCAAGGGGTGCCTAAACTTTTGCATAAGACTGTATGTAGGATGCTCTCTGACCTCCAGTGTCCACCTCCTTATCACAGCTACAATATATATCACAGAGTGGTTTAAATAATCTAAGCATCCAAATTCCTAAAAGCAACAATGGGTATCCCAGATGAGAGTTACATCAAATTGCGGTGTCAGTAGATCAGTATTCAGTGTAGCCACTGAAATAAGATGCAAAAATGAAAAGTGTTATGTTTTCCTTTCCAAGGATCTTTAGGGGAAAAAGTAGAATTAGTTTCCAAAGCTACTCTGTGAGAGCTGTGCCAACCTGCTTTTTAGTTTTCTTTGCACTCATGTTTCTGAGTGGACCACTCCTTGACTGTCTGGCTTGTGGTTAATGAAGGCATAATGTAGCAAATTTGTAAGGAAGTCATGTAATCTGTGGTAAGGGTGTGTACCATTTTTGCTGCATGTACATCATCACATAGATGCATGATCCTAATTTTGTATATGTCTTTCTGTTCTGAGTGATAAACTGAGTTTTGACTGATAAGTGGCCTCTGTGTTGCCAAAAATTTCAGAACAAAACAGTATCAAAACATGGTGGCTAAAGATTCACTTTTCTGAATATTTCATCTGTTTCCTTTAAAATATTGCATAATTGTGAAAGATCTCAATTTTTACAGAATAACAAATGATATTATATCTGGCAGGCCTGAAGACCATCGTTGGTGCTTTGTTCCAGTCAGTGAAAAAACTTTCTGATGTCATGATCCTCACCGTCTTCTGCTTGAGTGTCTTTGCCCTCATAGGGTTACAATTGTTTATGGGTCATTTAAGTCAAAAGTGTGTACGGATCCCACATAATGAAACATCATCTAATTGGACTGACGTGAATGGAACAGTGCCCTTTTTCAACTTGACTGAATACAGGCTCAATAAGAGTGAGTATCTGATTTTCTTCTGTTCTGCTCCGAGTTGGTCATAGGGTGGTCCTAACATTATATCTAAGGGGATACACTGGACATTATGTGATTTTGAGTGAGCAAAACTCACAAACATTCCCCAGTCCCTCTGAGAACCTCCGAGAAAGTGAGGATTTGCTGTTTTTCTTATGTGATACATGAAGTTAATTGATCCATTTCAGGTTGTAGATGAGCTATTTGAAGATGCCAACTTAAGAACCTGTAACTCACGTTCACAGTACTGTTGAACTGGATTGCATTAGATTGTGAGGATGTCCCTTATAAATGTATTGTGCCTACCTTGTGCCTCAGCCACAGCCCTTACCACAAAAAAGCAAAACTATGATTTTCCTTCTCTTCCTACCAGGTAATTATTATTACCTTCCAGGAAAACGAGATCCATTGCTTTGTGGAACTGGCAGTGGAGCTGGGTAAGTTTATTCCTCGACTATTAGAAGCCTGGATACAATATAGAATGAATAAAATGCCTGACGTTTCTGTTTTGGCATGAAATATCACCATATACTGAGAGCAAGCAGAAGTGTGATCCCCCTCAGAGGTTGACAGACTCTCTGTTTGTTGCAGGCAGTGTCCAGAGGGGTTCGAGTGCATGAAAATCGGAAGAAACCCAGACTATGGTTACACCAGCTTTGACTCATTCGGTTGGGCCTTCCTTTCTCTGTTCAGACTGATGACACAGGATTACTGGGAAAACCTTTACCAGCAGGTAGGCAGTGGAACTAGGAATGCCAAAAAATGTCAACATGTTTAAACAGTTCATACTCAATGAGTCTGGGTCAGAGGAGGCATCGACAGCACCTCTCCACATTAAGACTGAGACTAAGTTCTGGAGCAAATTTCTACAACAAAAATATTTGAAAACAAGCTACATATTGTGGCTTTAATAAAACCATTTAATTATTCAACACAAACTGTTGATTCAGTCCAGATTTTCAGCATGACTGTTTTGTATTAGGCTAATTATGAGTCTTCCTTGTTTTTTTAAGAAGAGCATGTTTGCTGACAGGTTGATGAGCTGTTTGACTTCATGCGTGGTTCAGGGTGCCCTGTTTGTAATGGCCGATGTTCTAAATACATAAAAAAACTGATGTTTGCTGCACTAAGGATGCGTGTTCTCACATTACAGCAATGATAATAAAGGGAGTGTTTTAATCATCCTGTTTAAACAAAGCTCTAAATCAAGTGCAGGTGCATCTTGGCCAAAAGGAAAAAAGATGAGTTCCACAGTGACTCAGACAAACATGTTATGAATGGCTCTAAAGGTGTTCAAAGAATAGATGTACTGTACTATCAGCATGTAACGCAAACAGTAATACAACAAAGATCTCATGAACAAATCTTTATACTATAATCTAATGTCTTAGCTTTCTTTTATGTCAGTAACTCTTGGAATTTTCTTTTCTTTTTTACTCTGCTAAACAATCATATTCAAAGCCAAACTTGATGACTGCTATTTCTTATAGAAGAAAACAACAATGGATGTATCAAAACCACAGCAACAGTCAACAGAGTTTTTATATCTTCATCCTGGTTTAATAATTTCCCTAGTTAGCATGAAAAAAGTATAAATATAAACAAGCAATCACATTATGATTACACATACTGTATATGTAATCAGAGACCAGAGCATTGTTTGTGTTTCCTCCAGACGTTGCGGGCAGCTGGGAAACCCTACATGATCTTTTTTGTGCTGGTGATATTCCTTGGTTCCTTCTACCTGATCAACCTGATCTTGGCTGTAGTAGCCATGGCCTATGAGGAGCAGAGCCAGGCCAACATTAAGGAGGCTAAGCAGAAGGAGGAGGAATTTCAGGCCATGGTTGAGCAGCTGAGACGGCAGCAAGAGGATACTCAGGTATGCAGCAATCCAGTGTGTTGTGTCACATCATACCATCTTGTTTACCCATCTTGTTTTGTAATACCAGAAATCAGATGGCTTGTACTATAATATTTACTGATTGATTTGATGATATATTATCATAAATTTACAATTTTTTAACATTCTAATACTGCAGACTAAGAAATGTATGTATGGTAGTCACTTTTCAGCTACCTATAATATTTATTAGGGATGGGCATTTCAAGCTAAAATACTACTCAATATTCACTGGGAACTATTTGACAAATATTGCTGCTCATTTTAAAATGTCTGGCTAGCTACAGCAGAACTCGCCTATGCAGATAGCAGACAGATATCAGAATCCTGGATCGTCTGTTTTTCTCAAATGATCAATCATAGACAAGATATTAGCATAAAACTTACACAGTGTGGTATGTGTTGTCTGTATGATGGTGAACATCTTTGGTTCTCATTATGGCAGCGTGCTCTTATGGGTAACTGAACCTAAGCTTCTCTGTGAATACAGCTATGCAACTGACTACATCCCTAACAAAATGTCAGCAAAAACAATTTAAGAATCACAGATTTATTCCACCTATTTACCCTAAATGTCCTGTCTTTCGTCTTCCAGGCAGCAGCAACTCCAGGTGCTGTAGAAAGCGAGGAGGTCAGCGATAAAGGCAGCAGTGCTGATAGCCCCTCCGACATCTCCAAACTGAGCTCCAAAAGTGCCAAAGAGAGACGCAACAGGCGAAAAAAACAAAAGGAGGAGGAAGGCAAAGGGGCTGATGAGAAATCTGTTAAATTGGAGTCACAGGACAGTATAAAGAAGGCTCGCTGTCGCTTCTCTGTGGATGCAAACCTGCTCAACTATGACATGAAATGCTCATCTGCACATCAGGTTCAGTACAATCTGTCAATTTGTATATGACAGCCATGTATATGTATGTATGCTCTTTGCCCTCATCCTTCATGAATTGCTAACATATTTTGTGATTGCTTTCATGTCATATAGTTCACTTCTAATACAATGGCAATATTTTTTTCATTTCATCATCATCATCATCATCATAATCATCATCTCCTTTGTCTTCATCAGCTTCTTATATTTCTTGTCATTGCCAATTATCACCAGGATACATTTTTCTTTTTACGGTTTTCCTGCTTTCAATGCTTGTCATCATTATGACCATCAGCATAATCAGCATCGTGCTCATCATCGTCATCATCATCTTTTTCTCCTTTATCATCATCATGTTCATCATCACAGTGATCATCATCCTTGCCAATCTCAGTCATTATCAACATGTGCTATTAATTTTAAACTTTCCTTACAATGCTCATTGATTCCTTTATGGCCATCATCATCATTGCGATCATCTTGTAATTTTTTTCTTCACCTCAAACAGGATTCACTTTTTTCATTTGTGCATATGACAGTCACCTTCATCGCTATTTTTGTTTCTTTACAGTCAGCATGCATCAGAGCTTTCCACTGAAGAAAATATCTTTCTTTCCTAGTCCTCTCTGAGTTTTCATGGACCCCTGTTCTCATCCAGACGGAACAGTAGGACCAGTGTTTTCAGTTTCCCAAGCCAAACGCAGGACATGGGCTCAGAAAATGACTTTGCTGATGATGAGAACAGCCTTTTTGAAGACAACCTAAGCCGGAGGGGCTCTTTGTTTCTTCCTCGAGGCTGTGATAGATGCAGCAGCAGTATGAGCCAATACAGCTTCTTGTCACATCTCCTGCTTCAACCCAATGGGATCAAGCACAACTCTATGGACTGCAGTGGAGTTGTATCTCTAATGGGTGGGAATTCACACCCATCGTCACCTGCGGGGCTCCATCTGCCTAAGGTGACGGTAGATAGAGCCTCCAGTGGAGACAATGTAAGAAAGACTTGTAGAGCTCAGATGATCTTGTTTCATTTGCATGTAGCTCTATTGTAGCCTTGGTTGTGTTACTGATTATTTCCTTTCTTGATTTCTATGCTACTGATTTTGTGTTCCAGGATCTTTCATTCCAGCAGGCTATGCAGTGAACAGCTGTTTATTTATTTAATTGCTTTGTGTTACATTATTGCGTGCTGATGCAATCGCAAGCAAAAGCTCCAACACCAGTAATTTGAAAGTGAAAATAGTACAGTTCAGGCTGGTGGGAACGCCGTTAATTTGCAGGTATTCAGTCATAAACCGAAGGGAGAAGTCATAGGATCACCAGCATCATTAGGATTTGTCTTATTGGCACCGTGGATAACTGCACCTACATTCATAGCAATTCATTTAACCAACAGACTGATGCTGGCATCCCTACAACACTAACTCCTCAGATATGCCCAGTGCCAAGTGTAGTGCACCGTCTTTGGTAGACACAAGAGCCTTGGTGGGTGGTTAAGTTAACATTTAACTGATAATGCTGTATAGAATGGTGGAGAATGACAAAAACAACGTTCTTACCATTACACTTCTGTTTCCTGAGCCACTATGATTGGCAAGCACCTTCTGACCAGGATGCTATTATTCCGCCAAGTTATACTGTATATAACCTTACTGTAAGATCTCCTTATTGGAGTCAACTTGGTATACTGTAAAACTGTGCAGCTTTCTAATGCACAGCTCCCTTTGCTTGTTATTTCCTTTTACTTTTGAAACTCAGCAATGTGATAATAACACAAAATGCTGACACTTTTATTCATGTCTGTAGCTACTGTATATCCAAGGTAACGTGTAACATATTCTCAGTGACACAGTTGCATCTCTAAGAGTGATTTGTATCCCCAGCCTGACACCACAGACACAGAGTACAGACAGGCCGATGGAAGAGCACAGGAGTTTATGGACTGTCTTGAAGGCCCAGAGGCCAGACAGCGAACCCACAGTGTGGCTAGTGTCATAACGAGCACAGTGGATGGTAAGTATTCTTCACGAGGGCGCCAACATAATTGTGGATATTGACAAGATAAATATTGCTATTTTTATTTTTCCATCACTCATGTGCATCAGAGCTTGAAGAGTCGAGGCAGAAGTGTCCTCCTTGGTGGTACAAATTTGCCCACACCGTCCTCATCTGGGAATGCTGTCCAGCATGGCTGCAGATCAAGAAGGTGGTTAAACTAATTGTGATGGACCCATTCGTGGACCTAACCATTACCATCTGCATTGTACTCAACACACTGTTTATGGCAATGGAGCATTATGAAATGACCAAACAGTTCTCCAATATGCTGACTGTAGGCAATCTGGTGAGTGGCCTATAGAGGACTGATTTTGTTATTGTTTGCAATAGGTATCGTGTGTAATAATGGTCAGTATTTTTGTTTTTATAAAGGTATTCACTGGCATCTTCACAGCTGAAATGGTCCTTAAAATCATTGCTTTGGACCCATACTATTACTTTCAGACAGGATGGAATATTTTTGATGGGATCATTGTCAGTTTAAGCATAATGGAGCTTTGTTTGGAAAATATGGGTGGCATGTCGGTTCTGAGATCATTCAGATTGGTAAGTCTAAATACATATGCATCATAGCCAGTGTGTTCGCATGCATTTTGAGTGCAGAACCATGTGAAATGATTTGATTTTCTTTTCTTTTTTACAGCTGAGAGTATTCAAGTTGGCTAAATCGTGGCCCACACTTAACACTCTCATCAAAATAATCGGTAATTCGGTGGGGGCTTTGGGCAACCTGACCCTGGTGCTGGCCATTATTGTCTTCATCTTTGCTGTGGTGGGCATGCAACTGTTTGGAGCAAAATACATGGACTGTGTGTGTAAAATCTCGAAGGACAAGGAGAATTGTAAACTGCCTCGTTGGCACATGAATGACTTCTTCCATTCATTCCTCATTGTGTTCCGAGTGCTTTGTGGAGAGTGGATAGAGACCATGTGGGACTGTATGGAGGTGGCTGGGACGACCATGTGCATCACAGTCTACATGATGGTCATGGTTATTGGAAACCTTGTGGTACATTATGATCTCTTATGGTCAATTCATGAGTTGAACTCTTCACACTCTTATTGATATAGTTGAAAGAATAATCATCCATGATGCAGTTCTATAGTTACACGTGTTTTGTTCTTATAAGAAAGTACAATAGCTAAAAGATAAAGCAATCTTACATTAAGTCATGTCATTATCTGATAGGTGCTGAATCTGTTCCTCGCCCTACTGCTGAGTTCATTTAGTGCTGACAACCTGGCAGCGACAGATGATGACAGCGAGATGAACAATTTGCAGATTGCAATTGGACGGATTCACAAAGGCATTGTGTTCGTCAAATCCCTGCTTCGAAGTAGCTGCAGCAGCGTCTGCCTCGGGGATAAGAAAGGGAAGGGTGAGAACAAATCTTTGGATGAGCTCCACAAAGCTTTAGGGCCAAACGGCATCCCCAAGCATACCACCAAAGACTTTACTAAGAACGGCAATGGGGATGTGATTGGAGTGGACAAAAATGGGGGCAAATACATAGTCTGCAGCAAGAGTGATGATTCTATAATGTCTTTCATCAACAATCCTGGTGTGACTGTCAATGTACCTATCGCTGTGGGAGAATCTGACTTTGAAAACCTCAACACAGAGGACTTCAGCAGTGCCTCGTCTGATCTACCAGGATGCCATGTGGTAAGGATGCTCTTGTGGACTGGTCTGATGTGAAGCTGGTTTAGAGACAATGATTTCATTTATTAGCAGTGTCATGGTAACGGCTTGCTTGTTGCTGCTTTAGAGATGCTCTCACATCTTTACTTATTGAGCTGACTTCATCAGTATCCTTTTCAAGCAGGTCATTCATCCTCTTTTGGCCTTTAGATATCCTTTGTGAAAATACTAATGTGCAATCACTTTAAAGATTTTTTAATATAATTTAATTTTAGTATTCTTTTCTTGAGTTTTGACACAATTTCAATTTAATTTTTGTTGTGATGTCAAATTTGTTTAGCTACAGTGATGTATTATTTTATTATGATATATATAATTTTAAAATAACATTCTTAATGAGATGATAACACATTGGTAATTTGTAGTTATTTTGATTCATTCAAATGACAACTAATATTCCAGAAGTGACAAAATATTTCATGTCCACAGTACTCTCAACTGAACTAACACATCTGACAGAAACAGAATGGATGAGGTGGCAGTACAGACATATTGACTTTAGTGCTCACAATGTATCGCAGAAAACATACTTACATCATTCCCTGCACTACATTAGCTGGTCCCAGGACAGCCCAGAGCTCCTGCATTCTCCAGAAAGGCATTCAAGCTGTTGTTATCTACCAGCTATTAGGAGACACACCCATACAACAACAGTCTGAGGAGACCATGTGGCTACTGTACAACACTGCCAGGCTTCATATTTCCAGTGTTACATTTATGAAAAGGATGCAGCACTGCAATCATATTTTAGACTTATTAAATGTACCTAATTTTGGTATTTCATAGGACTAGTTGCAAAGAACAAGTACTATATGTCTCTGATTTCTAAGCAAATATTTGACAAAAGTCAAATGCTCAGGCATAGTGCAGCATGCTGTCATGTTAGCACTGTTGTTTATCTAAATAACAGCAACTGTGTAATGATAATGGCTTAGTGTCACTTTTCCCTTTGGAATGTCTGTGTGTGTGTGTCAGGTGTGTGTCTCCCACTTGAAATGAAACTGATGTGGAACCTAAAGACAGTAGCAATGTAATGTAGTCTTATTGACATCTCTGTTGACGGGCAATGGACTGCCTTTGTGCCATTAAGCTACTAGACTGCTCTAATGTTTGTTTTATTTATTTATTTATTTATTTATTTGTTTTCAAATGAATAAGACTGCAGGAAGAATATAGATATTTTTCATATTTAAACACAAGATTTGTTACATTTTGTTACAAGAAATTCATGCATGTTCATTCATTTTAGCCATCACACATTTGATTTAGACTTGAACTGAACGTATGTCTGACTCTTGTCATGTGTGTCTTATCAATAGCCATATCTACTATATTTCAGTGGTGGTTCAAACTTAGCAAGAACACCTCTTGTTCAAGTCTCTTGGTATTTTCTTAAAATTTCTTTGTGTGAAAAATGCATGAAGATTGTATATACGTAGGTGCTCAGCATGTCATCCCCTTAGGTTTCCATGGCTCTGTTATTTTTGCTTATATAACACTAGCTTCTCATGGTCTTTTCCTTAGACTCTAGATGATGATGGGCAGCTCAGCTCCTCTGAGGGGAGCACAGTGGACTGTATGCCAGCTGGGGAGGGAGGCGAGTCAGTAAACTTTGAACTAGAAGAATCTATGGATCCTGGCGCCTGTTTTCCTGATGGTGAATACTGCCACAATCACTACCACCACTTCTCTACAGCCTTGATGTTAATCTAATTCTGTTACACGGTTAAATCCCTGTCTCCTCTCTCTTTCTGCTTAGGCTGTGTGCAGAGGTTCCAGTGTTGTCAGGTAAATGTGGATGTGGGCTGGTGGAAGATTTGGTGGACACTGAGAAAGACCTGTTATCGGATAGTGGAACACAACTGGTTTGAGAGTTTTATTATCTTCATGATACTGCTCAGCAGTGGCGCACTGGTAAGTCTCTGCTGGAAAACAGAACCATGTATTTACATATTATATGTGGCATCGCTCATCAGGCACTAGATTCTCAAATTAATGTGCTCAATATTTTTGATATAACAGACTATTTTTTATTGTGAACAATATATTTTTAATGTCAGGCATGTAGAAGCTACACCTCAAAATCTTCTGTAACATCAACAGTGATGTTTTCCTTCCGTGTATGTTTGGCTTATATTTATCTTCACATTTAATTACTTGTTGTCATTTTTTTTGCATCCAGGCATTTGAAGATGTCTACATTGAACAGAGGAAGACCATTAAAACAATGTTGGAGTTTGCAGATAAAATCTTCACCTACATCTTCATTCTAGAGATGTTACTGAAGTGGGTGGCATATGGATTTGCCAAGTATTTCACAAATGCCTGGTGCTGGCTGGACTTCCTCATTGTTGATGTAGGTTGCTCACATAGAAACACATATACGCATGTTCTTTGCAGTAGTGTCTCATTTAAAGTGAGCATATTGTGGTTCCTCTGCTAATAATGTGACACATGTTTGCATGTGTTCCAGGTCTCACTGGTCAGTCTGGTAGCCAATGCCATGGGATATTCTGATCTTGGTGCCATCAAGTCTCTGAGAACCTTGCGAGCTCTAAGGCCCCTGAGAGCCCTGTCACGGTTCGAGGGCATGAGGGTAAGAGTCACTGGATTTCCCTACTCACTCTGGTGCTATATACCACCAGCTCCCTGCTTTGGTACAGAGTGCAGGTGTTCTGCAGTGTAGCAAAGAGCAGCATAAAGTTCTAGAATTTTGCAAGACCCCCAAAATTTGCATGTAAATGAAGCATTCCTCTCCTTACCTAATTCCTTTTCTCCAGCTTTTATTTGTCCTTGTTCGTCTCACTTAAATATTTAGTTGAATACATCATTGTCTTTTAAATATTTATAATTAATGCCACAATCTAACTATATACCAATAATGCAGGAATAGTTTGACATTTGGGGAATAAGATTTTTTGCTTTCTTGACTTAGATGAAAAAAACTGATGTTATTTCATATTTCATATTTGTCCATTACAGTAAATCTGAAGCCAGAGCCAGCACATGGTTAGCTAAGTTTAGCATAAAGAGTGGTAATACAGGAGCTAAGCTAACTCCTGACCAAAGGTAAAAGAATCCACCAACCAGCAGCTCTAAAGCTCGATAATTAGCATGTTATATCTCATCTTTTTTAATCCATACAGTAGTGAGTGTCTGCTTTATACAGAGTAGTTGACAATGTGAAGTTGTCGTCACATTGTGTTTACTTTTGGGTAAATGTGCCATTTCTGGGGCATCATGGTCATTATCCATTATAGAGATATACTGTACACTACATACATCTATTAAGTAATTTAAAAAAAGTATTATCCCATACAGCTACATACAGTAGCAAATGCTTCAGCTACGTCCAAACATCCACTTTAGTGTTCAGTTTGAGCACAGACAGGACAGAAACTGGTTCATCTGCAGCGTTTGTGTTATCTGCTGACAGCGGCTAGCTAGCGTTATCTTCCAAACCAAGAGCTGAGATCAGGGTGCAGAGTCATTTTTCAGTCTCTCGTCGACAGGACCTCTAGGTCCGCTGTAAGTCAGCCAAGGTTATTCATTCTGAATTACCACAATCAGTAAAATGAGAGCTAAACAATTTAAGCAACTTTTTACCCAAACAAAGCAAGAATGTATGCAGGTAAATACAACGTGTATCTCCCAAAATGCCATCCCTGTCCCAACATTCAAGATAATGTGATGTATCTTCACATTCTCTATTAGTACTCTTTGTATAGGTGCTGGTATGTGGATTGAAATAGCTTTGGATATTGCCAGGCTAGCTGTTTCACCCCAGCCAGAAAGCCTATAATTATATTTCCCAAAATGCCTTTTTAGTGTCCCACAATGCCCCTCATTTGCATGAACAGCATCTCATGTGCGTCAGTAGCACTACATTCTTTTCCAATAAAAATGGTACTGTTTTGGTTATTGTTTGCTTGGTTCTTTAACATGATTTCTTCACATTACATTTATTTTTCTGTTTACAGTAAGTACATTTTGTCATGTCCTCCTGCCTCTACAAGGTGTTTCGTTTCAGTGTTTCTCTAGTTTAGGTGGAACCCATTAAAACCACTTTTAGATAAGTAACATACTTCATTTGATCTATAGTCCATCTTCTCTCCTAATTCTTTTCCCACCTTAACCATGCAGTTTGTCACCATATTTTAGCATTTGTGTTAGCCATAGCTGTGATGATTCACTGAAACATTCACTCTTGTGTTTTCCTATTTTTACCATTACCCAGGTATGCAGTGTTCAGATCAGTTTATAGACGTCTCTATCTGCTGCACCAATTATTATGTTTGTGTGCTGATGTGCAGGTGGTTGTCAATGCCCTGCTGGGTGCCATTCCTTCCATCTTCAATGTGTTGCTGGTATGCCTCATCTTCTGGCTCATATTCAGCATCATGGGAGTCAACTTATTTGCAGGGAAGTACCACCGCTGTGTCAGCAAAAACTCAGATGAGCCTTTCAATACATCACAAGTAAATAACGAGACAGAGTGTGATACACTGGGCAACGTTGCTCGATCACAAGTAAATAACGAGACAGAGTGTACTGCACTGGGCAACGTTTCTCACTGGAAGAATCTCAAAATCAACTTTGATAACGTTGGCATGGGTTACCTTGCATTGCTGCAAGTAGTAAGTAGCTGAATCATTTGTAAATGTTTGTGCCATTTTAAGTTTGTAAATGTGTTAATTGCTGTGTTGGTGAAAAATGAGCATGATGTTGTTCATTTTTCTACAGGCTACATTCAAGGGCTGGATGGACATTATGTATGCTGCTGTAGACTCACGGAAGGTGATGAAATTTTCACATTTAACTCATCCAGCTTGTTTCATGTTATAACATTCTATAACTTGTACCTCTCACTAGGGCATGGATCAGGCCGGATATTTCTGTCCAAACCTGACCTTGCCTAGAGTGTGGTGTCCATACCTAACCCGGACCTGACAAACGTATAGTATATAATGTTAGAATGTGACCAGAGCCCAAGGCAGTTGGGCTTGTACAGTATTTTTCACCTTATCATTAAATGAAGCAGATATTTGAGTGTTCAAGCTATCTATCCTAAAGTCTGACCTGAGCCCAACCTGGACCTGAACATAATTTCTAAATTTCTGTTCGAACCCAGCCCAAACCCTCTGGTACTGACGAGGCTTGTCGGGCTTGGTTTGGGTATCTACACTCAGTGTCACAATATGTTAATTTAATTTAATGTAAGTTAAGATTTTAATGACTTCAAAGCAAGATTTGATCTTCTTTATGACCATCATTTTATATCTGTTATTTGAAAAAATGTTAATGCCTAAATATAACAAACCAGGACAACACTATACATTGTTATATATTGTTATATGACACAGTGTTTAGCTTCTTGTTTTTTTTTTTTTAAGTGAATGAAGTGATTTTTATTATGACATTAAGTAAAACAAAGTATATTCCTAAATTTTCAGAAGTAGCAGCAGAGCTTTTCTTTCTTGACCTGGAAACACATTTTACACACTAAATTGAAATCAATCAACTATAGCAATGCGTAGTTTGTTTTACTAAATGGCCATGTCAAAGATGCATTGACTTACTATGTATGCATACTGAACTTGCTGGTTGACAGTAAAAGTCCTCAACTTGATATACACAAAATGACTTGTATTGTCAACCTAAACCTGTAGGGATTATAACTAATCCTTCTGTTTTCTGTCACTATTATAGGTAAAAGAACAGCCAGTGTATGAAACCAACATGATCATGTACCTGTATTTTGTTGTTTTCATCATATTCGGATCCTTCTTCACACTCAATCTCTTTATTGGTGTCATCATAGACAATTTCAATCAGCAAAAGAAAAAGATAAGTAGCAAGTCTGGTTGCATAATAAAATTTGATATATGACCTGATACTGGGACTTGATTTTCTGTTGTTGTTTAAAAGTGTTACTTTCATTTTCTTTTCCTACAGTTTCTCATCATTACCTTTGCTGAGATTTAACATGCCCCACATCTAATCTTTACTTAGGAGGTCAAGATATCTTCATGACTGAAGAACAGAAGAAATACTACAACGCCATGAAAAAACTGGGGTCAAAGAAACCACAAAAACCTATTCCTAGACCATCTGTATGTAACCTTAACTGTATCTAATCTGCATTACAAATCCGACTTTGTTACACAGCACCTAAAATCTATTTTTGTTTCAATGTCTTTTGTCAATTTCAGAACAAGATTCAAGGATACATCTTTGATGTCACAACAAAACAAGCATTTGATATTGTAATTATGGTCCTCATATGGCTAAATATGGTAGCCATGATGGTGGAAACCGCTGACCAGTCAGATGAAAAGAGTAACATTCTCTATTATATTAATGTAGTATTCATTATCATCTTCACTGGAGAGTGTTTGTTGAAGATAATCTCACTTCGCCAGTACTATTTCACAAATGGTTGGAATGTATTTGATTTCATCGTAGTCATTCTCTCAATTATCGGTATGACTCACCTCTCATTACTCTGTTGCTCACAAAAATTACAGCTATTGGTTTTGTAAGGATACATGTGTTGTTAGCAGTTGTTTCATATGCTTTGCTTTCTTTCCTTAGGTATTTTTCTTTCTAAGGTGATAGAGGCATATTTTGTTTCACCAACCTTGTTCAGAGTCATCCGATTGGCCCGGATTGGTCGCGTCCTCCGCCTTATTAAAAGTGCCAAAGGAATCCGCACACTCTTGTTTGCCTTGATGATGTCACTTCCAGCCTTGTTCAACATTGGTCTCCTGCTTTTCTTGGTGATGTTTATCTATGCCATCTTTGGGATGTCAGCCTTTGCTTATGTCAAGAGGGAATCAGGTATTGATGACCTTTTCAATTTTGAGACATTTGGCAACAGCATGATCTGTCTGTTCCAGATCACCACCTCAGCAGGATGGGATGGCTTGCTTGCTCCCATCCTCAACAAAAATGAAGACTGTAGCAATACCACGGAACATCCTGGCAGTTCTGCTATAGGAGACTGTGGAAATCCTACAGTGGGAATTGCCTTCTTTGTGAGCTACATTATCATCTGTTTCCTGATTGTGGTGAATATGTACATTGCAGTCATTCTGGAAAACTTCAGCGTAGCCACTGAGGAGAGTGCAGATCCGCTGAGTGAGGACGATTTTGAAATGTTTTATGAGGTCTGGGAAAAGTTTGATCCTTCTGCAACACAGTTCATGGAGTACAATAAACTGTCAGATTTTGCAGATGCTCTGGACCCACCGTTACGCATAGCCAAGCCCAACAACATCAAACTGATCTCCATGGATCTGCCCATGGTGAGTGGTGAACGTATTCACTGCCTGGACATTCTGTTTGCATTCACAAAACGTGTTCTAGGCGAGGGTGGGGAGATGGACATCTTAAGGGGGCAGATGGAGGAGCGCTTCATGGCTTCTAATCCTTCCAAAGTGTCCTATGAACCCATCACTACCACCCTCCGCCGCAAACAGGAAGACACATCAGCCACTGTCATCCAGAGAGCATACAGATATTATGCAAGTAGAAATGCTGCCAATAAGCCATCTGACACATCCGGTCACAACATTCAAAAGGATAAAAAACTCACTGACAAAGAGGATGCTGTCACAGACAAGCTCAGAACCAATCCTAGTGCTGATAAAAGTGAACTGGTACCTTCAGTTGCCTCTCAACCCTCATCTAACAGTGTGACAACAAATGGGAAAAATAAATATGAAAAAGACAATAGTGAAAAGGAGGTTATGGGCAAAGATGTTAGAGAGGGAGAGATATAAAATAATCTTAGGGATGCAACAAAGACATTTTAATTAATGACAATGTTTACAGCCTTTGAAAGTGACTATGACATCCACTGGACCCCCTGTCTTTGTATGGATATCTATGCCAAACTGACCATACTTACTTGAGTCTAAAGGTTGGTGCCTAAATGGAAAGGCCCATTCATGTTCAGGAGCCAGGATCTAAGGGGGCGACATTTCTCAAAGTGTTCTGAAAGACGCATTAGTTAATGCTTTAACTTCTACTGCAACTAGTTCTGCTATCCAGTGTCTTGAATTATTGTTACTGTATATCAATGTCGTATTACTTTACCTACTTATTTTTCAGGCAGAAAAACTGTTTTATTGTTATTAATTTGAGAATTGCTTGACTTTTTATACACTTTTTTTGCTCTTCAAATGAGTTGTTGCTTCAGGAGGTAGTCTTTACAATGAACAGCACTGTGTTAAGGCTCGTCTTGCTAACTGATAGCACTTAGAATACTTGACAAATCCAAGAAAAGACAATGTCTGAGTTGCTGCAGTTAAGTATAAAAGTAGACCTGCATGAATGTGATTATGCATGCTGGAGTTTTCATCAGGCTCTCTCCCTGTCCGTCATGCTTTATGATACAAACTACACAGTCATGCATGACATGGCTGTTTTCTTTTTTTACTTTTTAAGGAAGATGACCTTAGCCTACAGAGCAAACAAATCCAGCAAATTATGTTTGAGATGTTTGACTATCAGTGTCAGAACAGCAGAAACATTTTGCACATTCAGTTTGATTCAGTCATCAGAATCATTCATGTATTTCATCTTATCCTTTTGTGTGCTACCTATTTATTAGGTATTTATTGTACAATACAGCTGATTACTTTTATGTACAAATCTTATCATGAACAGTGCTAAAATAGAGTCCCGAGCTGTGGGATTGTCTTTCAGAGCTGCACATTTAGGAAAAGACTTTTTTGTTTGCACACTGTAACAGACCCTTTTATAAGTTACCTCACTTAACCACAAACCTCTAACCGTTTGCTTTATGCGGAAATCAACGGTAATATTGTTTTTAAGACAGCTGCATTATACAGGTCTCCACAATATGTCTGCCTTTTTCATTTAGTCTGTTTTTTTATTAGCTGTTTTTGATGATGAACCTCAATGTGTATTCTATAATGATTATAAAATTACAAAATTTATGGAATTACTTGTATTTATTACCTGTAATATGAAGCCAGATATATTATCCATATTCTGCTGTTTTCAGGCAGACAGGGATGTTATACATCTAGTTGGGAGGTGAAAAGTCAACCTTTAACTGCATATTTTTATTTGAAAATGGTGAATGGCAACGGATAGTTGATCTTTTATGTTTTGTGTGCATTGTAAACTGTTTTGAGCAGTTTACCTCTCAGTCTTTATCATCATGAATATCCGAGTTGAATGAAAGATAGCTCAGAAAATTCCTAAATGATTGTCTCAAGAACATGGCATCAAACATCCTACATCTGTTTACATTTTATAGTGGTGGTTGCGTTACTTTTGTCAGTTCTTCCCCTTGACTTTCACCCTACACAACTACATCTGTTGTTCCATGTTATAGAAATGTAATTCCATTCATGTAAGTATATTTGCATGTAATTAAAATGGTCAATACTTGCACTATACTTTATACATCATGAAAGAATGTTTTGATTACATAGAATTTAAGATGTCCCATCATTTATATGCATAATGCTTGTAGTGTATAAATGAACTGCATGAGAGATATAACCCATTTCACTAAAAGCCAAAAGAATAAAGATCACATGTACTCCACAGCACTGGTAGCAGTGCAGAGATATTAGCTTCTAAAGGTTTTGAACATTGGTTGACCTCTCTAACCAGTCAGAGATTTTGACTATTTCTGTTCAATCAGTAAGTTTTGTTGCATTCTCATTTGTTGTAATTCCATAACAATAAATATCTGAAGAGCCAGGCAGAGTGTGGCGGAGTGTAGGGAGCAGGGAGAGGGAGTGCTGGGCAGAGTAGAGTGGATTGATTTGGAATTTAATGCTAGTGCTACAATGAGCTACATATTGTAGCTTTAACATGTTTTAATTATAGTTGACAGCTGAAAAAACACATGAACCTCATTCAAATTTTACTAGCAAAAATTGCCTCCCTCTCCCTGATATGCATAAATAAAAACATGTCTAGTGACACTATTTCATAAGGTCTAATTAACTGTTTTCCTTGTTTTTTTTTCCAATGATCCATTTCAATCTCTACATCATTGTCCCAAATAAGTGGTTATTTCTGTACTATACAATTAACAAATGCTTAGTTTCTTTCACTGTGATTATTTATGAAATACCAGTTGCATTTAAGAGTTAAAGCCTTTTTTTTGTAAACTAATGTCACTGATATCAGGCAGACAAGGATCTGTCTGTAGTTGAATGAAGCTGACAAGAAATCAACACACTGCCGAGCTGAGTTGAACTGAGTTGAGTGAGGAGATATAATTTTTAAAAATTGATCTAAAGTGCTAACATAGATGAGTCAGTGGCATTAAGCAGTTGTACACTTTTGGACTGTTAAAATCCTCAAAGCTACCAAACCATAATCAGCATTAGTGTCATTTCAGAACCTGTAAAATGTTAGTGTTATCAGTGTCCATTACATGTGCAAAATCTAATGAGCACTCAAACTGTCAGTGGTTCAACTTATATTGATCGCTCGACTCTCTTGAGAAAATGAAAGCACTTGTAGATGCATGACATAAAGTAAATCATCTTCAGTGACACAACAACACCGTCCACCACTTTACCCAGAAGGAAGCTTGAGAACTGAAAATGTGTACAGGCCTATAATATTTTCATTTCAATGGGCAGTATGTCTTAGCAAACAAAAGGAAGAATCTGGTTTCTGAGTGCGCTTTGTGGCTTCTGCAGGAAACTATTAGCATTTAAGTGGGTGGAATATTTTATAAATAATTAATAACAATCCAAATATTCACAGTCCAACATTGCTTTTACCTATTGTGGCTACTCAGTCCTGAGGGCAGTAAACAGAAGGCCGATGGCAAAGTGCTGATTATTCCGGCCATTCTGTCTCACAACGATGATGTGATTATCAGTTTGTGCCACACCTACTCACTGCACATTATGGCTTACATGTTGTTTTCCTGACAAGCCAGTGAGCAGAACAGTTGAGTTGTCTCTGAATAAATGTTTGCCAGCATGCTCTCAAATGTCAGAAAGTGGTAATTATTCATATGAAAATTTTAGAAAAGTCTTTCTCTCTAAAAAAAAAAGTGCTTATAATGTCACTAACAAACTGATCTACTGTAAGAGAGCCAGCATACAATGAAATGTAGCCTATGACTGTATCCCCAGCACACACTCATGGCAACAGGTGGGGTTTTAATGATCGGTAAATCAAGAGTGATTCTGCAGATTTTCTTTGTTGGTTGCTCAGCAACATGACATCAAGCTCCTTTGCAAGACTGCATTAAAGTGGAAGGTCACAAGTTGGTCTGTCTCCACACCGGGAGTCTCGCAAGCTGGGCAATAACATGTGGACATGTTATATGTGAAAGAATATCTGCTGGGCTCGGGATCTCGCCACTGGTATGCATGGAGGGGCATGGTGAAAAACAATTCAGAGAGAAATCTGAGAATGCTACACATAACAGCTCTGTAATTTTATTTGCCGTGGATAGATGGGAAGAAAATCCCATTAGATTAGGTAGTGGTGAGTTCCCCCCTGGATTCCCAGTGTGCTATTAAACAGAAGCCCAGACTGACTGACACATACATAGATACACACACTCACTTTTCATCTCAACAACAAAACTGTGCACACTCATTCTGCTTCAAGTGAACCACTCCCTCAGTAACCCAGAACAGCACACACAATAGTGCAGTTTACAGACAAATTCTTCTGAACCAAAATAAATTACAGCAGTGTAGTTACTTTGAGAAAACAGAAATCCCTGACCATCATGTGTTTACAAGGGAGAAGTGGCACATGTCTGTCTGTGCACTGAGAAATAAATCTGTTTTCAGGCAACTTTTTTATGGCAACAGATGGGGGGCGGGGGTTCATTAGCAAGTGAGATACTTGTATTATCCTGTATTATTGGGCATGGCTCTTTGGTCAATAATGGCCTGTACAAACCACAATGGATATAGCCATTAGAATGTTACAGCAGTATATCCCAGAGGATACATATTCCACAGTATTTCCTCTAATAGGTTTTCAGATGCATTCTTTGTAAGTGCAACAACACATGCAGTATTTATTACTCTTTGCTAAGTACAACACCTCAGTTATCTCCCATGTAACTACACTGTGAGTATTATTAAAAAATATAATTTATTTAATTTGGATTCATAAATGAACATGTTATATTTTTATTAATTAATATTATTCATCATGTCTATTTATACGGCTAACTAAACTGAGCTAAATTGTGTGATGTAGCACACAGGCATTTCCCATTGCTGCACACGCTCAAAGCTCAATACCAACCTGATTTACTCTTCCATTGATGTGTGCTGCAGAGAGTAATGATTATGTGCCAGAGATGGTGCTAAATAGTATCTGACAAGGCATGGAAAGGTCTCTCTTGGAACAGTTGCACCCATGCTGGACACTGGCTGCTCCTGCCATGGACTTAACACTGTAGACATCAAGAGTTCATTCTTAACAGTCAAGGCACTGGTGTTGCATAACTCTAGGCCAGCAATTACCAGTGGCTGGATGGAAATAAATTTCCACTACATATGGTAAACTATGTAAAGCTCTGTTAACAGGTGACAACTATCTTGTTTTCTTGTTTATATGTAGTTTATATTACACAACAATTAACAAAATTATTTACAATATTTACACTATTTTTGACTGAGGTTGCTAGGTCTGGCAAACAGAAGGCCAGCCTAACCTCAAGCGAACTGACCACACCTCAGTGAGTGTATCCATCACTGAGCTCACTCGAATCATTTACATATATTCAAAGTAGGTTAAACTTGCTCTGTCATGCAACAGGCACTTTTCTTTCATGTTTCTTTATATAGCCAAGAAGTCAAAACCTGCCACGTTATAAAATTGTACCCAATGGTAAACTTTACCATATCATATTTAGACATTTTTAATACATTTATTTCCTATAATTGTCTTCATAATTATGTTCTGCAGAGTATGCGCTAATTATTATTATAATTAGTTTAAGTTGTGGTATTATGTTTTAGGAAAGACTGACTACGCCACCTGGAGATACCTTATGGAGATACAAGATGAAACTACCTCGATTCAAACGTAAAGATGGCTAATTTAATACCAAAGCCCTATTTTTTAACAGGACTTTTCCCTTTATTTTATTTTATTTATTATTATTTTTACTAGTTTTTTTCGTTTCTCTAACCTTATTTTACTTATGTATTTATTTTTCTCTCCTTCCTCTCTTGTACTGTTCTTTATTATTGCACCTGTTCTATATCAATGTTATGGAATACTGTTTGCCACATTTGTTGTAAATACAAATGTTCAATAAAAAAAAACAACGTAAAGATGGCGTCGTCTAAATGTAATTTATTCCCTGAGTTTAGTCTCTTGGGCTTCGTACCAGTTTGAGCGACCCCAGGCACTTATCGTGCCCAAGCAAACGTTGCCAAATAAATACTTATGGGTTTAAAACAGTATAAAGTATCTTTATGGTTTGTATCTGTTAATAATAATAACTGTGGCTGGACATGCACGTAACCGGCGAGAAAACGGTGCCTGAAAGGAAAACTCAGGGATTAATATTATTTAAGTCTGTTACTAAGTTACAGGGGAACGCTAAAGGAGTTGGTGCAAGATGGCGAAAAATACTACGAAGACTGTAATATTATCGTTCTTGTGTTCAAGTACAGTGCAGACAGGGTAAATCAGCAGTTATTTCCACGTCAGGTAACTTATTGTTTAGGCATAAGGCGTCTCGGTCAAAATGGAGGATGAAGAAACAACACTGGTAAGCTACTGTGCTTTAACGATAGGACATCCAAGGCTCCACAGAAAAGTGCCTTGGATACTCGACTAGTTTTAGTTAGCATGAACAAATATTATATTCATGGTACAGTTTAGCCTGTCGTGACTGTGGCAAAAATGATACAGGCACATATTTTAGCAATAATATAGATACCGGTTCGTAAGTCCCTACAGAGCGTTTTGCTGTTAGCAATAGTGTTAATGACTTCTGCTAGCTAGCGTTGATTATTGATGTTCAACGGTAGCTAACATGCACTGAAGCCAAACGCAGGGTCCGTCTTTTAACCTACAGTAATACTTCTGTTTTGAAAGTAACATGGGTGATAGTGTAGTTTAAGAAACGTCCTCTTTTTTCTTTTTTTTTTACTATCAAGACCCCTTAAACAAACGCATTCCTTCTGTTTTTCCACAGGCGTTGATCAAGTACTATTGTTATGAAAAGTATTTCAATCACGCTGTAAACGCTGCAGCCGCTGCACAGAGGAAATTCAGCCATGATCCTGCCTACAGTTTCTTCCATGCATATGGTATCCTTATGCAAGGTGAGCTTGAAAGAATCAAATAAAATAATGGCATTTTATGGTCAGACTTGTGTGTCTTTGCCATCTGTAATAAATGCGCTTATGTCACGACTTTACTACAGATCAAATTCAAGAAGCATTAATAGAGTTGGACACAATAAGAGATAGTCGAGATGTGTCTCTCTGCACATTGATGGCTCTTGTCTATGCTGAGAAAAAAAAGACAAACCCAGGTAACCCAGGATACAGCAGTCCTTTTACTGATGCCACAGCTGTTTGATCAGACTCAGATTGATATGTGATTGTTTAGCATCTATGAATTCACAGACAGAGAAGTCATTCAAGAACTTGATGCTAAAGTCAAGGAGGACCGTAAAAGTGCATCTCCCAAGAGTCTGTACTATGCCGGGATGTTTCTCTGGCTAATCAGGCGAAATGAGAAGGCAAGGGAATACATAGAGAGGATGATCAAACTCTCCAGTGGATCTAGAGAGGTGATATTTACATTTATGTTTGAGAGATGTATGAGTAACAGTTTCTCATTTTTATGTAAAGTATTTTAATGTATGGAATGTCTCTGTATATTGTTCAGGGGATAATCTTGAAAGCCTGGATAGATGTGACATCAGGTAAAGATGCTTACATCAGAAAAGCTGGAAAATACTTTGACGAGGGACTGAAAGAGAGATTGGATGTTTTTACCCTGATGGGAAAGGTGAGATGAGAGATACAAATTCATATGAAACAATCCTCATCAGTCACAGCTGAAAATGTTATGATGCTGTGATTTCTCTTACAGTATGTATTTTATCTGCACTTGACTCAGTAGCTTATCTGGTTTCATGTTTCCCTTGCCATCACTGCGACTGATGTATATATAAAGTTTACTTCAGCTATTCCATTCATCATATGAACCATCTTGCAGTTACCTTTGAAAGTACATTAATTGAATTATTTCTTCTTAACTTTGACGATATTGCTGCCTTCTTGTTTTTTTTAAGATATTGCTTCCATTGTAATACTCTAAGTGGTGTTTTCGCTGTCCTAGGCACAATACTATGAATATCGTCAGAACTACTCCGGAGCATTGGAGCTGGTTAATCAGGTTATTGTTAGTTTCCCTGGGTACTTGCCTGCTCTTATCAAGAAGATGAAGCTGTTGCTCAGCCTTCAAGACTGGGAGCAAACCATAGATGCAGCACGCAGGTCAGTGCAACCTTACCTGAGCTCTCTTTCTTAGACTCAAAAACCCTGAGAAAAGGCTACAGTGTCTCTGTTGAGATCAGAAAGCAAAGCACAACAGGCATTTGTAATTACCACCAGGCATGTTTAATGGGTGTGTTCAATAAAGACATGAAAGATCATGACTGTTTGTGTTTTATCAACTTAGAAATATTGTGTTTGTCGGTATTTGACTTTGGTGATCACAAAGATCAGGTCACATTTCATGACCAATTTATGCAGAAAACCAGGAAATTGCAAACACTGCCATTACTTTTTCTTGCAACTGTGTTTGATTGTTTCTTGTGTCTTGTTGCTTTTCTCCTTTTCTCTCTCCTCTATCCACTCACCCCAACCGGTCGAGGCAGAAGGCCACCCACCAAGAGCCGGGGTCTGTCGGAGGTTTCTTCCGTTAAAGGGAGTTTTTCCTCCCCGCTGTCGCCAAGAGCTCAAGGGGGATTTGTTGGGTTTTCCCCTCTGTAATAGTAGTGATAACAGTAAGGCCTAGACCTTACTTTGTAAAGTGTCCTGAGATGACTTTTGTTGTGATTTGGCGCTATACAAATACAATTTGTTTTGATTGATTGACTGTAAGAAAAATACACAGTCCAAATGAAACACTAGGAGGATGCCTTAAAACTAAGGATAAGGATAAGGAACTTGTGCACACTGATTAAGCCATTGTTTATGTTCACACTGCTGGACCTTAGCCAGTATCAAGACTGGATTAAAAGAGCCTTGGAGCCAAGGAGGGGTGCAAGCAGCATACAGTATACTTTACATCCTTTAACAGACCTCACAGTTACTTTTAGTTATAATGTTATTTGTCTGGGAGCTCAACACAGTTCTGCAGCTATATCACATATCCTATCATTATCAATCAAAGAAATCCAAGCTTATTAAGTGTAGGAGATGGACTTCATTCACAAATCTATGTGTCATGTTTCAGGCTTTTACAAAAGGATAAAAATAACCTGGAGGCACTTCGGATGCTAGCGCTGCATTCTCTATGTAGAGATGGAGATATTACTGAGGTAATGTACAAATATTTTCACACGCTCATACCTTGAACTCATATGGATGCAAATCAGCAGTAATCAGAATTAAAAGTCTGGTATTTATGATGGAGCTGTGTCAAACCGCTGCTCAATTTACACAAACTGTTTTTTTGTCTCCGTCGGCAGTCGGTAAAACAACTATCAAACCTCAACAGCAGTTTGGATATTCTGGAACCACACAACCCTGAGCTTTTTTACAGGATGTCTCTAGCCTTCACCCGCATCGTAAGACATTTTTCAGTATTCTTTCTAAAGTATTGATACTGCAGTGTTGGGCCTCTTCTAAAGAGGTCTTTGGCTTGCATGGAATTTTGTCATTTATAGCTGCTGTTTTTATTTCCTTAAAGTGTGGGCGAAATGAGAAAGTGATTGAGCAGACCTTCAGGATGGTGGAAAGAGCGTTCTCTGTGGCATCAGGGGACTCGGATTTAGCCACAGAGTTGGGCTACCAGATGGTGCTTCAGGGCAGAATCAAGGAGGCTATGAAGTGGTACAAGACTGCAATGACTTTGGATGAGACCAGTGTTTCTGCTTTGACTGGTAACATGTTGCAATGATTAATCTGTTGTCTGTATCACACTCACAATCCATACATGTGTTTTTTTTTTCTGAATATATGACTTTTGTTTTAATTACTGTATTATTATTTCTGATGCCCAGGTTTAATTCGTTGCCAGCTGATAGAGGGCCAGCTTGATGATGCAGAACAACAGTTGGAATTTCTAACAGAGATTCAACAATCTATTGGAAAATCTGGGGTAATGTCTGTTATAAATGCTGACAGATGACAACATGAAATGTCTGTTTTAAGAATATCCTAAGGAAACAGGCTTATTATGGTTTAAACTCTTATTTTAATCTAAAGACTGTAGCATCAGCATTTCGCAGGATAAGCAGCAGTTGGTCCTGTTGGTTTTTCTCTTCAGTTATACTGCCCAGGAGAGTTTTTGTTCTCACTTGTGTCTTTGATCAGACCTGTACAGAATGCCCTTGTCAAGTTTTCATCAGTGCTGTCTTCCTCTGCCTGTTTTCTTTTATACAACAATTTATGCACTTCTTTCACTGTTAGTTCATTCCTTTTTCCTTTTTTCATCCAAATAGGAGCTGCTATACCTGTGTGCATTTCTGGCAGTGAAAAAGCGGCGGACTCAAGAAGACGTG
>NW_018127904.1:192580-215219 GCF_001952655.1 Monopterus albus | reverse complement strand
GGTCTGCCTCTGGGAGTGGAGTACTTTGAGAAGCTCAACCCTGACTTCCTCCTGGAGATTGTCAAAGAATATCTTGCACTGTGTCCTGCTAAGGTATGATAGGGAGACTTTTCAATGACAGAAGGTCCACTAGTCCTTAAAATGTCTATGTGAATTCTGGGCCTTTAAATTTGGGCAGTGCAAGAGATCTTTACCCCTCTTTTCCACTGGCCGTGGCTGTGTCACATTCCTGTTGTGCTGTAGTTGTCAGAGCTGATTGCTGCCTGTCTAGTCAGTGCTTGTGATCCCACTGGGCTGCAGCACATTTCAGAAGCATCTCTCTGCTCTGCTAAAGATAAATCTAGTTTTTTTGGATGCCGCTTCTGGGATGCGTCTGAAAAATGTTCAACCCACCAATCAGGTAGCGAAAGATACATAAAAAAATCTGTATCACAACAAACTGCTCCACTTCTGAGACACTCCTAGTGAGGGATGAAGCCACGCACACAACGAATCAAAACCACGTCACAGCTGGAACCCACATCACAGGTGCACCCTGTGCAAATGAGGGCTTAGTAATTTTGTATTTATTTAGCTAATAACTGTTTATTATACACATTTGGGGATAGGGTGCTAGTGATATGCATACTTTATCCTCTTGTAATGGTATTGATCATAAACATGAATCTTTGCAGTAAATAACACTGTTCATTATTTAGCCTCCACCCCAGGGCCAGCCTCCTGCTCCTCAGCTCCAACATTGCGCCACATTGTTGGATACTGTGGTCAAGATTGTGCCAGGTCTCCTTCAAGGAGTCTTCCTTCTAGCCAAAGTCAGATATCAGTCTGGTAAGCATGCAATATGTTGCAGTGTTTTTGTTTGTTTGTATGTGTCCTGGTTGCTTCTGTTCTAAACTGCATTGCCTCTGTGTTCATTTAGGCGACATCAACGCCGCTCAGAGCAGTCTACATCATTGCTTGGAACAGTGTCCTTCTCATGCAGATGCACATCTGCTAATGGCACAGATCCATCTGCTACAGGGTAACTTCACACTGTGTTCCCAGTCTCTTGAACTCTGCCTCAGCCATAACTTTGAGGTAAGATCACTATCAAGATGATAACATTATTAGCTCCTAAATCATAAACATTGTACGTTCAGGTTCAGCAAAATATGTCGATACACTGCAGCTCTCCCAACTTTATCTGTAATATTTGGAGACGTCAGATTG
This sequence comes from Monopterus albus, assembly GCF_001952655.1. NCBI lineage: Eukaryota > Metazoa > Chordata > Actinopteri > Synbranchiformes > Synbranchidae > Monopterus > Monopterus albus. Next base: position 214,010 of record NW_018127904.1, on the reverse strand, counting down.
TCCTCAGTTAATAAGTTGATATACTTTGTCTCCACAGAAGGGAACATTGATAAGGTATTGTCAGCAGTGACACCATGAATTAATCTCTGTTTTGGAAAATGGCAACTCTTTAAAGATGTTCTGGTTCTGATTCTGATTCTGATGTTTGGTTTAAGTAGGCAAGGCAGAGCACTTTAAAATTTGCAGTGGTCTGAAAGTGAGTCAGATCAGGGTCAGTGTCATCAGTGATAGTTCAGCTGAGTCAGACTGATCAAAATAATTTCTATGGAGATTGTTATGAATCAAGAACTCCACCACCACCGGCACCACCTCCTCCTTGACAGTGTTGGTACTGTTTGACTCTAGGGATTGCTTGTTCACATGTATCTTGGCTTCTTTCCATTCCAGATTCGAGAACATCCTTTATACCACCTGATTAAGGCTCAGGCTAAGAAGAAAATGGGTGAGCTGACAGAAGCTATTCAGACATTGCAGATGGCCATGAGTCTTCCAGGTGTCCGCAGAGCCGGATCCTCATCCAAGTCCAAGAACAAGAAGATTGAGCTGAGCCCTGCTGACTGTGTCGCTGTCTTCCTGGAATTAGCTGAGGCCCTGTGGCTCAATGGAGAACAGGTAAAATAGTGAGTTTTGACTTAAGAAGGCTAGCATATGAGCCTATCCTTTTGGGTTTCCACACACTGTATGTCTGGACTTAAAGGAAAAGTACAGTATAAATGCAAAAATGGATTTAATATTTTAGCATGAAGCAGCCAAGGTGATGCAAGATGCCATCAATGAGTTCTCAGGCACCCCTGAGGAGCTACGTGTCACCATTGCCAATGCAGATCTGGCTCTGCTGCGTGGTGACACTGAGCTAGCGCTCAGTATGCTCAGAAACATCACCCCTGAGCAGCCCTACTACGTCCAAGCCAAGAAGAAAATGGCAGACATATATCTGAACCACAGAAAAGAGAAACATCTCTACGCAAGCTGTTACAGGTGAGCAGTAGATTTGGATCAGTTGTACAAAAACAGCACAATAAAGAATGAGCTTGATGGAAGATAAAAGCTGAACATACAGTATGAATGAACCCATTTGAAGCCTAATGCATTGTACATGTTTGTCTGAACAGTAATGGCTGAAAGTTAATTCTTTACATGACTCTATGATAACAAGCCATATTGCCCCAACATCTCATCCTGTAGTAGGATTTGGAAGGCCACAAGCATAAAGCAAATCAAATTTTAACTGGACCCATTTGTGATGTAAGAGGAACTGTGCACAGTTGCCTCTGGTCTTCTCTTGGCACTGCTTGTATTAACAGCTGAGATGTAGTAAAGCATGACTGAACCTCAGACCAGCAGAGAGGTACTGTATATGTACATAATGAACTACACCATATGTGACGTTGTCTCTCTGTCTTATCTCCAGAGAAATAGTAGAGAAGCTGCCCAGCCCTCACACATATCTCATGCTAGGTGATGCCTACATGTACATTCAAGAAGTAAGTGGGGGATAAGATTAAGTTGTGTCTTAATGAGATAGTTTCCTTTTCCCATCACACTGATTTGTTTGGACTGCGGCTTTAACGGTGTTACTGTACATGTTTCAAAGAACTACTGTATATCCTTATGGCATGTGGTCTAATCACAGTTTCATTTTAGTAATGTCATTTATGCCTTTTTCAAAATAGGTCAACTCAAAGGTGTAATGAAAGTCTAGATTATAAATGGAGGAGTTATATAAATGTTTAGCCACTACATCATGTAATCACTGCTGTTCTGAGTTTCATTATACTTCCACGTTGCTGTTCATGCTATTCATGTGATAGATCCTTGCAATTTTCTGATCATGTCTTTCTGTTTTGATGTGCACAATGATGTGTTTGGTATGAACTAAGCAGATCTATTTTCCCCTCTTGTCAGGATTAGTATGTATTTAGCATAGTATCACTGAAATCCTGCAGTGGCAAGAAACTTAACCAGTTATGTTTGATCGATGTAAAAATCACGCACGGCATGGGAGCTCACATTGGCAGCACAGCCTCTTAAAACAAAAACAGTACAGGAGGAAACAGGTTAATACTTACCATAAAGTGTGTCACCCATAAGTTAAAGGGAAATAAGCACATACATAGGCTAGATGTTTGGAAATCTTTGAAGAAAACCCCTGAAGCTCCTGGGTAATAATGTAGTAATTTCTAAACACTGCAAATACTGCACAATGATCAAATAAATAAATGATATAAAGGCAATAAGACCAAAATAGGATTTTCCGACATGACTATCTTTGTCCCATCTTTCCCAGCATCTCTGAATTTGAAGCAGTCATCAGTCCTTAAGGTGTTTACCACATGTTCACATCTTGTAAATAATAATCAGACTGTCTGAATAATATTTACAAAACCCTGAAACCACTAACAAATTGTGACGTCACTTATCGTCACGTGTTTATTCTCAGCCAGAGAAAGCCATTGAGGTTTACGAGCATGCCCTGAAGAAAAACCCCAAAGATGGTGCTTTAGCCAGCAAGATTGGAAAAGCCCTGGTCAAAACTCACAACTACCTCAAGGTTTGTTTTGTACACTCATTTAAAGATAAACAAACTTCCCATACACAGTCAAACCAGTTGACACAAGGCTGTTGTTACACAGGCAATCAATTACTATGAAGCTGCTTTGAAAACCGAGGAACAGAACTTCCTGCGCTACGACCTGGCCGAGCTGCTGATGAAGATGAAGCAGTATGAGCGCTGCGAGGGAGTCCTGCATCAAGCACTGGCCCATGAACCAGGTACTTTTGACATCTCAGTCAATTCCTGACATCACATGTATAAACAGCTTGATTGAAAGGACATATTGGCTAATATTGTTTCTGGCAAGCTGCTTTGGATTTGTAAACTAAATCAAAACACCTCTAGTATGTTTTAGAAAAAGTATGTACTGATTGGTTTTAATTGTTTATTGTTTTGTTGTGCGTTTCTAACATCACTTTTTCCTTCAAACCTACTCAGTGAATGAACTGCCGGTGCTCTCAGAGGACTGCCGTTATCTAGTCCTGTTGGCCAAGATTCAGAGCAAAGTAGGCAAAAATGAGGAGGCTTTACTTTCCTTACAGAGGGTAAGCAGGCCCAGTTATCTTGCAGTTTGAGACACTGTCAGCTTTGTTGAATCAGATGTTTTGCACGGGTACCCCTTAGAGTTACTTACTGGCCTACCTAAAAAGACAAAGTGAAATAAAAGTCTTTAAACTCTTTTCAATTTCAGTATTCTTTTGCTTGTTTCTGCAGAGATGATAATGATTATAACTGTGATTATTTCCATGATAAGGCTGTGATTTTGATGTTCATAGGCCCGGGATGTGCAGGCCAAGGTGCTGAAGCGGGTGCAGTTGGAGCAGCCCGACGCCATCCCCGTGCAGAAGCAGCTTGCAGCCGAGATCTGCGCTGAGATCGCTAAACACTACACGAGTCAGAGGGTCTATGAGAGAGCAGTCAAATTCTACAAAGAAGCTCTTGTATATTGTGAGACAGATTGCAAGGTCAGTGCAACTGAATCAAAAACGTTCTGTGTACTCACTGCAGCTGTGCTTAACAAGCACTGGCATCTCTTTAGTGTTGCATCTCTGTGTTTAAAAATTTTTTGTTGTGGATATTTTGATTTAAGCTAATGGCCTGATGTATCAGTCTCACATTATTCCACAAATAATCTTGTCACATCGTCTTCATTTAAATGAATGCATCCCCTGTTCCTAGGTGATGCTGGAGTTGGCACAGCTGTACCTGACTCTCAATGAGGTTGACGCGTGCCAGGAGCAATGCAGCATCATTTTGAAGGACGACAAGTTTAATGAAGATGCAACTCTGGTTTGTTCTGTCTGTCTGCTACCACAATTGTCAGCATAGCCTTTTTTGGAACCAACATATAGTACTATTTTTGTACATGTGTTTGTCTTTAGATGATGGCTGACATTATGTTCAGGAAGCAGGACTATGAACAGGCAGTTTTCCACTTTCAACAACTCCTGGAGCGCAAACCAGGTACAAATATTTGTGTTGAATTTACAGTACATATGAACTGATGATTTGACCTTCTCTAAATGGAAGGCATAATAACTTAGACCTGTTTTTCAGACAACTACCCAACTCTGTCACGTCTCATTGACTTATTGAGGAGGGCCGGGAAGTTGGAAGAAGTCAACAGATTTCTTGATATGGCAGAAAAACATTCTTCCAGAGCAAAGTTTGACCCTGGGTTTAACTACTGCAAAGGACTATATCTTTGGCAAGCTTGGAAACGTTTTTCCTCAAGATTATGGCAACATCTGTTCCAGGTTTAGCACATTATGTGAAGAAACCTGTGTTCTCTGTCTGTGTTCAGGTATACAGGAGAGCCTAACGATGCTCTGCGACACTTCAACAAAGCACGGAAAGACAACGATTGGGGTCAAAATGCTGTGTACAACATGATAGAAATCTACCTAAACCCTGACAATGACACCATGGGAGGGGAGGTTTTTGAGAATTTAGATGGTGAAATTGGGTGAGTTAGACTTTATACAGTATATAAACTGTTTTGTATTTTGAACTCACAGACTTAAAGTACTGATGTTAGTCACTTTTGTCTCTGCTCAGGAACTCCACAGAGAAGCAGGAGTCAGAACAGCTTGCTGTGCGAACAGCGGAGAAGCTGCTGAAGGAGATAAAGCCTCAGACACCAGGCGGACACATCCAGCTCCGCATCCTAGAGAACTACTGTTTTCTGGCGACTAAACAGAAGGTCAATGTAGAGAAAGCCCTGAGTGTTTTCACTGAGATTGCAAACAATGAGGTAAGCAAAGTCCAGATGATGTGCTTTAGTTACATTACCATAAATAAACGGCAGGAGCTGTGAGTTATTTTATGCTTCTGTCTTAAGGTCATTCTGTTTGGTTACAAACTAAAACATTATACCATATCCTGCTAATTTAATGTTTACAGTTTTTATTGTTGTAGCTTAGTTGTGTGAATTTTGTTAAAGAGGACATTACATTTTTGTATTTACCTTTATGTCCTGAAGCAATGTCAGTATGATTTTGGTGTAAACAAATGAGAGTGGGAGAGTTGGAAGAGGTGTTGTCAGATTCATCCTGTCCAACCAGAATTCTTTGGTTAAATTCAGAAGGACCACATCCCAGCACTGTTGGCCATGGCAACAGCTTATATGATGCTAAAACAAACTCCCCGAGCCAGGAACCAGCTCAAGCGCATAGCTAAGATGAACTGGAGCCTTGATGACGCCGATGAGTTTGAGAAGAGCTGGCTGCTCCTGGCAGACATCTACATCCATTCGGGGAAGTATGACATGGCTGGGGACCTCTTGAAGAGGTGCCTCAATCATAACAAGGTCAGCATTGAAAATACTGTCACTGCTTCAATATGATGTGGTTTAAAGGCAATTTCATTAATATAAAATCATTTTTCTATTATTTAATTTTAGAGGGTGTCTTTTATTTGCATTACTTTTTAATAATAATAGCACTTCTTTCCACAGTCATGCTGTAAAGCGTATGAATATCTGGGCTATATAATGGAAAAAGTGCAGGCATTCCGTGACGCAGCACTTAACTATGAACTGGCTTGGAAATATGGAAATCGGACTAACCCCACTATTGGTACGTCAGCCAAAATCACATGTCCAGTTGTATTTATAAGGACAGAAAAATTTAAGATGATTATATTTTTAATGACCAGTGCCTATTCTTATTTTAGGATACAAGCTTGCTTTCAACTACTTAAAAGCAAAGAGGCATGTTGATGCCATAGATGTGTGTCATAAGGTGAGACACCTGTGGATGATCGCAGTTTAAGAGCTTCAAATTCTTTGCATCCTGTAATTCATTCTTACTTTTGTCCACAGGTTCTGGCTGCTCATCCAGATTATCCAAGAATGAGAAAGGATATCCTGGACAAAGCTCGTGCTGCCCTGAGATCTTAATGTTGGACCTGCGTGTACGCACGCACGTGTGTGAGAGAGAGAGGGAGGCTGCATATGTAAGAGATGTAACCAAGGTTTCTGTAATAAAGGTTGACCTTATGGAATATGGGTTTACTGTTTGGCCTTTACTGTCAAGTTTCAAGAATATCTGGTTGTTTCTGTTATTTCTTTGGGAAAGCCATTTAAACACTTACAGTCGTTATGTATATTTTTGGATTATATGAACAGTTGAGTGCTGGCAATCCCAAGGGCGAAAACAGTGCTGAGAGGTTCAGGCGCATGCAGGCCTGAAAACCTTTTTCCTTTCCTTCCCTACAGACAACAAACATATAAAAATGTCCACTGATTTTGAAGAATAAAAACAGTGGGATTGTGCAGAAGGGTACTGTTTAGATTAAAGCACATTTAAGATTTATCAGATTTGAAATGGGCTCCACTCCCTCTGTTAGAGCTCTCATTTTTATTTTGCTGGATAACATTCTTTTTTTTTTTTCTTTCATTTATATGAAAATTAATGTTGAAATGTTTAGTCTTGTGGTAAATATTAGGATCATGGATGGATTACTGACTGGGCACAGGGGCCCAAAGGGTCACAGGGTCCCCTAGAACAGAGAACTGTGAAGGAAAGCCAATCACTTCACTCCAAAAGACTACAATAAGCCACAAAACAAGACAAAATAGATGTAAAACTACATCAAAAAGTTACAGCATTAGAAAAAGAAATGACTTGGAAAGAGAAAAAGACTGCAAACACAACAAAATGACAACACAATTCCAAAAAGAAGCAAAAACAAAAAGATGCATAAAATACACAAAATAAGTTAAAAGGTGTGAAACGACCACAAAGACATGCAAACAGTAAAAGTTAACTGTGTTTAGAAAATACCTACATAAATGAAGTTTATTATTATTATTGTAGGTGTGGATCTGTGAGGCTGCTCCTACAAGTGTCAGAGTTATAGGGGCCTTTTGCATCAGTGCCCAGGGGCCAATTGTTTCATTATCAGTCCGGGATTAGGATGTAGGTGGTTGTGTATTTTATTTTTACCTTTCATCTTGTATTTAAAATAAAGTTATTTAGATAGGATACTGGCGTTTTGTCTTAATTGGTGCGATTAATACAGAATCTAGTCCACGCAGACAACGTGACTTTGAAAAAAATGTAGGCCAGTGAACATGTTATTAGACATAATAAAGTGGATGCCTGCCGTGAATAGGAAGTTCCGGGGAACAGTCACTACAGATGGAGTCACTATGCAAGTCAAAGGCAGAGAGACTTCAAACTGGGCACACAGCAGGCTGTCTGCGCCTGGAATCCGCCTCGTCCCTCCTTCAAGCGTCCAGTTCTTCATAAAGACCATTCGCTCTGGGAAGCCTAAATTAAAGGATTAGTTAAATGACAGAGTCCGCTGGTAAGTGTTAGCTTTTCAACTTACAACTTTTATTATAGACGAAAGCTCAGATGTGACCAATAATGTAGCCTAGGCTTTTGCGCTTCCATGCGAAAAGACGGTTAACTTTTCCAAATACGCGCTGGGCCATATATGTTTGTAGTTTGTCCAAGTGTTCACGTTGATAAGTTTAAGTGTGTGTGTGTGTGTGTAAGACGTGATGTTTTCTCAGAGAGCCTGATTGGATGCGGTGGGCTGTGTGTGTGGTATAGCGTTCCTCCGTTATTTGTAACCCAGCAACTGTCCCAGTGAATGACCAGTTGAACAAATCCTATTAATGACACCGTTATTGAATGAGAAACACTCCGAAGAACCATCTCAAGACAAAGTGGCCACTTCAGTGTAGACTGTCAGTAGGTTTGTCTGGATAAAAGTTTGGTTTAGCAGTGATTTGGGCACATTATAGACTATTTTTAAAGGGTTACTGGGTTACAGGACACAAGTAAAGCGATGCGTAAGGCAAACAGTGACGTTGACAAAATTCCTGGTGTATGTCTTCTTTTATAATGCTTTGTGTTCCAGGTATGGCGCTTGCTACGCAGTCCTCTTTGCGCAAGCGCGCCAGCACGTCTCCGCCCTCTACCTGAAGCGCACCTGGATCCAACGAGACGGAAGTTTTGTGAGGAAGGAAAACTAATGGAATCTTTTTGCTCTCTACGAAATTTTCAGCAACAAATAGAGGCTCTCCTGTAAAAACCAGGATGCCATTCGTTGGATTCTCTACGAACAATTTTATAGACTTTTCCAACCTGAAACTAAAGTTCAGCGACTCGTGGTACGTGGTATGAAGGAATCCCGAGCAGTGTTTGTTGATTTCATGAGCAGATTTTAAATATGTAATTATGTGCAAATTACTCTTAGCTTCACTAGGAACTGCTATGATTTTTAATTGCAAAAACCTAAATGTTATTAATCTGGTAACTTGGTATAATTCCCCTGTAGCGTTATTTCTTTTGATGATAAAACATCGCTGGTTGATAATCCTCCTTAATGTTATCCATTTAATACAGCTGAGTCTCTGTCCAAGGCCATGCAGCCTGCTCTCCATCTAAGAAGAATGACAACTCTCCGCAGAGTGCTCAGAAGAAGGTTGCACCCACTTAAACTCTTGATAGTGGCCCTTATCTTTGTCACATTTGTGTTCCTCCTACAATGGGAAGTTGGCAGCCAAAACCAACAGGAGGATCCATGGCTGAAAGACATGGCAGTGAAGCGGGATGCCATGCTGGGCATGGTGATGGGAGCTGTCCATAACTTAAGGGATGTGATGCCAAAAATGCAGATCAAAGCCCCCGTACGCCAGCAGGCCAATACAAACAGCACAGTGTGTCTGCCGGGTCATTACACTGCTGGTGAGCTCAGGCCAGCTCTGGAGCGGCCGCCTCAGAACCCTCTAGCTCCCGGAGCCTCTGGGAAACCTTTCCTTACAGACTCACTGAGCCCTGAAGAGCAGAAGGAGAAGGAGAGGGGTGAAGAGAAACACTGTTTTAACTTGTATGCCAGCGATCGCATCTCTTTAAGTAGGGACCTGGGTGCAGACACAAGACCACCAGAGTATGTCAGCTTGTACAATCTCTATGCTTAATTATTGTTTAGTGAAATGTGCAAGAAAGAACAAGAAGATTATGGGGTTACTGTATATAGTTGATATTGAATATTGTTCAACTCATTTCCACATTTTAGACATTTTAAATAATTATGTAATTACACCAGTAGTGCATCTAAATGCAGGTTTGAAGCTATATGCTGCTACTCTACTTTCTCTAATCCATGGATTTGTGAGTTGGACCTGAATATAACTTAAAGTGCCACACTGAAAAGCATCCACAAAGGCTAGAGCAGTGTAGATGAGAGTCACCCAAACAAGTTAATCAAGTTTGTTTGTTTTTTTATAACTGGAAAATCTTGGGCAGGAACCACAGAGATTATCGTTCTGACTGGGCCTTTGTTTCAGCATGCCTGCCTAGTTACTGTGGCCAGTTTAGGAAGGAGAACAGTTATACTTGACTAATTACAGTCCACATACAGAGTCAGTACATGACAGACATAAAGTCTACATATGCATTGGCTATCTTTTGGTGGCGAGTTACAATGTCTCTCCCACTCTGATATGGCAGATATTTCGAAGGCTGCCTCACATGCAGTGTCGCAGATGAAATGGACACCCCACAGGAGAGAGTCTGCAGTTGTAATAACTAGACTATTGTGGCACTCAGGAATTATACAGAACAGTCAGATCTTTGTGCTCTTTTCCTTCTTGCTGCAGATGTATTGAGCAAACCTTCAAACGGTGCCCCTCGTTGCCAACCACCAGTGTGATAATTGTGTTCCACAATGAAGCTTGGAGCACTCTGCTAAGGACAGTGTACAGTGTCCTCCACACCTCCCCCGCCATTCTCCTCAAGGAGATCATCCTGGTGGATGACGCCAGCGTGTATGGTAAAACTCAACAGGGCCTTGATGGAGTGGCCTGCTTTCTTTTGGGTTCAATGTCATGCTGCATGTTGTGTGAGCAGCTCTTTAGTGTGCCATGAAACATGCAGAGAGGATCTCCCTTTTTCTTCTGTGGCCCATGAAGCAAGTTACCACAGGAAGCAAGGGGCTGCTAGTGAATACTTTCCTAAGAGGAATTAGCAGGGGTTGTGCTTAAAAATGAGTGAGAGTTAACCAGGTCCACTTTAGGAAGGAAACAAAATGCTGGAGTGGAGAGAGGTTTCAGGGAATGCTGTCCATCTGACATTCCTAACTCAGTTCTCATGACAGATGTTAGGAAGACAACTTTGTTCTTTTTGTTTGAGTCCGAGCTTTTATAAAGCTGTTTATATTAGACTGTGCTCAGCATTCAGTGATATATAATTTCAGCAAACGTTTCTTCTTTTCAGCCTGTGTATCTAACAAATATCCCACACTTTCAGATGATCTGAAGGACAAGCTGGATGAGTATTTGAAGCAGCTTAGCATTGTGCAAGTTGTACGCCAGCGAGAAAGGAAAGGGCTCATCACAGCTCGGCTGCTGGGTGCCTCCGTGGCCACAGGTGATACGCTCACCTTTCTGGATGCACACTGTGAGTCAACAAAGCTGACATTTACTCACACATTAAAACCATGTAGCCACACCTTTGCTTACACACCCACAGCTCAGAGATATAATGTGTATCTTGAAAGCACAGGCGTGGCCACCATGTGTTAACGTATTGTAGATTAGCCATTTCGCTGTTATTGCTAATAACGTGATGTGTGTGTGTGTGTGTGTGTGTGTGTGTGCGTGTGCATGTTAACAGGTGAATGCTTCCATGGATGGCTGGAGCCTCTGCTAGGCAGGATAGCAGAAAACTACACTGCAGTAGTCAGTCCTGATATAACCTCCATTGATTTCAATACTTTTGAGTTTATAAAACCCTCCCCATATGGGCAGAAACACAGCCGGGGCAACTTTGACTGGAGCCTGGCTTTTGGCTGGGAGGGTCTCCCAGATCATGAGAGACAAAGGAGGAAGGATGAGACCCATCCTATCAAGTATGAAACATGGTGCATGAATTTAGAATATCAACTTTAAATGTTGGAAGTAATTAAAGACCTCTAATGAAATTTTTCCTCAGGACTCCCACATTTGCTGGTGGTCTCTTCTCCATCTCAAAAGAATATTTCTACCATATTGGAAGCTATGATGAAGAAATGGAGATCTGGGGTGGTGAGAATATTGAAATGTCATTTAGGGTAAGTCATCACTAAGCTGTCATTGTGAATGCGCAGCAGTCTTTATATTTGCTTTAACCTTTTTATCCCATGAATCATTTTGGTATCCAAACTTGTCTAGCTGCATGTCATTGTGCATTTCATGGGCTATCTCTCATTAACCTCCAGGTGTGGCAGTGTGGTGGACAGCTGGAGATCATCCCTTGCTCTGTTGTTGGTCACGTTTTCCGCACTAAGAGCCCCCACACCTTCCCTAAGGGAACGCAAGTGATTGCTCGCAACCAGGTACGACTGGCTGAGGTCTGGATGGACGACTACAAGGAGATCTTCTACCGTCGTAACTCAGAAGCTGGACAGATTGCAAGAGATGTATGTACGACTTCTACTGTGCCTCTGAAACATGTCTGTCCTGCGATCCAGTCAAATACTGAATTCACTGACTTTGGAAATTGGCATGAAATTATTCTGCAGCATTATCTTGCACTTCTATTTTGCATGGTCATATTTAAGTGGTTTTAAGAGCAGTCACTGTCCTTCACTGCTGAGACACTGAACTGTGAATAACATACAACCAGCGTCAAATCTGATCATGACTTACAGAGAATTCCAGTTACCAGGACAACTGTAGTGTTTCACTGTTGTAAATCTTAAAACATGTATTCTGTACAAGCAAAACACATTCTTCAAAATAAAGAGAAAGAGATCAGCTATTTGGGGCTGAAAGCTGTTCACCAGCAGTAAAAAGGGCCTGAAGGAAGCCAGCTCTGGTAAATAACACGCACTCTCAGCATTTCCCAACATGCGGTCCCATAGGTGCTATAAACAGTTCCCCCAGGGTTTTACTTCACAGAGGGGGTCAGCCTGCTCCTGCCGGCTTCACACAGACACAGCCATGTTAAACAGCTTCAAGGACTCTACTGTAGTAGCAACCAGAGAGCACTAGAGTGAGCAGTATCGTCGTCATTATAGCAAGTACTCTTTGTTATTCAAGAGCACGACGTGCCTACACATCCTTTCAAATGTGCAGATATGCTTCACTTTAAAAAGAAGAATACTTGTCTGTAGTTAATTGGTTTGAAAAAGGAGTTATTAGACCATTGGAACAGTCACTGACAGATAAGTAGATAAAGCAATGTGACAATTACAAAAAAAAATCAAAAGCGGTTTCTTATTTTCTTATAGGTGATGTGTATTTGTTTTTGTCATGGTTTTACTTCTGGAAGTGGATAACTGTTCAGATTATGGCTCAGTGAGTAGAAATGTTAGTTGGTCAGTGGGTCCACCACTTTGGTCCACACTGAAACCTCTTCCCATCCATTGTCATGAAATTGGTACATGGTCCCCAGAGGATTAATCCTAATGAAATTACTATAAGGTTGGCATTTTAGCTTTTGAGTTAAGTATTTATGGATTGCCAAAAGATTTGTTGGAGACAGATGTTCACCTCTGGATGAATTGAAATAACCTTGCTGATCCATTAATGTTCCCTCTAATCCCTTTATGAGGTCAAAATTTGACTTTCTCAGCTCTGCTTTGTTTTCAGTGCTAATTACTAAGTGTTAACATGCAAAGCAAAGGTTTGAATGTTCTGCTCTATGTGATAAGTATCAGCAGTGTGAGCACGCTGATGTTAGCATTCATCTCAGGGCACCACTGTGCTTAAGTGCAGTTTCAGAGAGCTGCTAACATGGCTGTAGACTCATGTGGATTTCATGTGCTTATATACAGTACATAGGTTGGGCACTGTAATTGTTGCATTTCAGTGTGAATGGCCTACTTTTATAGAAAGATTTAAGGAGAAAAATGCATGGATCTCTTCCAAAGTGGACATAGATTTATTCAGAAACTGCTTCACAGCATTTCCTATCTGACCTTATACTATACCTGACAGTGTTAGTCAGGAATCATGTCAAGGCAAAATTTGGTTATTTAAAAATAGCCCCGATGGTATCCGGTGTGCCTGCAGTATGAGTTAATAAACAACATAAAGGAGCTGCTTTACTGTCTGTCTGTCTGTCATTATTTTAACAGAGGCTCTTTGGAGATGTCTCCAAACGCTTAGACCTCCGTGCACGGCTGCAGTGCAAGAGTTTCTCCTGGTATTTGAAGAACGTTTACCCAGAAGCCTTCCAGCCAGATTTCAAACCGCTTCGCTTTGGCTCGGTAAGATCGCACACCCCAAGCCCTTTCCAAACCTCAGGGCTGTCTAGCAACTGTGGGTTTCCACTTGGGATCTCCAGAGGGTACTGAGCAGTTCCAATCTGACACCACTGAAAACACTCCAGAGGCTTAAGTTGTTTGAACAGCTGGCACTGGATGTCAGTTTGTAATTGTGTTTCCTCTCACCGCTTTCCCCTTTCCTCATCTTTCTCTGTAGGTGAAAAATGTGGCTACAGACACATGTCTGGATGCTGGAGAGAACAACCAGGGTGGGAAAGAACTGATCATGTACCAGTGTCATGGACTTGGAGGAAATCAGGTCAGTTAAAGAAATGTACCTTCTATCACAGATTTTAAAAAAGGATTTGTTTTGATTGCAGTGGTTGATGGTATACTTTTTATGTGCTATAGTATTTCGAGTACTCCACACGTCATGAGATTAGACACAGCATTCAGAAGGAGCTGTGTTTGCACGGGAAAGAGGGGACCGTGAAGCTGGAAGACTGCCAGTATAAAGGTGGGAACACATTTGTAGGAGCACAGCAAAAATGGGCACTGAAGGAGGTGAGTTTGGCCTTTTACCTTTTGCGTACTAATTAGTTATTTCATATGTCTAGGTCATTTCTTTTTAGGAAAGTAATCGCTTTGTATTCTCTTCGTATAGAACCAATTATTCTACATCCCAGGACTGAACTTGTGTCTAACTGGCCGTCATGAACGTCCCACTCTGTCCCTCTGCGACCCCTCAGACAGATACCAGCTCTGGTCCTTCATCTGAGGGTGCAAACTACTATGTGGAGGCATACTAGGACCATGGGTTTATTCTGCTGTATGCAGTTTATGCACAGGTTCTTTTAGATTGATATTGTGCTTTAATTTATTTTATATAAAGAAGAACAGGCTTTGGGAGAAATACTGTGTGCCACTGCTGGAAGGAAGCATTGACACAATGCTCCCCATCAGACTGTGAACTGAGATTCCTGGCTCAATGCAGATGTGCCTTTTTTTTTCTGTGAGATGTTTTCACTGCTTCACAACCAACACACATTAACAGTATTAGGTATTTAACGTCAACATAGAATATTTTCCAATGAGGCGTATTACCTGAACCTAAAACAAAAAAGATATTGTATATTACAACTAGAGGTTCAAGTTGGTCACACAAAAATCCCAAATATTTAGGCACCAAAGGAAGTGAATTTTTCTTTTTCTTTTTAGAATACAAATCCCTGTATTTGGTACCATCCAGTACCTTTGTTGTGATTTTAATCTGGGTGGTTGAGGGATGGTGGTGGTATGGTAGACTTGTAGCTATTCTCTGCTAATATGTAATATCTGGTTTGACAGTGTTGTGAGCAAAGGTGTCTTCAGCTCATGGTTGGACACCTTGTTTTCTGTGGTAATTTGTGTAGTCGAACATTTTGAGCCCAGAAAACACTTGTGATATGAAGGGAGAAGAACGATCATTTGAATGTCAATTTGGGCTGGTTAAGTGAGTTGATCCTTAAACATGAATTACAGTTAGTTAAAACACAACTTCAAGTTCTCATTACTGCAGAAATGTGTTTTAGTGGCCATACAGTCAGTGTTGAGAAGTAACTAAGTACATTTTCTCAAGAACTGTACTTAAGTACAATTTTGACATATCTACTTCATTGAATAGTTTCATTTTTTTTTTACTTCATACATTGACTTCACTACATTTTAGAGGAAATTATTGCAATTTTTACTCCATGACATTTATTTTAAGACTTAATTACTATACAGAACTTCATGATTACAAAAATACAGTAGAATTATGAGACCTCATTGATCTGTGGTGGAAAATTCACAAGCTACCCAGTAGTATTTCAAATTAAATACATAAAAGCCAATTAAAACTATCTGGGAGCCCCCACCTGGTACTGCTCCAGTGGAGCAGGTGACCATCAGGTTGGCCCCTTCTGGGCCATGCAGGAGTCACAGGAATGTGAAATGTGCCATGCTGCATAATGAGTGCTTTTACTTTTAGTACTTGAAGTATGTTTTGATGCGAATACATTTGTACTTTTACTTAAGTAATATTTTGAATGCAGTTTTTACACTGTTGTATTGTTACTTTTACTTAAGTAAAAAACTTGAGTACTTCTTCCACCACTGCTTACAGTCAGTGTTTTATTAACGTGTGTGTGTTTTTGTGCGCTGGCCCTCACGGGACCAACTGACCTGTATCCACCATATAAAATATGTTGGTGTTTGTAAAAGGGAAATGTAGAATGATTGCACCCAAGGTCCTCTATTTGCTGATGATCAAGTTCCTGAAACTCTCCCTCTATATGTAACAGAAGTTCACAAATGAATTTCTGGTGCAGACACTCGTGTTTCAATGGCTGTGGAATATAAAAAAAAAATACTTTGTTTGTGACTGAGTAAGATACAGATCCAAATTGAGTGTTTTCCTAAAATGGAATCAGGCGGCGTCAGAACGCCTTGGTAATAAGACGTGTTGTTTTGAGCTCAGTAAATCCAGTTGCATAGTACTTGAGCCACATGGCGTCGTTTCTCCCTGCGGTCTGCAGGGGGCACTTTGTATTAAGAAATCCCTAAAATCACAAAAGGTGATTCATCAGTAACGTCAATGTAGTGACACCGTGTGTGCGTAAATACAAAAATACCACGTCATAAGCAGTTAAGATCAAAAGAGTCATTTTAATTAAATTTATTTCAAAATCATGGTAAAAATAAAAACTAAAAATGACGGGGGTTCTATCTACAGTGGGGGAACAAAACATTCAAAAGGATGTGGCCAGCTTGTGCAAAACATATGCATTTCACAGAATATGAAATAAAATAATATAAATCAGGCACATGAAGCTGTACATCTCACAACCAGCAGGAAACAAAAGACAATTATTTTTAAGATAGTGAAGCAATTTACTCAATACAGACTTTCATTAAACCACAATAAATACACATTTCAATATATCATTCATAATAAATACTGGAAAATAAAATCAAACACAGGATTCTTAACTGGGTGCATTAGCCTTCTCACACTGTATGCTTTGGCACAATTCGTCTTGTATACTACCAAAGTGGCATGAGTGGTCCCAGCTACTCAGTAGTCTCACACAACCACCAGAAGGCCAGTGCTGACCTTTGTGATTATAAAGAATGGGCAGATATTTGCAAGCTTAGAAGAGGCACAAATATCTGTACTCATAAAGGAGCAAAGCACTCGAGGTAAAGAGAAAACCTCAGCAACATATTACAGTACAATTATCCGCTAAATTGTCATCAGTCGAGCAGTGACTTCAATTACCTTTTGTCAGTGATTTCATGAAGATGTGTTATAAGATGTCACCGGTGTGTGAATGCGTGAGTGCTTGGGAGTGCGAATGGGTGAATGGCCGAATAATGTGAAAGCGCTTTGAGTGTGCTGTAAAAGCATAGAAAGGCGCTATACAAGTATAAGACCATTTATAAGGTTATTTACAGATATTGCGTAAGCAGTTTTTTTTTTTTCATATCTGGCTGTTAAGTCATTTTCAGTGGCTCATGGAACTCATGAGTCATACTGTTGATCACTGATATGAATCGTTTGATAATACGCTTTGATTGTCAACCTTGAACATTTGTTCAATGGTCTTATTTTTAATAAAATCAATGGTGCTTTAAGTACAATACTAAGTATCATCAATTAAAAGCAATCTCCTTCCACTTTACTGAGGATTTTCTCTAAGGAGAAAGCCTCTTAAAAATCCTCAAACTATTGCACTTAACATCAAATCGACATCGTTATCGGATCGACATAAACATCTTTATTATTAGACAGCGCAATGTAGCTTATACGGCGATCGAAAGCAGAATAACCAGTTACTGCTGCTTTTCAAATGAAGCCTATAATGCTAATTTAATGATAATGTTCTCTTGTCTACAAGCTTCTCATACTGTTGAAGATATGTCAAAGTGCTCTTTAATTGATATCCCTGCATCAATGAAATGCTTCAAAGAATAAATCTGCACTTGTAGTGACACCTGCAAATCACATCATTCTACGAGTGAACAGTGGGAGGAAGAAAACACTCGAGGGGCCACATTTATCCACTGTTCAAGTATTTATCAGTTAAAACCACCTGCATGCCACTGGGCCCCCACACATAAGTGCAAAAGGCTGCGAATCTGTTTTGACATGTCGGACATTATGCTATTGATACTGTATTCCGAAATATCCAAACAAGAATTCAGGCTTTTTCATGCTTTTCAAAACCATAGAAAAGCATATAACTGTCAGTAAAAGAAGAGAAGATAAATTATGTATACAACACAATGTTATATAAAACCATGGCAAGTTTTCCCCCTAAATGTCACAGCATGCGTATTATCAAAACTTTTACAATATATAAGTATACACATAATTCAGAAATGATAAACTGACAAACCTTTTTCGCACATTTGACACATACAGCAGACATAGAAAAGTTCCATCTACAGTACAATATCTGCTTAAAACTAGAACTTTACATCTGAAATTACAAGATACATTGCACAGCATGACATAACCGATGTGTTGTGTTTTTGATTCTGCAGTTAAGCACACTGTAGTGGGGAAACTTCAGAAGTGAATAATTCCTCAAAACCACCTCTGTCATGAAACTATGGCTTATAGTTACAGATGAAAATGTGCTGCAGTGCTGTAAATCGCTTTGAAATGTAAGGTCAGATGATGCGAAAAGGCAATGGTTATGTTCCTCTAAAATACCACTCAGTCAGGCTCGAGTAAAGAAGCAATAATGAAAAAACACTTAAGAAGGTGAGGCCCACTAAATGGCCGCGACCTCAGGGCAATGGTCTGGTAAAGCGAGGTTCTTAGTAGTGTTCGCTAGTAAGGTCAGGTCAGAATGTCCATTAACGCTGGACTCTTTATGCGGCTGCTCTGCTGTCATACACTTGCTGTGACTGCTGTAGGAACCCTGGGAGTTAGAGTTATTGTTCAGGTAGTTTTGAAACTGTGTCTGGTTCTGGTTGTCAGGCTGTTCCACAAACGCCGCTTTGGACAATGCCGTCTTCTCCTGATCAGGTGCGTAGCAGGTCAAAGGTGCAGCTGGGGCACTGTTGGCCAGAGGGAAATGCTGATTAGGTGCGTACTGTTCCTCAGCCTGATTAGAGTAGTCTGCGTACTGCTCAGCAGTCATGTTGAATGGTCCTTGGACTATGGTGCCATTTGTCGTGTTGACTGGATCTTGGAAGGCTTCCCCATAGGGTTCGCCTGGTTGGCAGGTTTGGCCATTGGACACGGCGCTGGAGCTCCCGAGCTGATAGTACTCAGCTGAGGAAGAGCTCATTAAATAAGTGTTTCCATTCATGTGGTTATCGTGCATCACGGAGCCGTCACTGTAACACAGCACAGAGGACAAGGGGACCACGTCAGTATGAGACACTGATGAAGTTGACGTGTCGTCCTCAAAGTTCTCAGACTTCTCATTGTCCTCATCATCCTCCTCTTCATCTTCAGAGTCGCTATTCGCCAGGCTCTGGGTGCTGGAGTCAGACAGCCCACTGCAAACACTGCTACTATCCTCTTCATCGTCTTCATTTTCCTCCTCCTCTTCTTCCTCATCATCTTCTTCATCCTCTTCTTCCTCTTCATCATCTAGCGGCTCCTCCATCTCATCGCCAGGCTGCATGTGCATGCTGGTTGTCTGTGGAGCAGCATCGGACAGAGAGTACTCCAACCTGTGCTGGGACTGAACCAAAGGGTTTCCGCTCCCCAGGTCATTAGTTTCACTCCGGTAACCGTTGGTGGGGGACGCCTGCTGCTGCTCACGACTCTTCTCCAGTTCCAGCTTCATTATAGTGTGCAAGAAATGGGTCCGAACGCGAATGGGATTAAACTCCACTCTCCCCGCTGAATTGCTACAGCCCTCTTTTGTGCAGCCACATGGAAATGACATACGGTCCACCTAAGGAAAACATAACATTTACTGTCTTATTGTTTTAGTTTAAGCAGATCTATATCATGGGAAGAAGACTATGGGTATGAAATCATTAAAAAAAATCTAAAAGTCATTGATCCCCACACATTCTCTTTAAACGTACAGCTAATGCTTTCTGATTACGAGTAAGAAAACAGAACATTGACTGAAAATCTGCATGTCATGGGATTTACCTGGCACTTGATCCCTGCTATACTGCAGGCACAGGTCTCTGGGTCACAGAAGACTCTGCAGTCACAGCCACAGTCCTCTCTAGACATCCGGATGGCTCGCAATTCATGCTTCTCTTCCACGTCAATCTTCTTTACCCCAGAGGTGCGCAGCAGTGCTCGACGCTTTTTAGTGGTAAGAGGCTGCAGGAAGAAGTACTCGTCTACCTCTGTGTTGTCCAGATCAATGTCATCGTCAGAAATGTCCTCCGCCGTGAGCGTACTGGCCTCTTCAGACTCCACTGTGCCATTCTTCGTCAGCTGAAAATGAGAAAGAATTCGTCCAAGCACCTTTTTTTTAATACCAGCATGGGAACAAAGAGACTGAAGCCAAAGAGGTTCTTGAAAAAATTAATTTAAGTCTTTCTAATTTCTTATATATTTGATACAGAAATCTGTTGAATGATGCTTATAAAAAGCTTTTGAACCAAGAGGTTTACATTTTTTTAAATACAGACTGCAAAAGATTTACCTTGAGTTTGATTGAGTTGAGTTTCTCCTCCTTCAGATGGTCTCTCAGCATGTCTCTATGGATCCTCTCCTGCTCCACGGCAAATTCACCCAGGGAGTACTGCCTGACCCAGCTGTGCCTGTTGGACATGCCCAGCGTGCTGCCTCCCTGGCTGGGTACACTGGTAAAACCCTGCCGCCGACTGAAGTAGTACACTGTCACATTCTCAAAATGTACCCTCCTCGTCCGCAGGCGCTTCTCTCTTTTCAATATTGAGTCAGCTGCAAAGAAGGGTGTTACAAATAGTCATGTTAAAAATGGTACAGTGTATGTGCTTGTCATTTTGGTTGGCAAACTGATTTTGTCAATTCATTATTCCTATGTAGAACAGTTCGTTTTTTAATATTCTTTTTTTTTTCATATCGGAGTAGTTTTATACCAGGTAAAGCTAGTTGAGATACGTGACATTTTTATGGCAAGATATGGTACAGATTTACTAAGTATTGTCCTTCAATGCATGGAATATAAAGAATTCTTTTCAGATTCAACATATATTGAACTTAGCACAGCTTTGTAGGGAAGGACTTCATCACATCTCTGTGCTTCCACTTGGCATGCAAGTCCTAAGTGTGAATTTTTAAAGAGAGCTTTACAAGAGGGCGGGGGGCATAAATAATCCCCTGCCTGGCCCAGAGATGAAGAGTGCTGGTTCCCAGAAGCAGTGTTCCCAGCGCTCACCCCAGATCAGGCAGACAGGACAAATAGAAACCATCTGGTTCCTACAGCTCTCCGCCTCACGCAAGAGGGACAATGCATTTCATTACAGATGTAGAGCTGTCACATTGAGGGGTACAGAGCAGAGCTGTGTTTCATTATCTACAAAAATAAATGCCAAACAGCGATCAGCTTGTTTTAGATGTCAAACCTCTTAACAGATGTTAATCAGATGTTTTTTTTTACGTTGTCTAAATTAAAGCTTATAAGAACAAGCAGCACCTGACAGGTACTTTTCACAGCCTTGTGAGCTATAATTAGCAAGTGTTACTTGTACAGTATTTATATAGCATATTTCATTTCCTAGGAAGATTTATTGTGAAACACATTAAAACAAAATACACAGACATATGCAGACAACCAAGTACACTAATCAAATGCATAGGAAAACAGGAAAGTTTCAGTCTGCTGCTAATGTTGGAACAGATCTAATCCAATCTGGTAAAAAGACACCAGAAGCTGAAGGCTGCTCCGCCAGCTTTAGTTTTAACCCTCAGACTGATTAGAAGGCTTGTACCAGAAGTCCTGATAGGTTCAGGTCAGAGAGGTACCGTGGAGCGAGGCCATTTAAAGCTTTATAGACAAGGAGTAAAATTTTGTAGTCGGCTGTGAGATGGCAGCAATCTGATGTGGTCAGGTTAGTTATTTTTCCTCTGACAGTGGCACGGTCTTCACAGTGCATAACCTGTCACCACTGGATGACCTTCTTGAGCACCCAGCTACCGTAGCTACCGTACCGTGTGGTAGCTGCACGTGCCCC
>NW_018127904.1:186897-192460 GCF_001952655.1 Monopterus albus | reverse complement strand
CACAGGGGCCAGGCTCAGCCTCTAGGGATGCAGCACCCTACTTACAGTATGCCTCTACCCCCTGTCTGCAGGGAGTGGGCTTAGATACACCCGTGTCTATGTCCACTGCATGGACAAATGAAACTGCATGTTGCCTAACTGGCTGAAATATTAAAATTTTGGAAAATCAAATAAAAGAAGCCAAACTGTGCACATGCACACAAATACACACATGCTGACCAGTCATTGCTCTTTTTTTATTGTTCTTTAAGAACAACAGTGTTTTTCAAAAACCCAAAAGGACTAGTAAACTACAGCTGTATAATTCACCTGCATTCTGTCTCATCTCTTACACGTTAAGATTCATATCTGCACTATGTTACTTCTTAGAGATGACCTCCATGTCCTTTGAACCTGCACAGGAGATGTCTTTTGCTGTAGGTTTATCTTTAATTAAACCCACATTCAGTGCAAACCAGGAATTACTGTGGAATATCTCAGTGGAACACCTCATTTGAAGCATCAGCTGTTATCTTATCTCAGCAAACCAAAACTGTGCTTTTCAAATACTGCTTTGCAGTTCTGCAAATTTAGCCCTTGTTAATATGTTTAATCTTAACTGCAGCTGAAGCAATTAATCAATTAGTTGATCTACAGAAAATTAACCATAGTTTTTATAATCACTGAATGGTCTAAGCATTTCAAGCATTTGACTTTATTAGGTGCGCCTGTACAATTTTGTGCAATTCAATGCAACAATTTTGCCATAACATGTCATAACGTCTGTGTTTATGAAGCTCAAAATGTTTCAATTTTTGGTGAAATTGTCATGAATGTATAAATTCAATTATATGTTTTTTATTGAGGTCAAAGTTAAAGGTGGTGTTGTACTAGACTACATTGTATATACAGAGGTGTTCCTAATATTCTGACTCTCTCATGTATGGAGAACAAAAATGAATATAATGTAGTCCAGTACAACACCATCTTTAACCAGGACCTCAAGTAATGGCTGGTGAGTGTATGTGTTTTTGATGGTTTCAGCATCTTTAATGTGAAGCATTACTGCTTTTCCCTGTTTTGTGTAAACTAGGCCAAGACATGTGAGGACCTGTGGTCTAAGAAATTGTCACAAACATTTTAGGGATCAAACAACTGGTCTGATTGAGAAAAACATCAACAGATTTATCGATGAAAATCATTTTTAAGTATAGCCCTAGTCCACCATGTGTGCATGTGGTGTGTGTGTGTGTTTTAATATAGACTGCCCCCATCCCATCCTTTAAAATGTGCTATTTCATCAAAAATATCATTTATTCAAGCAGAAAATTAATTACGAAATTAGCGTTTAGCTGCTACGCCGTTCTTAGAGAGTGCTTCATTTACATGTACAGTACCAGCAATGTTGCACACACACGGCTTGAGACTGCATCAGCTCATTCACCCAGATGAATGAGCCTGTGCACTGATGCTGTTCCTAATGAGGGAGGCTGCCTGTGTATCCCTCCCCTTTATTACAGCACTGGACTCTCAGCATCACTCAGCCTCTTCTCGTCTCCTCTCCATTGCACAGCCACCACTGTAAATTCATAGCGTGCTTCCTTACAGACAGACACGCAAGTGTCATTCCCATTTTGATTAAAAATTCCTTCCAGTGCTTTAGCTTTATTTTTTTGAGAAATAATGACAATCTTACTGTCACTAGCACACACTGAGCACGATGCATGAATTTAAAAGACACAGGCACTCACGGGTGAAAGAGCCTGAGGCAGAGGGGTTGACACTGTCACTGCTATCCCCACTCTCACTGCACGAGACCTCATCATCAGACTCCCGCAAGGAAGAGCACGGGGAGGAGGAGGCTTCCACCTCCTCAAATTTCCTCTTCAGTATGCCGCTCATGGCCCGCCGCATCTGCACCTGAAACCAAAAGACAGCAGAGGGGCAACGCGTTATTTAATTTTAGTTTAGGGTTTTCATAATCCTCAACACACTCAAGTAGCAGTGAGACCCAGACTCCCCCCCACACCAGCTCCCTTCACACACATATATACACACAATCTCTCCTGCAGCTGTCCCAGCTCCCAGGCATTCCCTGGGCGATTGATCACCTTGGCACAAAGGAGCTGAGATAGAAGGAGAAAGCTGCTAATTACATACTATGTCTGCCTAACAGGAAGTTCATTCCACTGTCTTTAATTGAGAGGCTAGAGAAAAAAGAGAGTGGACCCACTTGTCTTGCACTGCTACCCATCAGGGTGGAATTATGTATAATACAGCATACTGTATGTATTATGTATAATAATATGTGATTGCATATCATTGCTGCTACACCTAGAATGTATAAAAAGGATTTAAATTTGGCTTCAAATTGACTACATGCCATCCCGTCCACACCATTTTTGTGAATGAGGGGCAGAGTAAGTGGCTAAGCTAAATAACAGTAAAACCTCTCTGACTAATGCAGCACAGTTCAACTGCTGCACAAAACAAATCCACCAAAACGACCAGTTAAATCAAGGCCTCTTAAAAGAGTTTCAACAACAAAACTGAACAGTATATGCACTAGTTGGATCTAGGTGTAGCTAATCAAGTGCAAACCGAGTAGGCTATAAATCACAGTAGCACCAGAGAAGCAATACAGTAGGTGAAGCTGCTGTTGACAGCGTAATGAGTGTCACTCTGTGTCTGTAATGAGCTTCTGTTAGGTCAGATTCCTCCTAAAGGAAAAAGAAAAAAATAAAGCTGCAGAGTAAAAACAATTCAATACTGTGGTAGACTATAATATACCTTGTAATCCACAATAGATGCAAGAAATAATCCTGTATCATAAATGAATAACCAACCAAACTGGACCAACAGATAATAGTAATAATAGTAACTTTAAAGTTAAATCAGGCACAGTGGTGTTAAGATATTTTTGGATTTTTGTGTAGATGCAACTACATGTTCGTGGTTACAGCACTTCACACAGGCTGTTAATGTTACAGATCACTTCAGTGTCAATTGACAGCGACCATTAACTCTCTCTGACTAATGATGCAATAAAAAAAAATAAACTCATCAGTCAAATACACTAAAACTAATCACCATGACACTAGAACTGGATCTAAGAGTTTCTGCATTGTAACTGTCAAACAGTATATTATTTTGATTGCTGCTTTTTCCCTTTTAATATTATCCTGGTGTCATTCTTAAATGTGTAATGGATGTTTAACTTCTTTAATGTTAATCACCATTAATAAAACTTGAAAATGCAGAGCCTCGAGCTCCCTGTTTTATCAGCAGCAGCTGGAGCGTCAGGTCACTTTTTTTTTTTTAAATAAACCCACTAACACAGCACTGTTGCTGCAGCATACCATGGACTGCTATGACTGGCAGCTATTCCCTCATCGCTTTCTCTCTTGGAAACTGGAATCAGTAAAGACAGCATGCATCTTCACCCAGTCCCACTTTGTGTATCTGCCAAAGCAGCTTGTGGGGGAGTTCCATTCACAGACAGCCTCTGTGTTTCATCTGGGCTCTGCTGTCGAGTCATTACAGATGCAAATGCTGCCTGAGAGAAAGAGGAGCGACCCAGAGAGGACCAGCACTGCCAGCAAGAGGGTCATTGTTCTCAGGAGGCTGTGCTTGTTCAGTGCACTGACATGGCACTGCCAGCTCTACCTACAACTAAGGAATGTGTGGCAGCCTCCAAGTGGGAGAAAGTAGAGGAGAGAGGAGTCACCCAGGGTAACCTCATTGAAAATGTATTTTTTCTAAAAGAGAGGATATAATTTGGAAGCAAAATCTATCTAAAACCATCTTCTGTGTACCCGAGATGGCTGACAAGAAATCATCAGTCTACAGTCTTCTGAATGATTATTACAAAACCCAATGACATTAACTAACGAACTAGTCCCGAAAAATATTAAATTTAAAATGTTCATCAACAGCAGATGCCAATCTAACATCAAAAAAGTAAAGAAACAGATTTATCGCACAAACTGCTTCATTTGCATCCAAACGAGTGGAGATTTTCACCAGAAATCTACTGTGCAATTTTAGTCAATTTCCTAGCGAGGGTCCTAATTGTTGGAAATCTATTCGTATGCTTAGCCCTCAGCTGATGCTGCTCTAGGCTTTGATACCAAAAGTGGTTTCCATGGAGATTCTAATGTACTCTCACAACTAGTGCTTTCCCATATGACGGTGTTTACTGTGCATGAGGGCTCTTCATAATAAAGCAATGTTAGAGCAAATTAAGTTGATACCAAAGCAAATAATGCTTACAGATTTACCACAGTGCCTGTCTCAGATTTATGCATTAGCAGTTCATTTGCATTCTGTTATGACAGGATGAAAAGTTAACATCTTGACACTGAATGGGCAGGACAGCATGAGCCACAGAGCTGGGAGTAATATAGGGCGAATTCTCTTTCATCATGGCTGAGATTGTTGCCGCTCTCCAACACCTCTGTCTTTGTCTTCTCTGTTGCCTTACCACTAATCATGACTGGGTAGCATACAGTATGATACAAGGGCAGAAAATCCCAGGGAAAATAATGCAGCAAAAGCCAGCTTGGAAAGCCCCTCCCTGTGTTTGCCTGTCTGTGCAAACACATCAACAGTGGAAACCAACTCTTGTCCTTAATCAACAGCGCTCACAGCACTGTAGCACTCTCCTGCCCCACTGTCACCCCATCATTCACTAGGTACCTGAAGTCATAACAAAATGATGTGACAACACAAGACTCAAAATATTCATCATAAGTGATGACAACAGGCCTATGGCACCGGGAGCAAGTCATGACACATCAGTCCAACAAAGACCAAATTACACTTGTGTGCGTGTGTGTTTGTGTGTGTGTGTGCGTGCGTGCTGGCCCTCACAGGACCAACTGACCTGTATCCACTGGCCAACTGTGCTTCCTTTCACCTCTTCTCACAGCAGCACAGCCACACAATCATAAATGTGGTGATTCAAAAAGAGTGAAACATGATGAATAAAGAGATTCCCATTTTGTTTCAGTCCACTGACTTG
Organism: Monopterus albus; assembly: GCF_001952655.1. Taxonomy (NCBI): domain Eukaryota; kingdom Metazoa; phylum Chordata; class Actinopteri; order Synbranchiformes; family Synbranchidae; genus Monopterus; species Monopterus albus. The sequence continues at coordinate 187,458 of NW_018127904.1, read as the reverse complement.
CAGCGACCCCTAAGCTCCACTGGCATGAGAAAAAAAGGGTGCACGAGTGTGAGAGAGACTTGTAATTTTCCAGCTCTGACTGCACCGTCGGTACCATATGCTGACAGTCTTTCACTTTTACTCCCCTCTCTGTCACCGTGTTCCTCTCTCTCTATCTTTTCCTCTCTCTCTCTTTGGCCACACAAAGGCTCATTAGCTGTAGCCAGCTGAAAGGCAGGCGCCTGACTGGAGCAGAGTGGAGCACAGCAGAGACAGCCAGTGAGATCACATGGGTGGGATGTCTGAGAGAAAGAGAGAAAGAGAATGAGAGAGAGAGAGAGAGAGAAAGTCAGGCGTGCCTCTGCTCCTGCTGTCTGCAGATATTTTTACCAACATGAACTGGAGAAGGGAGGGGGACGAGAAGAGGGAGGAGGAGGCAGAGGTATGGGGGGGTCAGAAAGATGAAATGTTGGTGAAATGGTGCATATGGGAGATGCAGGGCAATGGGAAAAGAGGTGGAAGGGGTATAACCAAGATGCAGAGAGAAGGGAATTCAGAAGGGAATAGTAAATGGGGAAGGGG
>NW_018127904.1:181380-186863 GCF_001952655.1 Monopterus albus | reverse complement strand
AGGAGACCGAATGGGACAAAGAAAAGGAAAATGAAACACAAAACATCTGATGCCAGGAACAATAAAACTGAAGCATCAGGAGAGCACGAAAGTCCAAAATAAAAGGCTAAATAAATAAATCTAATCCATCCTGGACAGACGCAAATTTAACAACACATTGATCCTGTTAGAAGATGTTCGAAAGCTGCAAAGTGGCTTTGTGCAGAAACTTTGCACAGGGAATTTCAACACGTAGAGGTTGCCATGTAAATACCAACATACTGAATACTACCTCACTCTCAAAAAATATGATCTGTCAGCACTGTCGCAAATGTGCTCCCAACACTTCCTATGCTGTGCAGTCAAAGAGCCGTGATATTGTTCTTGCCCTCAACTCGACCATATGTCAAGATAAAAGGTTCAGCACTTCCTCTTACTGGACAGCTTCAAGCCCAGGCTTTTTACAGCCAGCGCAATATGACAGTCACTACAAACCCATGTTAATTTCTGAGCACCAACACAGCTTTTAATGTAGTAGGAAAGAATAGTATTTTATATCTTGGAAAAATGTTACAAAATCTACAACAAAGGGACAGATGCATGATGGGAAACAGTCAGTTTGTGACACTGCTGCAAAGTATTCACTCATATTTGTATTTTTATGGCTCTTAACCAGATCAGTTTGGGGTTAGTTAGGTACTTTATACAATGTCTGTTAAAGTTAACTTTTATTAACAGTTTTAGATGAAATACTTTTGATGCAACTAAGAAAACCGATGTCATTTGATCCTGCAGTGTTCTGCATCCTCACTAGTGACCTCACTGAACCCTGCCTTCACAGCACTGCACTCCTCCTCCATCCCTGTCATCGCTTCCTAACACTGCTCAAACCACCTCTCTCTCGTATACCACACAACATCAAGCCACAGTAAGGCGCATCAGAAAGCAGAAGCAAGTTCACTTCGCCATTTACCTTCAAAGATCATCATATATTTCAACCAGTGCATTTCAAAGCAAATATTACTAACAGTACAACATCTTTCAGTTTAGAATTTATTAAGGAAAATACTTCTTTCTTGTTCTCCATGTCATAATGTTACAGTACTGTCAGGAAATTTGAACTACGTATCTACAAAACATGACACTGATAAATTTAGCTGTACTAAGAGCAATAGTAGTCTGGCAGTGGTTGTATAAGTAGTGGTAGTAGTTATAGTGGGGACAGTTTATTATTTAAGGGCTTATATGTCTTTTAGGAGTACTTTTCCCATTAAACTAGCTTCTCTAAAACATGCGGTTTGGAACCAGTGGAAGTAAACCGACTGTACTCTAACAGACTCGGCTGAACACTCAAAGATCCCAGTTTATCGCTGAATCAGAAGGACCAAAGAACATGCACGCGTAATAACACAACTGCAGCAGCAACACATACTATACCCACAGGGCCGTACATGCTAACAGGAACATGTCAGGGGAGTTTAGTATTATAAGACAAACATAATACCTGCAAAGTGTTTTTTTCACCTCGGTACATACATACGTATCTTACACTTATCTTTTTCTTACTTCTGCCAAGTAGGTTATGTTTTTACCAATGTTTGTTGGTTTGTTTCTTTGTTCACAGCATAACTCAAAAAGTTATGAATGGATCTGGATGAATGTTTTTGGAAAGGTAGGGTGTGGTCCATGGAACAATCCATTATATTTTGGTTCATTCAACAGAGTGTCAACACATTTGAAGTATCTTCAAAAATTGCCATTAGTGAAATATCATTTTTCTTGAATAACTTTCAAACTAATGATGATATCAGTTATATCCAAATGCCGCAATGAATCATATTCTGAGGGTCAAACTAACATGGGAATATTGCTTTTAGGTGTACTGGCATTATGGGCGAAGGTCTGTGCTCACCTTTGTGCTACTTGTTATTAACTTTATTCTCACGGTTGTCTGTAAACACCTTTGGAAAATATTGCAAAAATACAAATTGCATGTCTGTTTACTCTGTGTTTTGTTTCTCAAAGCAAGAACAATGTGGAAACAGCAGAAAAATCCTTTAGGAACGGTTACACAGGGCTGGCCTTATCAACAACTTTCCTTCCAGGGTCCTTTGCATAAGATTTGTGAAACACGGCCTTCTGAGGGTGTGCATGTGTCGAATTAATGTAATGAAAATGTAAAGTGTAAAGGTCCTTTTGATAAACTCTTTAGCCATCTCACCAGAAATCTGACTCTGAACTAGCTTCATGGCTACACAGCAGCAGCTATTTATCAGAAACACAACCTCTAACAGTAAAAACAAGAGTGAACCAGTAATGAATCACTGCATCCACACTGTTCATCGCCTTCAGTACAGTAGTGTGTGACCAACGGTTTGTTTAAATATCATACAGAACAGATGGCAGGTTCTTCAGCCTACATGAGTTCAAGTTCAAGACTACAGGTCCCCATCCAGTGAATTAACTGCATATTGCAGCTCTACTATGAAGCATACAGTACAGAGATCACAAGGCCATCTGATATATACAATATAAACAAGTGGTAGCATGCCAGAGGAAACCAATAATGACTGGATATCTTCAACAAGCATCAGCTTAGATGAATTGGCTATGTAGTTAGAATGTCTGATGTATGTTAAAGCAAATACACCTCTCTCATCTACATACTCTCCCAGATATTAGAAAAAGTGGTGCAAATACATCATCAGGATCAACAACGAGTTCTATGACAACACCAATGAATGGAAGGACGACGTACAGGAAGACATTTGGTGGATAGAGGAATTCATAAAGATGCTAAACACTTCATGATAAATAAACCTATTACACAAGACAAAGGAGAGGCTCCCAACATTAAAAGCCGATCTTTGTTTGATTATCACTACTGTACCCTTAGACTGTGGCTCCAGGAACAGAAAGCACCATCATGATAAGGTCATGTGCAACTGCTTTGTACAAGCAGAGTATATTTTGTGGTGGTGTGTTTGTACTACAACTGCATAATCAAGGTTTGGGGAAAATAAAAAACAAATCATGACCCTGGTTAGACCTGCATTAAGTTATATTCTGAACACTGTTCTGACATGCAGCCATAACTACTCAGTTAGCTGATAGCATGTAATGGTTCTACTTCAGAGTTTGCTTTGAAGTACTTCTGCCCCTTGGTGGTCAAATACTTTTACTGTTACAAAATCACAACAGAGTACTATAGTGGTGAGTCCTAAAACCTGAAACTGAGTTAGCAGTTCTGTACTTCTGGTTCCCTCGCCCTCGCTAGTGGGCTTTTTGAATGGATTTTTGGTTAGATGCTTGAATAAGGTCTGTGGTTAACACATTTTGTTCTACAACATAAAATACATGAGTAAATATCCCACTCATGATTTTTAAAGCTTTTATGTGTCTTTAAAAAAGGCCACTGCTAACAAGTGGCTAAATGAGACTATAGAGGCTGTTTGGGATTATTCTAATTGACACAACCATGATCACCATCTAGATCAGGTCATGCTAAGAGGAAAGGATTTTGTAAAAGAATTAAGTGCACTAAATCAAATTACAAGTTGAAAGCAGCAGGGCTGATGCTGAAGTCATGGGACCCTGGTGTAGTTCATTTATAGCCTAACAATAGCATTTTACTTCTGGCAAAATCGTAAAAGTGGTGTTCACTTGTGAAGATTATCTTGCTGAACAAAATCTGTAAGTGTTATAAACCATTGTTTGTCACAGAGCTTATTTCTTGCAATAATCCAAATGCCTATGGAAAATCTCATTGCTTTTTATCAGGGGAACCAGGGTGATACTTACTTCTGGGTTGGGGTACAAAAATGAGTCATCCCTACGACACTCTAAGACTGGTCAAAGTCAGTGTCATAGTCAAATGTCCTTGCTTACCTTTGCTGACATCTCATCTGCTTTGGTTTGAAATATTGCAGATGAATATAAATCACTAATTAGTTACATAATTTAGTTACTGAATTTCCCTTCTGTGGTTAATAAAGTATCTATCTCTGTATACAATAATTATTTGCATATAAATATAATTTTTGGATACGCAGTTCCTCCAGAAACACCATCAGTCTCAGCAATGAACAACTGCCACATGTGTATGTGTGGGGGACAGGGGTTAGTTTTAGATCACAGACACATTTTCTTGCTTGCTTTGTATATGCATCTGCCAAATGCCAATGCCATTCAATATGGCTGATGGCATCTCAGACTACTAGTGTTTCCACAGTGATGAAGAACACATTTATACAGCCCAGATGGTTTGGCAGATCTTCTTTTTATTCTTTCTATTTATTTTTATTCTTTGTATGAGAAACCCTTTCTTCACTGCAATAGACTCTATCTGAGAGACTGAGGATGCACTCCAGTGGAGTCAACTGATAGGATCACAGAGCAAAGAGAGACACTAAAACTGCCAAAGATCTCAGGCCATGCGGTCTAACTAATCCATCGCTGGTGCCACACTCAGCCATAAACTGCAACCTTGAAAAAGAGAGAGAAAGCTAGAGAGAGATAAATAAGTAGAGGGAGCGACAGAGAGAGAGAGAAGCTAGGTCTCAGCTGGACTCCCCTGAGGAGAGTCTGGGGCCTGGATGATTATACAGGCACAGATGATGTCAGTGAAGGATCCCTGCCACCGAGAGAACACAAACACACCACTCACATACAGTATTCACTGGCTCTGTTATGTAGAAGGGGTGAAAGAGATTCCTAAATTATACCTGGAAAAGGTAGTAAAACATGTTTTGTTAGAGGTCAGGGAGCATCTGCTTTCTTCAATGTGTGCTTCCATCATGTTCAATAAACACAGTCATTTGCATCCTGTCCCTAGAGAACATGTATTGTAGGGACCACACACCAAATATAAGTTCAGGTAATGCATTCTCAAAATAGGGTACCAGATTGTTTCTAAAAACCTAATGGAAAAAAAGCAAAATACATAAATCTCTCTTAGATCATCCGGCTATTTAAAAAAAAACTATGTGCCAATGGTGCAATTAAACTACAGTATATTGTACCTAAAACTCATATGCCTATGCATAATTCCTTGTTGAATTTGCGACTGGCCTGCCAATACTCATGCTAGGGACAGAGCGGTGAGGAAAAACACCTGACAATTTGTACAGTGACAGTGGCGACAAAAGTACTCAGGCTGTTTTCCCACTGTGCTGCAATAAAGGTCAGATGGAGAAATTATGCAAATAAATAACATTAATTGTCAAATAGAATCAGCTTTGAAAGAATTACATGTGCACAAGGAAAAAAAAAATCCCCAATTAAACACAAAGGAATCCATTTAAGGAAATGTAGCAACATCTACAGATTTATGCAAATGAGACTTCACATGCGCTCTGTACATTTGTTAACTTGCACTTGCCTGAGGCTGCAGACAGATCTGCTCCACACACATGAAAGAGGGGGAGTAGGAGAAAGAGAGGGGAGGGGGAGGAGGGAGTGTAGCTCACTCTTCAGCACGCAGAACACGGAGGAGCTGCAGCCTG
>NW_018127904.1:177331-181366 GCF_001952655.1 Monopterus albus | reverse complement strand
CATCCTGCAGCTACAGTACAGCTGAGTGCTGGGAATCACTGTTCTACTCTTCCTCCTCACAGAACAATGAAGGAAGCACAGCTCTTTTTTAACCACATGGGTCCAAAGCAAAGGGTGACCACTGCTCCAAAACTACATATTCGGTGTAACATCTGCTGTAACACAAAGCGTTGGATAGAACTGTCAGTAATTAATAGTAGTAACAGTGTATATTATGCTAAATAATTACAATATTCTACCAATACCTTAACAGCTTGTGAACTCATTTGACTCTTGACATGATTGTTTTTTTTGCATCTTTCACAAAACACTATTAGCAGCGTTAATGAAACAGAGCTATATGCTTAATTTGAAGTTTAATCTTTCAGAAGGCATTTCATCCAACATCTCAGCCATCTTTGTTATTACAAGCAGTGATCAAAACACGGCGTGGCAGACAAGTACGAACGAACACGCTCCACGTTCAGAGTAATGTTTTGATTCGCTGTAATTCAAGTCACACAGTTTAGAGGCATAATCAGTTACTCTCACCCACATGTCAATAACAATACTCACCTAAATTATTCATATCTCTATATTTTATTTATGACTATATTTTCCCATGCCACCTGAAAGTTCAGGAAAGCTGGTTTGTTGGCAGAAACAGAGCTGCCAAAGCATCTCATTGAGACAGGGCTGCTTTCATCTCTCACCCAAGCCGGGGAAACTGTGGGACATGGGGTTCATATTCTGCAGACAAGCTTTATCATTTATATATATCCAGAATCATGTTGAGATCAGTTTTATATGCAAAACATTTCTGATGTTATTTGACAAAATTTGTGAAGTAGGGCAGCTCTGCATGGGATTACACAGCACTATAGAGTGAATTAGAGTGATAAAAAAAACAAAGTAACACGAAATAATTCCCGAGAAACATCAACATGAATGTTATCAAGGATACACAAAGAGCCATTATGTTGATTAGCATTCTATTAAAATGTTTAATGTCTCTATAATCTGTATCAGAAAACTAATCAGGATTGGATATTTGTGATATACTTTATGGTATCTGAGATAATTAAGATCAAAATGGTGATAAGTTAATTCTGGCCTAGATTATTTACAGTATCTATTCATGAGACAGCCAAAAAATGTATCACAGATTTGTGATATTAATTATAATTTAAATGTATCATCTGTACTGACATCGGCTATAAAGTATTTGTGTAGTGACGTACCATGCGCTGACAAATAAAGCCCATTGAGGCAGAAAGATGTTTTTTCCTAACACTTAATTAGCTGACAACAGACAAAAGATTCCAAATAGGTGTCATGGCAACATCTCAAGAAAGCACAGTCCTGAACCGTGAAAGCCCGGTGCTCAGCCAGAAAGGAGCCAAAGACACAAAAAGAGTCACATCAAAAGCTTCTAAATTGGAACCATGAACCCTGCTGAGACACACAAAGCTGCTCTCTGATATAAAAGGTTGATATTAGTTTATACTGAAAACCTACTATATACTTCTTTGATGCTGTGCTTCTAATTCGGTGTTTGGGAACAGAAACTTCAGATAAGACGTAGACTAACAATTCATGGGAATAAAAATCATGTTCATTTTGAATGTGTAATTGGTCCCTAGTGGGTAAACTGTCTATAACTCATCAAGAAAGCAGTCCCACTAAAAACCACAGACCTTGCCAATTTTACAAATAAATACAACGCTATCGCCTTTACCTGCTTTATTGTGCCTTTACCTCTTATTGTAATTATTCGGACAAATTCAACAATGCTGTGTTTCATCTAAAACTAGAGAAACTAAATGTGTCATTAGAGGAAAATCTACTACTGATACCTTTAAACTACTTCATGGTAAGTGTGGAGTAACTAATAGTGTATTAATGTAATGAGTCATTCCCTTGTTTTGTTTGTGTTGTAGCCTGTTAGGGAGGGAAGGAGGGAAATACTGTATATTCAGTGCACTATAATGACTTGCCATGCAACTTGGCAAATACAAAAAAGGAGAACTGCAGAATTGTTTATACCTTGCTTGACAAACCCATCATGTAAAGTACAAACCAGCAAGTGTAGCCCACAATAATTTACAATCTGACCTTTAACCTGACTCAGTAAATCTGCCTGAACCTTTAGGTCAGGTTTAAGCAATGTACTAATGGTTTTCCCACAAAAAAGGAAACAAGACCGGTTTGGCCACACATGTGAACCTTAGTGTACAGACAATTCACCCACACCAGCCTCCTGCAGAGAGACTCTCCTTAGTGCTGTTAAGCCATAACACCTTTCCTGTGAATCTTTAATGGACTACAGTGACTGTTATCAAGCTTTAGCCATCTGTGCTACCGTATATAATAGCAGCATGGCTGCATCACTTATTCAAATAAGCTAGTTTAATGATGGAGCTTTTCACAACTAAACACACTACTTAATGTTTCAGTGTCCTTTAACTCAGTGCCACATGTACTAATTAAATTTGGCTCCTCTGAGGACTTGATGCTGATAGACTTGGTAAACAGATGGATTGAGGAGGAAAAATACACACTCACAAGGAGAGAGGCCCCCCTCCCCAAACACACACACATCGCCCACCTCCCTCACCTTTCAGATTTCCATCAGCAAAATGGAAATGGCTGTGCGATTGTGTGCGCATGGCCGCATGTTTGAGTACATGCTTGTGCACAGCCACAGACTGTTGGTGCTGCCAATTTTTCTGACAAAAAACACTGAAAGAGGAACAATGAAAAAGGCATGGGAGAAGAGTGACTGCCATATTCAAACTGAATGTGCAAAAATGGACAGTTCACATAAGAATATTGCTTGACTACATGCCATACTATTACCATATTAGATCAGCATGCCTTCGTATGGAATATTAAAAACAAAAAAAAAATATCTCTATCTTTACTGCCATAAAAATATCTTGATTTTATGACAACATTAAATAATTATCAAGCATATAACACAAATATATGTCCTCTTTTCATCATTGTGATATCAGAGGATTCTCTCTTGTAAAGTCAAGATAGAATAGCACAGCTGTCTATATTGACTAAACACTGCTGTCTGCATCAACATCGCATCATATCTTGTTCTCAGAGGGTCTTTTGTGGCAGTGTAGCAACAGTTGTGGGAGATTTAAACACCATCTATTACACAGGCATTAATTCAATATGTTAATGTGTCATGAAGATTGGTGGTATTATATTTCAGGCAGCAAATAGAAGACATGGTCTTACCTTTAGCTAAATATATTACACTGCAGTGACCCACTTCTGTTCTGTGAAGGACAGAAAAATATTAGTATTTATTTATGCAGCAAATATAATAGTGACTGAGAGGAACTATGGAATTTCTGGAGTCAGATGTGATCATGCAAAACACGGCCTAAAGAAAGTGTGTTTTACACTGTCTGATGGATACCAGCTGATACGAGGTGCAATAGCAATTATTATTTTATTATTATTAATTATTTAGTAATGCATGTTGTTATCACAATAGCAATACATACAGCCATGGGTGGAGCCAAGGGGTGGCCAGGGGTGGCACCAGCCACCCCCAGAATATGGCTGGGCACCCTGGGTCCCTGGCAGAGTCAAACTGTGATGCTTGTCAGTATTAATGAATAAAAAATGAAAAACAATGACAAATTGTTGCCTTAAATACAACTAACATTTTTCTAGTGCTTTATCATTGATATTGGTCAAATTAGTTTTATTTTATATCATGCATGGAGCATGAAATTTGCATTCATTTCTTCGTGTTGTTGTAGAGTACGTGGCCTGATTCACCTCAGGAGGAACCACTGTGCACCAGCAACTCCTGACCAGGAGTAAATTAAGGAACGCAGCCAAAGTTAGCAAAAGAAAGAACTAAATGTCTCATTTTTACACAAAATAAACAATTTGATTCTTAATGTATAGTTTATTATTTCTTATTAGATCCACCTCTGCGTACAGTGCTGTAAGTTTCAACTTTGCAGTATCAGCACTGATGTATTTGTGACTGATATAACAATCTTAATTCTCTTTTGAGCCAAT
>NW_018127904.1:161716-177312 GCF_001952655.1 Monopterus albus | reverse complement strand
GGGTGGAGGGGAGGTGGGGGGTGTCCCTGAGGGAGGCAGGAGGGGAATAGACTCTGCCTCCTCTGCCTGTTCTACAGTAGATTGCAGGGAAGCACACTTTCTCAGCTAACTGGCCATGCACCACTTAGCTGGCTCCTAGTATAATATAATAGTCTGTATGACACATATGTGCCCTCAAAAATATAGCTCTAACAGTACAAACCCTCTTGGCTTTTAGACTATGTAATACAAAGACCTGGAGTAGTGAACCTCTTGTGCAATAAAATAGTCAGTGATTTAGATAAAACAAAGAAAAATTTGTCTTGAAGTAATAGTATAATTTTCTAATTGTATTGGCGCAGAGGTCCTACTGAGGTGTGACGACCAGAGGAGTTTGACAAATGGCCCATGCCTCCCAACATACTGAGGGAGCAGGCAAACATTTCAAATGTCCAAATGCTTCATGCAACAGAAAAAGACGTGAGAAACGCGCCTATGATTTTCCATCAATGTGTGTGTTAAGATACAGGCCGACTGGTTTTACTCACCAATCATTTCGTTATCATCAGTATCCAGCCAGTCAGTGACGCCCCTATCTCAGCGGACTTCACAGCTTCTCCCTAAACCATGTCATGTCCCTACGAAATACCCCACCACTGAGAAACCACTGAAAACCGGACGCGGACTCCAGAGTAGTACTTGACTAACCGGCACGACTGACGCACCTAACAGCGCTTTAACAAGCGCTCCTTCCGGCTGCTGGGGAACAATGGTGCAGCAGCAGACCGACAGCTCCGCGGACAACGTGACTTAGTCTGTCCAATCACGGTTTTATAAACCAGGAATCAGCCGCAGAACCTGCTGTCTGCCCGCTGGGGCTTCAGCCCAGATCCCACTGTGGCCAAAGAATCTGGCTTTAATCATGACTTGAAAACATGTCAACAGGAATATATAGGGTTAAATATGCAATAATTAATTAACAAAAGCGAAGTTCTATGTTTGTCTATAAATGGCATTAATCATTCCAGTGAAAAGGAAGTCGCAGGCTGGATTTTCCGTCATATTCTGGACTGAACCAAGATTTAAACAGAAAATACTCTGACTTCTACATCGGACAATTGTTTCCATATGTTGTCACATTTTTGACTTTAGGCTGATCGTTGTACTACTCTTAATAACATTTGCATAACAGCCCTATTAAATTCATAATAGTTATTGTTGTGGTCTCTGGAATAATAAAAACATCTTTGGTGCTAAAAGAAAGTTTTGTTTGCTTTTCTGTTGTCTATTTGGTGGACAAAATATTCAACTTCCAATTCTCTACATACAGTATGACTTCTAAGGCTGCAGGGCCAAATAAATCACTGGAGCATACCGCCATCTTGTGGCTCTAGAGTATAGATAGATATTCTGCTGCAGGCCAATTCAAAGCTCCCTTGTCATATTCGTTTCCAGCTGTTTTGGAGAATCTACTTTGAAAGCACAGCTTTGCAAGCTACCAAGTGCTTCACACAGGAAGAAGCTGAACTACAGCAAAGCTACTTTAGGGGGAAATATTGTCTGGTTAACTAAAGCTGCTTAGAAATAGTAGTTCAAACTACTTTGTAAAAAATGATTAAATTCACAATGTACATACAAAATGAGTACAAAATGTAATACAAAAAAAAACAAAACACCAACATGTCAGGGGGGTAAAAGCCACTCAGTTGAGTTTATTACCTGAACCTGTCCATTAGAATAGCTCGCTTTTATTAAAATGTGCCAGTAAGATGTGACAGTGTGCCAGTGAGCCAGTATAGATAATACCAGGACCCTGAGTAGCTAAACTAAATTCAGCCATTATTCATTTTATTATTTACACATGGGATTTTCCTACATGTCAAATAAATGTTTTTTGTGAAAAGGGTAGGTTATATCATCACAGCTATTCATACATGAAGCTGGTTCTCTTTTGGCTTTCCCACCAGTCACTTCTCTACCTGTACTGTTGCCCTGTTATCCTGTTTACTTAGGTTTCACATTTCCACAAATGTCTGAATAACTTCACTGGCGAACAGCTCATTCTCAGCAACATTTAGACGCAGTCCTCCGATAGTTCTTTATGTACAAACAGACAAAGACTGAGCAGAAACTGCCCTGTGTCAGCGGTGTACACAGAGAGCAATACTTTATGTTTAAACAGAGGCATGGCTGTTTACATTACTCACTGTAAGAAATACATTATGTGTTTACACAGGCACCACTGTTAACAAGGTGGTGTTCACCTCCACGTAACAAGCATGAAAAAATGTCAGAATTCTAGGTCCTGGAAAATTCTGCAAGTGGCTGTAATTCTAGGTGTATCTGAAACCTATAGAATAAAATAATTAATTATGGATGCAAACATGTCTGGCATCCCATGTCAATATCTCAAAATCATGTACAAAAATAATTTCCTAGTTTGAGAATGCTCCCTTCAAGATTCAGCTCAGATGTGTTACAACATAAATGTATTGTTATGGTTTTTGACTCACTTCCTGTTTTGAAAAAAAAACTTAAAAGCGTTTCCTGTTTTGTGTCACCTCACCTGCTCCAGCTTTACCTTGCTTTATAATCACTACTCATTGTTTCCACCTGCTGCTCGTTATCACCTGGTCTCCAGCCCATATATTCTCCTCCTTTCCCTCATTCACTTGCTGGTTCATTTAGCTTGTTACATCCTGTCTGTTTGTATTTTCTCCTGAGGTTCTGAGTCAGTCTCCTGGTTGTTTCCTGCCCATGTTTTACTTTGGACTGCTCCTGTATGTTTTTGGGTTATCTACCTGTAAGGCTTCCTGATTTGTTTCTCTGGTTTTGTTGTGAGTTTTTAGTTTTCCTACCTAGCTCCCAGGCTAAACTGTTGTAGTTGTAGTTTGTGTTCTTTGTATTACTTTGTCAGTTTGAGCTCCCTAAGTTATATCCTTAGTCCTTTGTTTAATATCTTGTATATTAAAGTTTTATGAGAACAGTTCCCTGGCCAGAGTCTGCATTCTGAGTCCATCCTGTACCCTAGACCTAACATGTATGTCAGATTTTTAAGGGTTTGCATTGCAAACAATTCAAATGACTAGGGCTGGTCAGTTGTGGGATGGTCAGTAATTTTAGGATTGTGTCCCTGGCCACCCTTTGGGGCCACCATTAATAGTTAATACTTGCTGTTCAGTTACAGTAGCTTGGAATCATTGGTGCACTCTTATGTCGCTGCATGTGATTGCCATTTTGTTGTCTTCACTGTCTAGTGCCTGCTATCCTCTCATGTCAAATAAAAGAATTGTTCTAATTATCTGAAAAAAAAACATTTAAGAGGGGCCCAGAAAATAAACTGAACTCAGAAGGATCACACACTTTAAAAGCTATTACAGAGCTACATCAAAACTGCAATTATTTCTGAAGTATTAGCCTTAATTAGATTATAGAACAAAGATAAGTAAACACTGTCAGCAAAATGGATTGGGAGATTTGAACGTGCACCAACTGTTCTTATTGTGAGTGGCTTCATTTCGGGATTCAAATCTATTTTAAATGCCAAATGCTGTTTAATTTCACCATGACTCTGTTCTGGCATTCTTATTAGCGCTAATGAGAATTTGATTTCCCCATGTTACATTTGCACTAAGCACATTAAATATAAGGGGGAAAAAATCTGTTCATACATTTCACAAGGTCAATCTCATTGGAATGTTATTTCTGTTTCCCTCTTTCAATAGAACTTACTGAAAAGTCTAGGTTTACTATGAAAGCATCAGTGTAACCTGATGGCTCTGAGTGGATACAGGTCCAGGCTACTGTGTATGTGACACTCTGGCCTTTCTAAATTATGCATTCCTCTCCAGGTTAATTGAGGATATCCGGTGTCCTTCAATCAACACACCACAGTGAATAGATCTATCATGATTTTTTTCTCTCTCCCTACAGCTACAACAAGCTTTTGCATCCATGTTTGGCAAAAGGTGAGCTTCTATGTGTCAGTCCAAGGAAATTATTTATATACTGTCTGTGTTACTGGCAAATCATTGTTTGTGTCTGTGTGGGTGAGTGTGAAAGGGCTCTGCCATACATGGTACCAGAATTACTATATGTCTCTCTTCAGGGAGCTCTACAGAGCTTTTGTGCACAACCTGTCAATTCTCTGCCTTTACAGAGGCCCCTCAGACTGCAGTGAAAATGGAGCCCTATCGAGTGTGGTGACCTGTGTCCTGTCCCTCCTGTAGTCGGTGTACCTGGTGATACAATTGCACCACAATGGAAATTCAATCGAGGAACGAACTGGAGTGAGAAGCAACTGCTCGTGTGCATCTCTCCAGCTTGGCTCCTGATCAACCAATTAATCTAAAGAGGAGCTTTAAACACATCTGGATTAAAGATACTTCATTCAGTATTGGAAGGTAGACTGGGGAGAGGATCATCAACTTCAGTCTCACCATCTGTGAGTATGGTTATTTTTCTATTTCTGTCTCTCTGTGTGTGTGTGAGCATATGAATCTGATAATGGTGTCAGGTCATTATCACCAGCGCTCAAAGCTTTATATAGTAACACATAACCAATGCCATGAACTCATTCAGTGTTGTGTCAAATGAAAAATGACATTGATAAATCTTATTTATTAGTGCATTTGGTGCTGAGACATTACTAACACCTTCAGGTATGCTGGCCAGATAAATGGTTAACCGTGACAGACTGTAATTTAGTGAAGGTTGGACAAATGTGTGAAGCAAAAAGGCAACATGTTCATTCAGCAGAAAGGAGTGTAAAATAGAGTAACACTTAAGCATCTTGTTTGCACCTTAAATGAAGGCTTTTCACTCCAAATTAACTCTTCCTTAATTATACTTCACTGTAGAGTCACACTCTATGACGTCACACTCACAGCTGTGGAGAATATAAATAAACAGGTAAACAGTGGGACACACTGGCCACTCAGCCATTAGTAGGAAACCTACATCAACATGTACAGTATACTGACAGATGGTTTGCTCAATCAGCTGCTTAACTCTATCATATATTAACAATGTATCATATGACTGTGTCTAATGTGAAAGAGGTTGCTTGTTGGGACAGACCCACAGAGAATAATTATCACTGAACAGTGCAGCCCTCGTGTTCTTGCTTTGAATTTAAACTCACAGTCTAACTACTTTGATTTACTCTCACCACTTTCATCATCTCCAGGTGCATCCCGCAGCAGTTTTTTAAAAATAGAATAAAGCTGGTGATTGCAGTAGAGCATTTAGTTGCTAAAGCGTTAGACGTTGTTCTCAATGGAGACCAAAGCAGGAATAAAAGTGACTATAGGACTAACTTCTAATCAGGTGAATACAATATCATGCTAATGTAGCTCCTTTTCTGTTGCATGTGGAAATAGGCAACAGTAGGCAAGATTTTTGCTGTGTAAGATTTATATACACTCATTGGCCACTTTATTAGGTACACCTGTACAATTGTCTGCAATTCAATGCAACACTTCTGCCTTAACGTCTATTTATGAAGCTCAAAATTTTTATTTTTGGTGAAATTGTCAATGTATAAATTCAGTTATGTCATTTAGATGTGTCTGTTTTTGTCCTCCGCAGCTATGTACATGAGAAGGTTAGAATATTATGTTTACAGCCTTTTCTACTGCCCCCAAGTGGCCAAAAATCAGCTAGCAATAAGTTTACTGTAAATGGCTTATGTGTGTGAGATAAAGTTTAAAATAATTTTTTTTTCTTTATTTACCAATATGTGATTCTGTGTACAGGTAGTTTGATTCTGATAAGTCAGCACTTATTATGATAAATTCCCCGTGCCAGCACAAAGCTGAGATGAAGTGGAAGATGACAGTGTTTTAGGGACCAGAAAGAAAGCATGCCTCAAAATTGTGTACCAGACCTGGATTTTGTATATAGTGTATAAGGGGCATATCAACAAAGTGAGCACAAATGTGATATAGTTGACTTTTTAAAATTTTTGTTTGTTTGTTTTTGGAAAAAACAAAGCTCAAGTTTGACAAATGTCCTTCTGCTGGCACAGTTTTGAAAAGTATGTATCTTCTCATTGTATGTTATTGTTCCCAGTGATTTGACGCTGTGAGGATAGCAATGTGTATAATTGTCCAACACGAATGATTTTAATAGAGGAAGGCAATCTGGCAGAAACACATGTGCAAGACAATCGTGTCGTGTCCCAACCATGTGGACCACTGATGAATTTGAAAGACAAGTTATCTATGACAACTACAAAAAATGTATGTGTGCAGAAAAGAACCAGTATGTGTGTCAAATGGGGCATGTAATATATTAGCCTCCTCTCTCAGCCCCTCTGACAGTGCACGGTCAGTGTTTCTTTTACATAAATAGTGACAACAGAAGTACTGGATGAACATTACACTATGTGAGACTTAGGAGCAGTGAATTACTGTTTCAGCAGCCTCGCTGGTGTTATTCATGTTGTTCATTTGCAGTCAGACTTTATTACAAGAGCAACGGGCTTGAGATATAGATGATTTATGTGCAGACTTCAAGCCCTGTAATAGAAAACATTTGTCCTGTTGGCTTGAAACTTGCACCTTAATGTGTGGTCGATGTTGTGTGATGAACATTAACCAAAGGGTTTTTTTTGTTTAGGGCAATAGGATAACTGGCTCAGTCATTAAGACTTCAGAGCAAGAATAAAGCAACTTCCTTTTTCTCTGTTATACACTTGCAGAACAGTTTACTCTCCCTCTGCAACCCCTCAAGACCCTGAAGAGGATTAAGCTGACAGAGGAAATTAATGAGTCCCCTGCCTTTACATAATCCAGGCTAATGCTGTAATAACTGTATCTTGCCACTAGATGGCTGATAGGTCCAGAAACCAGGAGACTCTGCCTTCCCAAGATACTGTATCTTCTTATCTGGCTTTTTAATAAGTTATACATTATTGTCCTCAAAAGGAAATCTGTGGTAGGCTCCATTTTGCATGCACCAGAAAAATGGCACTACTTTAATTAGTGAAATAGAACTCTCTGCCAGCAACAACGGTAGTTTATACTTGAACATTTATCCCTGGAGGTATTCTTATAATACAGTATATCTAAAATACTGTAAGGATACCATTGGTCCACTAGATTATATTGGTTGATCCTCTTTTGCCCATAGCTTTTTAAAATGTTGTTAAACAATACCTCCTCCTGGGGCTCCAGTTTAAATGGACGAGCCTACCGTAGACCCCATCTAGATGAATGAAAAAATGAAACACTGCAATGTATGAAATCCAAATACATATATTCTAAAACATGAATTAAACTTTCATTTTTACTTCACTGCAAATCCTCTGACTCTGTTATTAATCTGTGGTGATATAAAGCCAATGCAGCGGTGGTACATTTCTACTTTGGTTCAAGCTAACGTGACTTATGCTTCAATATGCTTAGTCTGCAAGACGCTCTCACTGCAGCAAAGATTAATTAAGCATGATGCATTTTGCATAATGGGTGCTAGTGTTTAGTAAACAGTCTGAGTTAACATAAATCACAATGGGCAGCCAGGTAGATGATGTTGGGAGAAAAATCTGTTTTGTCTTTGTTTGCTGCAGCCAGTGCAGTGCAGAACCAGGTTTTCCACAGTCTGCTGAGTTCAGCTACTTTACCGTTGTACCATTGTATTTCTGTTGCTATCATGTAGAACACATTAATTTAGTGTCCCGTGACTGCTCTATTAATTCCAAAGTGTTATATCTCAGCTGTGATTCATTTATGAAGTGTGTATAGCTCCTGATGATGGCCTGTTTATTGTAATACTATGTTCTTCAGCTTAGTGCTTGGAGCTGGTTGGAGACTTATTGACTGACTGATTGGTTTGTTTGTGAATGTTTTGAGTTTATCTCATGGATTACACTGATGTGAACTTTTTCTAGTATGAATTGGATGTATGTATATTCTCATGACTTTCATTGGCTCACAAATTATTTTGATCTTATTCTATAACCTTGAAGGTTACATTAAAATTAAAGCAAATGAAAATATGGGACGCACACACAGACACATTTTTACTTTGCTGAAAATATATTTGTGAAAGGAAAGGAAAATCATTAAAGTCATGTGTTTTGTATACATATTTATGTCAAACGTGTGCTGTAGCTTTATAGATCTGACTATTTTTAATAAAATTTTGTTTTGCTAATTTTTCTTAATCTTTTATATATAGACATTAATCCAATCACATCATTCAATAAAATTAGAACTGAACTGAGAAGTGGGCGATTTGGTAATATAGCACAAACATGGGTCAGCATCCAAAGTCAGGGCATAACTACCAATATAAGGGTTCACCCTGACGCTGGAGCAGAATGCTGTGTAAATAGATTTATGACTGGTGAGTGTGAAAGCGTTGACAAGTGCAAAAAGGACGAGACTCTGGGAAGATGAATAGACATCAGCATGGACAAAGAAAGCCAGCTTTGCTATGTCTAACCTAGATAACATCAGGAGACCAATTATTTAATTCAGTGATGTGTTTACATCATGAGAAATTATTTAGTACAAGTAATTTTGAAAGTTACTCTTCTCTCAGTGATAATCCAATGCCTTTCAGATCTGTTTTTGTATTGCTTACTCTATTCAGACCCATGGAGGTGTGGAGTCATTTGTCATAAGGAGGCATTTGACCACACTAAAGATTTTATTGACAGCAATATAGGTCACCCTTCTTAGTCTTTTGTCACTTGAGACAGTTATTTTTAGGTTCTTTTCGAGTTTCTGTCATGACTTTTGGTGCCAAGATTAGGTGTCAGGCAGGACTATGTCATAGGACAAGCAGAAGCTAAATATAAGATCTGTTGCTATGAATGTTGTTGGTGATTCCCCTCCCCATCGATTATGTCATTGTCCCAGTAGCTTATTTCACACATATTCCTAACAGGCATCGGGACATTTACAGGTGAACAGACCAAAGTGGGATATTAAGTTTGTCACTTTTCAGCTGTCACCGCTCTGTGTCAACATCTCCTCCTTTTCTTTAGCTTGTTGCGTACACAGAGCTATACAGGTTGAGAAACAGTCTTGTGAGAGCAGGGTAAAAGTGTTAGGTGATTATTTTACAGAAACCTGACATCATAATTGATGGACAGCAGTGGGTGGAGGCAGTCAGGAGAAGTGTACAGTGTCTGCTGCAGTCCCACATGATGATCACAGGAAACACATACCCGCTATTCCATTTTAATGATTGGCCTCCTCTGCATGAATAGCCCAGACTCAAGGAAGGTGTAATATTTGTTTCTGCAGGTTTTTCTCTCCATAGAATTTAAAATCGTGATATGATGTGTGGAGCACAGCAGCTCAGGAGAAAAATCCATCTTTAGAGCCACTGAAAAGTAATGTACTGCCATTTTAATCATTCTAAAGTGTAATCCTCCAAAGAAATCAGGTGACTTAAGTGCTTTATAATCCTCCTTTGGATACAGCAGATCTAATTAAAGTGAGAATTGCCTTGTAATTCACTTTGTTTATTGTCTTTTCTTTGCTGTGACCTGGTGAAGGGGTGGTAAATCTTTGCTGTACATGTGAATAAAAGGTTGGGTTTTGTCTGGAAAATGTCTTACTTTAAATTACAGATAAAAAAAAAACCCACTATTTCTAAGAAAAAGGGGAAGGTGGAGAATAGCTAGTAATTTTCCTAGTTTTCTTTGACTTGTGTATAGAGGTCATTGCATTGCGATCCCATTGCCCCAATTCAGCAAACAAGGTAAAATATTAAAAATACCTTGAAGCCTTTCAGTCACATGTAAACCTTCAGAAGGATAGAGGGAGGGCAAAACACACCAGCCTTTCATTGCACAAATGATGTATTATGTGGACATTTATACTTAACATCGCACATGTTAATCGAAAGTTAGCACGATCAAGGTTTTATAAACTTCAAAGTGGCCTTATCACTAGTATTTGGTTGCCATGGCAACGCGCCGGTATTAAGAGCTGATCTATGAGAAACAATGTGAAGGAACAAAACGAGTCACCCAAACAATAAGACATCAGGACTAAATTTACCTTATCTTTACTGTGTTTTGAAGCCATAATCTTAGCAGCTCTTTGAGAATGAATAGGTAAGAGTGAAATATAAGGGTCGAACCAGGGGTATCATTTAAATTAATTTCATGCTGACTGCACACAGGGAAAAATAGCCTTTTAATCTTATAACTATGCACCTGAAAAATCTTGGCACTGCATTGGAGACCTCTTCGTGTTAATGTAGGACTTTGTCCTTGCCATATAACCTATGTAACAGTGTGCTGGTCAGTTAATGGATACTTTTTCCAAAGTTAGTATCATATTGATTGGTAGTCACACAAACGGCTCAGTCCTAAACTAGGTGCACCAGGTCTGGGAGTCCTCATGGTAAATTTGAGTAGTGTTGTCTGTTGCTCCTCACTCTAATCAGGAGAAAAGATCAGGTCAGCCACACAGCTTTATTAGTATAGTAATAATAGTATAATTTGCCATCACAGACATACACCTACATATGAAGGCAAAAACACAAGGACACACATACACACCCACAAAAGCTTTAGTAGAAGCAAGCCCCTCCCTGAGCATCCGAAACAAAGCGCTGCTTGCTTTTTGTTCTGAGCAGTGGGAGCTCTGGAGGCTGGCTTGAGGCTTGAACGCACAAAGTAACCATATGCGTGTATGTGTGGGTAGGCAGTGCCAGGAAGAATTGATTATTTGCTCCAGAGGACATTTGCCTCTGTGCTTCAAAGACCTCAGTCTAATATAACATGACTGTTTAGTTTACAGACCTGCCAGGGTTTTCACAGTGCTTTTTAATGAATTTGTAAATTCCTCCAGTGTCACCATGAGAGAAACTCAGAGCGTTTGAACAGACTGAACAAAACAGAAGCACATGGAGGATGTGAAACTGCCTGAGTTTGGTGTGTTTCTTCCTTTGCAGCCACCTAGTACAGCACTATGCTTTCTTGGTGCCTCATTAATGGGCAATTTGGATTATGGTCATAAACAGAGTTAGAAATACTGAATAAAGTGCAATAAAAATTATACTGTTTTCCTCAGTAACTTGATACATTTGAGTAGTGGTATACAGCAATTATGAGCCAGACTGATATTAAAAAGATTTTTCATTTATTTCTGGGCAGTGAGTTTGACCTTGAAAAGAAAACAGAAATCTGAATGGAGAAAGAACACCTTTCTAAAAACAGCCTATTAAGCATGAAGAAGGGAATACACAAAAGATGACGGAGTGCTGCAATATGAATCAAACACTCCTTTCACATTCACACATGAGCTCCTTCCATTCTGTCCATTGGCAGTCTCCAGTGCAGCATTTCCTAAAGGCCAGCTTTGGACAGCTGGGAGTGAGAGATTGGAGCTTTCACAGAAATCCTTCTGTCTTCAGAGTCTTACGAGGCTCACAGCTCAGTTTGGCTCTGTGATGTACCATAAGCAAAAGCAACTGGAAGTCTATAGGGACAAATCTGTCAGTTCTTGGTGCATTACGCTCTGGGAGTCCTTTGAAATGTTTAGTTTGTTAGGTAAACCACAATATGAAAGTTTAAAGGAATGTTAGGAAAAATATTTATCTAGTTTCTGTCTGAGAGGTTGATGGGACAACTGATATCACCGTCATCACTGTGCATTAAGTACAGAACTGAAGCACTGATAGCAATTTGCATAGCTTAGTATAAAACCTTGAAACGTGGGGTACAACTTGGCTATGTGCAAAGTGCAAAATACACTAAAAGAAACAGAAGCTTCTTTTAAACATTACCAAGTTGCCCCCTTCTCTCTCATTCTAATGTAATTCTAAAGAGTCAAGAATTTTTTGTAACTTAAAAATAATGCATTATATTTATTATTCTAATATATTGTTTGATCAGATTTTTAGCCATGCTTGTAGCTTAGCTTCATGGATGATAATGTTGGTGTTTTGGTCCACCAGTTTGGGCTGGACTCAAGTAAATTGGTAACGATTAAATACACATTTTGTACACACATTCCTGTTCATCACATCTGTTCGTCCATCCATGAGCTCTACTGCCTGTTCTGGAGAGGGTTGCGATGCTGGCACTAATCCCAGCTGACATTGGCAAAATCTTTGGTGATCATCTGACCTTTTATAAGGACAGATTTTATTTGTCCTACTTTGGTTTTTGACTAAATACTTGCAAAACTTGATGTTCTCATTAGCCTTAGCTGCACTTTAGCTGTGTTTAGTGCTATGTAGCAAGTGCTACCATACTAAGGCTTAAGCCCTACTCTGACAATAACTTATAACCATGTCAAAAAAAGCAAAAGTTATAATTTATGTGGTAGAATTGGTTACTTCTGTGCATTTGAAAGCCTATGGCAGAGGTCTTTAAGTAGGTCTTGCTTTATTGTAAGAGCTAATAAGCAAAATTGTTTTGATAATCTTGGCATTACAGAACTGCCTCTTGGTGACACATGATAGGATTTATTCAAAATATTGTATATGACAGATAGTACCTAGCCAGCCACTACATGTCAGGTTTGACATTCAGTTCTTCATTTTTGACTGTGTGCCCTGTTTGTGTTCAGTGATTCAGTGATCATGTTGGAAACCACCTTTGTACTGCAGACAGTGACCCAACACCACACTAAATATATCAGGGACAAACATAGTGTGGGAAGCTTTAACTGCCTTAACTACCTCAGGTCTTAAATGAACATCTAATCTGTGCACAGCAGCACTAAAATGTCAAAAATAGACATGTTGGCATGACAGTTTGCAAAGATTTTTTGTATTGACGCTCCAAGCAACCACACCTGTGTTATTTTGAATGAGCGGTTGTGGGAGAGATATGAAATCACAGTGCAGTTTGAAATGAGCATGGATATTTTGAGGACACACGGGAAAGACATTCTGTTCCACTGGAGAAAGCCTCCCAAGGATCTTTGCTTTCAGTTTTGTTACTCAGATGTCTGTTCCTTACAAAAATTTGGTTTCAGTGTTTTGATGTGAGGGTTGAGCTTTATGCGAGACGGTTTGTGGCTGCAGGATCTAAGCAGAAGAGTGGCACTGCCTCAATTTCTGACTTGTTCTACCAAAATTTTCAAAGAGCAGTAGGAGAAGCACCTTCAGGGGCTTATTTAATTAGCAAACATTGTGAAAGCCCAAGGAAAGGGATTTCTGAGCCCTGCTGTCCCGATTAGCAGCTTTCTGCTGCTCCCTGAGAGCATTTAACTAAAGAAGAATGAATATTATTATCTGCGATGTAACAGTTAGGTTTCTCTGCTCTTGCTTCAGATGCTTTTTCAGTTTTGGAAGAGGTTTAGGCTACTAGTAAAACACAAGTGATAAAACCCAGTCTCACATTCTTGTATATATATGTATGTGACAAAACTGCAGGTGTAAAGATTTGGGGATCCTTTAACTTTTCATCCAGCCCCATCACTATTTGTCTAAGATTTATAAGATAATACATGTTAAACTGATGAAATTCCATCAGTCTCAGCTGTACTTTGTGTTTCATGTTAATTAGCAAAAGTTGGCATCCTCACATGCTAAATTAAGATGGTGAATGTAGTTAACATGAAACCTGCTAAATGTCAGCATGTTAGCGCTGTCACTGTGAGCATGTTAGCATGCTGACAGTTTAGCATTTAGCTACAGTGTATCTGTCATGGCTGAAGAATGTTAATCTGGTTCACAAAGAAAGTTTTATAAACTAAAGTGTTGATTTTGTTGTCTGTGGTTGTCCATTTGTGTGCTTCATTGTGGCCCTAGGAACACACAGAATGGGTTCATCTTAAGGCTGTGAAGTTTGTGGGTATACTGCGTGTCTGCTTGCTAGAAATTAGGTCTTGCAATCTTGTTTCTGTGGGCCACAGGAGACCCAGCTTGTCGAAGATAATGGCCTTCCTGATAATGAACAAATTGCTTCCTCTTGTATTCAGCTTTCTCTCTTTTACAGTAATAAGGCTTGTACCAATCAACAGGCATCACACACCATTACATTAGTTTACCTTTGCGCTCTAAAACTGCACTCTTTTCATTCAATTTACTTGACATGGAAGTTTACTGTTTGAAAGCCCAATCATTATTTTCCTTCCATTTCAAATAAAGAAATGAATAATTAAATGTCTGTTAGCTGGTTGACACTGTATATGTACAAGCAGTTGGCCTGTCGTCACATAACGATACTCTGAGTGTAGCAGTGTCCACCGCACACAGAGCACTTTGAGGAGCTTAAAGAAGCCAGTGCTACTGTACGTGACACTGGAGCGTACAGACACTTTGGAGCTGCTTCTTAAAATACAGCATATCACTGGCCTCCAACACTGACATCATCTGGAAGTCTTTGGGCTTTATGGCAGACTGCATTTTTCTTCTCACTTCCCACATAACAAATTACACCCCCTCCTCTTGAGATGATCAAAAGCCAGAGCAATAAGAAATTAACTGAGAAATATCAGCGGGAAAGAAATCCAAAGAAAAGCGGACCGCTCTGACTTCTGTACTTTCAGCCTCAGTAGCTGCAGTTCCTGAGTTTTTTTTTAGATATTCTCATTCATCACTGTAAATGTAAATGCAGTTAAAGAAAAGGCCAATATCTGCCCAAAACAAGCAACAAGCTTTATAATAAGCTTTCCCTTGCCAGTGTATGGATATAAGAATCCTTGTGATTCATAACCTCACTTCTAATGGCATCTGGTGGAGATGTAGCTCATTGTCATGCACCACATGGTGCTATCTGCCTGTGGTCTGCACACAGTGCTCACTGATGTGAGCTACACCAATCCTCTGCTGGGGAGAGCATTGTAATGAAAACACCACTGGCAATATTTCAATAGTATTTACAAAAAACGGTAAACTATATACCATCCAGATAACCCAAGGTATGGATGTAACAGCCAGTACAGCTGAGATGCATATAAAATTCCTTTATGTATCAGAGGTGATAAAATAAGAGGAGACATCCAGTAACTGCCCTGACTCACTGTTACTGCAAATGTAAAAAATAATTGTAGTAAATTTGTGAAGTTGATTAATGACAGATAGCATCTCCTGCACATTTCTAAGAGGACTGTAGAACTGTGGAGGTTGCTTTTGCATTGCTTTTAATGCCAATGAATAAAAGCATGAAGCCTGAAACAGCTGTTATTTGTTTACATTCCTCAAAGAAATGTGGGGTTAGGCATTGAGGAATTAGTCATAATTATTACATCCTATTACTGTAAAACTCTGATATTACAGATGTGCTGTATTTGTGTGCATAGTTATACTCTGTGGAATAATGTAGTGGATATATAGAGCTATCATTAGGTTATGACATCATTTCATTATAATCTTCTCATCACCTCCCACATCAAAGCTGTGTTTGTTTTCAGGATTGCCATCACAAAGTATGTCAGGCACAAATGTCTGTCAGCCTTTGTGAACATGACATTTTCTTTGTTTCTTCAGAAATCTAATTAACTTTTATAATGTAAATAGCTCACAGTCTTCTCCTCTGGGTTTCTCTCTTATTTAATCAAGCACTGTGACAAAGTGCTCGGAGATATTTAAAGCAACAGCCCGGGTAAGTACTGTAGCAGCAAGAGGAGTGAGGTTTATAAATTCATATTTTAATCAATCAAATGTGTCAAGCCTTTAGTTGTATAGCACTTTCC
>NW_018127904.1:153707-161688 GCF_001952655.1 Monopterus albus | reverse complement strand
GACTGTGAAAAGGTTTAATAAATGTGAACAATAAAAAACTAAGTTAAAAAAAATGTACTAAAAGACAATGAAACTAATGCACAGAACAGTTTATTAATTTAAAAAATGTATCATGTAAATAAAGGTAAATACAATAAAATTTCATTAAAAACATTTTTAATGGCCTTAGACTAGATAAAATGGAAGAGACTGACAACATGAAAGGGAATATAACATTTAAATATAAATATAGTAACACAAATCAATAAATGGCTTAAATAACGGCTGTAAATTGTTCGAATTAAAAGCCAAACCAAAGATTTTGTTTGACTCTAAAAATATCAGCACTGCTCTCAGGTCCTCAGACAAACTGTTCCAACGGCTCAGAACATAAAAACTAAAAGCTGCCTCATCAAAAGTTTGTCATGTGCTTTGAAGCAGCTAAAAGACTCAAACTATCAGAGGACCTGAGGGACCCATACAGTGGAAGTGTCAGACCAGCACACCTTAAAGTGCTTTAAAAACAAGCAGAATCATTTTAAAATCAATACAGAAACTGAGGCAATCAATGTAATGGCTTTAAAACAGGTGTAATGTGTTCTGTCCTTCTGTTCCTGGTCAGAAGAGTTACAGTATGGTTGTACATTGGTCAGGTAGTGGCGCGGTTTTTGTTTTGCCCCTGTAACCCAGCATGCTTGATTAGAAAACTAAACAGTGACTGTGAGGTTACAGTGGCAGCGTTTGGATTTAATTTGATGGCGCTATATGGGGTAAAAAGTGTGGGATTTGTAGCCCTGTCATTTTCCTGCTGCACTGTAAAAGTGACTGCACTACCTTCCTTCAAACACAGCTGTAAGTCAGCATTTTAAGCTCATAGTCATTGTTTTGTTTCAGATCCATTGGGCTGGAGCAAAGGGCAAAGGGTGAAAATATTAGCAACTGTGTAAATGTCCAAATCTTTATGGAATGTGCTGACTGCACATGTGGACAGGATACACAGGCAGTCCTTGTTCCTACAATAAATTCATTGTTGGGTTTACTTCTTATGGGATTCTTATGTTGAAAGTAAGAAAGATCATCATCCTGTGATGTCATTCCACATTGTACATTATATTGCCTGCAACACTACTGGATATCTAAACCTTCACTTTATGATTTTAGTCCACATACTTAAAATGTGTGTAACCTTAGGACCTGCTATGGACTAAAATATGTAACTTTCTCTTTTCTCCTTGGCAACATGTGTCTGCTAATATTTAAAAGCTTTTAACATCTGCTGGATGTTTCTTATATCCTATGTGGGCAGTGTTCTTCATCCTTCCTCTGTGTGTGTGAGAGAGAGAGAGACCAAGAGAAAAACAGAATATAATACAATGTTTTCCTTTCTTTTTGCTGTCACTGCATGACGTCACTCTGTTATGGATCACAGTGGGCCATGTTCAAGCTGAATAAAATAGGGACATCATGAAAAGTACATGAGGTCTGCAAACACTCAAATGTTCAGCTTTGTTTTCATAATCCATACTTGTGCCTGTTAATATTTGACAGAAAAATGACTTGCATTAAGATTAGTCAAACATTAAACACAGAGTAAATGCAGGATGATATTAGTATATCAGTATTAATTTATTAGTATGTCAATATATCATATTTACAAAGCAGGATCTCCTGTGTTGTTTGCAGGAGCAGGAATCCCTGAGTGTCTCTTTAAAACAGATGGTATTTGGAAATGCAGGTATGAGTTACACACGCTGCAGATGAGCGGGGTTGTGCAGATGCCTGGTAGACGTCTGGTTTCCAAACACTGGCTCAGCTTCCATGGAATACCAGAGTCAGACTGGCGCCACAGTCTCCAGCTGGGTCCAACAAAATAAGTTGGCTAACTCTTCCACACTCAGACGTGTTACTTGTCATATTTATGGCCCTTTTAACTGCCCTGTCTTCAACAAACAGCATTACATCACTGACCCCACATCAGACCAAATGCAAAGTGCAGCGCACGGCCAACACATTTCATTACCATTTGCCGTCACTTGAATTTGCACCTGCCAGACATCCGCTTTGTACTGCTCTGAGATTAACAGAAGCAGAGAATAATGAGAAGAGATTCTCAGAGTATTTGTTGTGGATTTGTATGTGCATATTTTGGCATATCATGACAGGCAGTAACAGCCACTGGAGTATGTATTGAACTCTGCCAGAAGCTGTGATGATGAAACCAGGGTGACGAGACTTATTAGTGCACAACAGTCTGCAGCAGAGTCACAGGAAGTAGTTCCATATGGATTTTCTGGGGACTTGACATGGGAGGGTCTCTTAAAAAAAAAAAAAACACCAGAGGTCCATCTTGTGCAAGTGGGCGGAGAGTCTGAAATAAAAATCAGCTGTCACCATTGGGTTGTTGGACAGAGGAGAACACATAGTACTGGAGCCGGTCTCCAACACTCACTGGGATTTGCTTTTGGCTTGGGAAGTCCCTGCAGGCCAGGGGTGCTGTGGCCCTCGTGTGGGATTCTACCTGCTGAGCACGTATTCATCTAATTTACTGTACCTTTTTGACCTGGTAGGTAATGAACACTCTGAGAGAGGTAATTGTGTCTTTGTGTTCACTCAAACACTACAAAAAATATGTGAATAATTTTGGCTTTTGTAATGACATTTTCATGTAAATATTTCTATATGCAGAGAAAACAGTACATTCTAAAATCTCATTTTGATGTCTGCAGAGAAAAACATGGAATACTGGCACTGAGTTGTTAATCGTATTCTGAAATTCATTAACATTATTGTCATGCTGAGTGCACGTCCACTCAAAGTACAGGGGCAACATATAAATCTTATCTCAGACCTTCAGAAAAATAAACGGTTACTAAAATACTAAATTTACATGTTTTAGCTTGATTTATTCTCTGGACTGATTCCAAACAGACAAGGGTAGTACCTTTAGATGTAATTGCAAATAAAGGCACAAATACAAGGTTATTATTGCAGGCTATCTAAGAACTTTTGGTAAGAAAGGCCTCAACCTCCCAGCTTTCTACTATATTTCACCGAGAAACACAACCCTTCATGGTTACGTTTAAAATAGGCTTGGTTTATTTTTACAGATGCATGGTGCCTTGATTATTTCACTTTCTTGTTATTTGAGCTCCTAGCCCAACCTAACTTGTCATGAGATAGCCTGAAACTGTTGACAGATTTGTTTGGCTACAAATTTTAGGTCCTACCATAATATAATTTACAGCCTGACTTCAAGACTATAACTGGTATATGCTGCTGGTCACATTTTACTGCTGAACACAAGATGTGAACTAAAAGATGTAATTAAGTAAAACTGGCTTAAACGAAGGCTAAAATTTTAATATTACTATATATTAAGTTGTCCCTTTTGTGTCTTAATACACTGATTGGCTTATACAAATATACCCACCATTCCTCCAAGGCTAAAATAGATTGTCCTAGTTTAATGGTGAACTACAAATCAAAAATGAGCAGCAGGAGAGATAAAGAAATATACAGTACTGGTGAAAAGCAGCAGCGCTGCAGTTTGCCATTAGTTGAAATAAAAATGTCTTGTCATGATTTATAAGCATCGGTAATGGGCTACAAGACGATCAAAAACCTTCTATTTAGCCTACTTTTGAACAGCTTATCACTTTCAGCTATCTGTAACCTACTTAAAACTAGAACTTATTTAAAAAATTGGGGTGTTTTGATCTGATTTGGTGTTTCATTGGCTTTACTGAGTTTTGAATACTTTGAAAAACGATGTGCAGGGATTAAATATGTCCTTTTGCCGCAAGAAATAATATTTCAGACGTGAAATATCATCTCACATTGGCAGCCTGGCAGCATTTGCTGATATTATTCTTGATACTTTCAGGGGTAAATATATACATGCTTTCAAACAGTGTTAATTCATCACAGGGTAGAGCAGAGATGTTAGTGTGGTTAGTCTTCAGAGTAATGGATAAGGTTATGTAAATTTTGATGATATACTTTTTTCAAACATAAAAGCAGACTGTATTCATATTTCATTCTATTATTTGCATGAGGACATCAAGATATAAAAAAAGATGTGTCAGCAACTGGCCAGATGTGGAGTCTGTGGGCATTAAGACTTGGAAGAGTTTATTTTCTCACTGACTGTTTTGGTAGCACATTACAATAATTTACAAGAGCAGTATAAAAACCCAGAGTGATCTACTGTAAGTGCCCATTTCTACATGATTGATTATCACTTGAGGCACAATGTTTATAAAGGAATATTTTAGACAATCTTCCAAAACCATCAGTTCAGCAGATTCAGATGCGGACCAAAATTGTACCACCTTATATTATGATAAAACAACTGTCACTTACAATGCATCTCACACAGCTGTAAATTAGTACCCCTGCACATCCTGTGAGCAACTGAATGTCAGGAGACAGGCTTGTAATTGATATAAATAATGTCTCCAAAGAGCATTTTAAAGGCACCTGCAGCTGTGCTGTGGTGGCCACTTGCAAACTCAACAAATATCACAAACTTGAATCAAAAAACAGGTTCTGAGTAATATACTGGCAAGTTTGTATGCCTTTAGTTTGGAAAGATTTATTAATGCACAAATGTAGAATAATTAGTTACTATAGGTGCCATTTTATCTGCAAAGAATAGGAGCCAAACGTATATTTGTACTCACAATAAGCTGGCTTTAGAAACAAAATGACAGCACCAACATAACAGGTTCTGACACCTTGAGCAGTCCTTTAATTGCCTGCGTTTATTATACCACAAATTACTGTGCACTACTTCTTATTAATGGATGACTAACGCACCTAAGAAGCAGCTGATTTAACGATTTATCGGCTATTTGTGCCTTAGCTGCTGTGCAGCGCAGGTTTGACAGGGTCAAGACTTCCTGAAAGAGATTTAAACCAGAGGAACCGGATTCACTCTGTGAACTCAAGAGGTCATCCCACTAATCAACTGTGAGGCCACATACCAGGCAGCTATCTCCAAGCAAGCAGACAACACCATCCCCAGTGGGGTACTTGTGCATGGACATATATTGTTTCAACTAGCTACAATACCTACCCGAACTGCCTGCACTGCAAAGAGCCTTTGTGTAATTAGTAGCCAACCTTCTAAGGCCAATTTAGTTGGTGTATGTTGTGTATTTCAGTCTCTAGATGAGCACCTAAGACTGCACAATAGCTGAGCTGTTCTGTGGCAGTATTGTCACTACTATTGCTGGTGTTGTCATGCAGTATTAGTGGAGGTGGTGACAATTTTTCAGTCAGGATAAGAGAGTCAGTCAGGCTTGCATGTACTTGTACAATTAGAGCGGGAAATAAGACTAACATCACAGGGCATAACATAGAGGAAGACTGCGGAAAGCATGCAGTATTACAGGCTGTGTGCATGGGTGTCTGCAGAGAGAGAAAGCAAACCACACAACGCATTAGCTACACCATGTTTGACAGCAGCTTGCACTGCATGCATACCAGACAGAACAGCACTATCAAACATCCACTTGATTTTAGAACATGTAGAAGTGGAAGCAGCTAATGATATTTCCTGCTTCATTAGGTCATGGAGGTGTCGGAGGTCTGTTCCCTACCTGGGGGAGTTGCCAGTGTGCGGAAACAATTTGAAAGCCAGCAAACTACGCCATCACAAAGTGTAACCCAGTGCCATTTTCATCACACATCTGCAAAGGTATATATTAGAACGTAGCAAAAACCTCCAGCAGGCAGGCGCTAAAAGCTTGAAAGAGATGGCTGTGGTTAAATGACGATAACATTTCTTCTGACCTGAGCTGGTTTCAATTTGCACCCTTCCATTTAGCTTTCCATCACTGCATAAGAAGCTTTTCAAGTATAAATATGTGCATTTACGCTAAACACTGAGGCTCTTATTTACTGCTCCAATACCAGAGTAAGGTGTGTGGCTTTTAGTTATAGACATTAATTGACATTTTCTGAAATGTCAAAACTTTGACACCTTTCATGAAAACCTCGAGAGCTCTTTCATACCACTTCTATTGAAGCTCCATTCAGTAGAAACTTGACAAAGCGATGGAAAAGAATTTCTTATTTTGCTATAACACAGTGTGAGGGAATTGCTTGGCACATTCTTTGTCATCTTGCATCCCTCTGTGTTTAGTCATTTCAAACTGCGGTGAACATTCTGGTCCAGCATCTTCTCTGTATGGTATTTGGTTATGTACTACTGTATTAAGTTGGAATGGAGTAAGCTCACATCTGACGAAATGAGACAGAGTGTGAGTGAGCGCCTGTTTGTGTGGCATGCACACTTTTTTTTCCCAGTGTTTTGACAACCACTGTCTTCATCTTCACAGCAAATGTCAAACTCTGAGGTGACGGCGTCGAGCTGTACCAACCAGGTCGTCCCAGGCATTCAGCAGTTAAATTCCACCCAAGAAACAATGGTACTGAACACGCTTTGTCAATGTGTTCCTGCAGGCAGCTACTGAGCTAAACACTGTGATTGCCTTGTCGAGTAAAAACTGTGATGGACTGCAATTAATCATATTTGTGTAATTAATGTTCATTTAGAAGACTTTGACAGTTTTGGCTGAGATTAAAAGCATTACATTCAATGAGAAAATGTGTAGCACTTGAAGGTTACTGTTGAACTGTTCAATTTATGTATTCCCCTATGCAACCTTTTTTTGTTTTTACTGTTTGTGCCCTGTAATACACACAGGTGTCATACAGTGACAGGGACCTGGCATCTAGTTATGAAAACCATCACAATGAAACAGGTAGGCTTTTCCTTTGATATTGTTGCTCTCTGCCATGCACAGCGCCACTGCCTAACAAACTGAAAGCCTCCCTTTATACTCATGTATGTGCTGACTTCCAGAAGAGGAGTGTCCCAGGTACACTACAAAGGAACTGAGGGATCACTTTGAAAGAACAATAGAAGAGGCTGCTGCACATAAGCCAGTTATGGTAAGCATTTTCGTTTCACTTGAGTTAGGCAAAATAACAGAAATTTTGAAGGGAAAAGGTTTATTTTAAAGATCATATCAGTGGTAAGATACTGAATACATTTAGTCTCATTTGATTTGGTAACACTTGCGGTGACTACAACAGTGTCATTTAATACAACGGCAAATACTGGCTATTGCTGCAAAATGCCAACCATAAATCATCTCAAAATTCACATCACATGGTTGGTTTTTTGTCTTAAGAGTTATCACTTAGTGCTGTAATTCTTTGTGGCTGCAACAGGCATATTAAGAAATCAAATTATTCACACAGTACCATTAATCTTGGGCTTACAAGCATTTTTATTATGAAAGAATAATCACGTTTTATGAGCATACAAGATAAAATAATGTACATATAATTCTCTCATGGAGTTATGTGATAGTTATTTATGTAGTTATTTACCAACAAATATGATTTTTGTTCCTTAAAAAGATTGGACACAACATCAATCGATCTAAGTGGTCTTCAAAGGTGACACAAAACAACCTAGTGACTAGTGAGGTGCATGAGGCATCTGCTACTGAAGCAGCAGAAGACACAACCGCTGCAGTGACAGATTATGAGGACTTTCCGCCCCCACCGCCTGAAGATTCTGACTACCTTCCTCCCCCACCCCCTGATTTACTACAAATGCCACCAGATAGCCAGAGTAGTCCAGAGTGCTATTACTCAGCTGAATCTCCAGAACCAGCAAACTCCTCCAAATACCCACTAAACAAAGAAGCTTATTTCAAGCAGAGCAGTAAGTCTGAGCTGAAACGACTTTACAAGCACATACATCCTGAGGTTCGAAAGAATATTGAGAAGGAGTACTACAGTGACTACAATGAAACTGACAACAACCAGTTAGAGAGCCAAAAGTATATATATGAGGATGATGGTTGTAGTCCCGACAATATCAGTGATGAAGAATACATGGAATGGGAGGAGATTCTCCCTGGGGAGGTGCAAGAGATGCGCTGGATGTTTGAAAATAAGCCACTAGACGCCATCAGAGATG
>NW_018127904.1:149330-153690 GCF_001952655.1 Monopterus albus | reverse complement strand
GAGACACATAGCTTGGATGTTTGAGACCAAGCCAATAGATGAACTAGGTTCACAAAACACCAGCTATACAGAATATAAAAACAAATTCAACAAATTTGACAAAGGAGATGTCCGTGCTGCGGCGTGGTCGTTTGAAACCCAAACAATGGACAGTCAAAATAAAATGCATAAGGAGGAGGATTTAACAAAAGAGGTTGTGTTTACAGAGGAAGATGGACATGCTACTATTTACATGATTGACAATAAGTACATGGAAAGCCTTGGCCACACTGAGACCATTGATGAAAACCACATGCTGAGTCTAAGGTCTGTGTTAGAAGAAATTGATGATGAAGAAGTGAAAACTGTAACAAGTACATTTGATACTCAATTTAAATGCATCATTATGGGACAGTCAAGCCAGATGCTGGAGATTAAGTCTGTGCGCAAAATTGAAACTGAGCTGGAGAACTCCATTGCGTCACGTTGGCTTTTTGATACCCAACCACTGGACATGACAAACAAAGAATCTACCTCTTTGAAACTTGTGTGTAGTCTTTCCATGGAGGACAGTAATAAGGGAGACTGGGGCAGGTGGTTGTTTGAGATAAAGACAATAAATTCTCTCGATGAGTGGGAAAGCTCACAAATGGAGAAGACAGAGATCATCGGAACTGATGTGCGCAAGCATTGCTTCGTGTTTGAAACTCAGCCAATGGACTCTCTGAAGGATGATTCCAATGCCAGACCTCAGTCTATTGATGAAATTATTGGGGGTGATGTTAAATCTGCCAGGGAGTTTTTTGAAAGCAGTCCTCAAGCTGCCAGGAAGAACTACCCTGAGGTTGGAAAACTTAAAAAGGCACCACTAAACGAAGAAATCAAAGGGGATGTGAGACACCAAAAGTGGCGCTTTGAGAGTCAACCTCTAGAGTGCATAAGAGATGAGAAGAAAGAGGTTACACGAACTGTGAATATTGAGGATGACTTCACACAGGAGGACGGCACAAGCTGCAGGGCAGATGTTCGCAAGAACTGCTGGGTATTTGAAACACAGCCAATGGATTCATTAAAAGATGATTCGAATGCTCGCCCCATGACAAAAGAGGAAATAATTGCAGGTAATGTGAGATCAGCCAAACATTATTTTGAAACAATTCCAACAGAGGAGTTGAAGGAGCTTGCAGAGGTGGGCAAACTGAAAATAACAGTAGCACTTAATGAGGAAAAGGGTGATGTGATGCATCAGAAACTACGATTTGAAAGTCAACCTTTGGAACAAATTAGAGAGGAAAAGAAGGAAGTCATCCGAACAATCGACCTGGAAGAAATTGATAAAGTGGATGTCTCAAACTACAAGCAAATCTTTGAGAGCACAGATCTAAGCAGGAGGAATGAATCTCAAAGAATTCTCATAGAGGGTGTGAAAACTGGCTCTGTGAAATCGAATAGAAATCTGTTTGAGTCTACTCCACTGTATGCCATGCAAGACAGCTCGGGTCACTTCCATGAGGTGAGGACAGTGCGACGTGAGGAGATTGTAAAGGGGGATGTAACAACCTGCAAGTGGATGTTTGAAACGCGACCAATTGACCAGTTTGATGAAAGCATAAATAAATACCAAATTATTAAAGGAATTTCCAAACAGGAAATAGAGTCTGGTGATGTTAAAACTGCAAAGTGGTTGTTTGAAACACAGCCTCTTGATGCTATCAAGTATTTCAGCAATATTGAAGATGAAGAAATTGTGGGGACAAGTGAAAATCTTGACGTCATGAAGGGAGATGTGAAAACCTGTAAGTGGTTGTTTGAGACAAAACCAATGGACGTCCTGTATGAAAAAGCAGAGTTAAAGTGTGAAAATGAATCTGAAGAAATGCGTAAGGGAGATGTCAAAACCTGTACATGGCTCTTTGAGACACAAGCACTTGATAGTCTTCATGATGAGACAGAGACTGTTCTGAAAACATGCACAGTGAAACAAGAGGACATTAGTGGAAAAGATGTAAGACTGGCTTGTTTTCTCTTTGAGACAGAGAAACTAGAGGACCTTACCGGGGAGGAGAAGGGGTCTTTTAAGCGTGTTACGGAGATAGACATTGCATCTGGAGATGTGTCAAGAATGAAGTACATCTTTGAAAACCAAACATCTGATATCATGACTTCTACATCTGAGGAAGTGATGCAAAAGCTCAAGAGAGTTCAGACTGAGGACATCCAAAAAGGAAACGTGGTGAACTGCAAATGGCTCTTTGAAAACCAATCAATTGATAAAATACACGATGGCCAAGAGGAAACTATGAGCAGCCGCACAGTGAATGATGTACAAGGAGGGGATGTAGATAAGGGTCGTTTCATTTTTGAGACCTACTCCCTGGATAAAATTCACGAGGTGTCCTCAGAGACGGAGACAGAGCAGACGAAAATTAGAAAAACTGCCTGTGATGAAGAAGAGAAGGGCAATGTAAGAAATTATACCATGATGTTTGAAACTCAGCCCCTTTATGCCATTCAGGACAAAGAGGGCCATTACCATGAGGTCACCACTGTAACCAGTGAGGAGGTAACACATGGAGATGTAGTGGGAACTCGTTGGTTGTTTGAAACCAAGCCCCTTGATGCCATCAAGGACACAGATGAGGTTTATATAATCAAATCTGTCACACAGGAGGATGTGCAAAAAGGAGATGTCACGTCTGCCAAGTGGAAATTTGAGACGCAACCTCTTGACAGGATTACTGAAGAAACTAAGGCTATAATAAAAACCGTTGATGACATTCAAGGAGGCAATGTTAAGCTGAATAAACATCGTTTTGAATCAGATGACCTGTCACAGGAATATGTTAGAACGGTTAATGTGAGTGAAATCCAAAAAGGTGATGTCAGGACTGCAAAATGGAGATTTGAAACCCAATCCATTGATAAAATAAGAAGTATGAGCTCTGATAACTTGATTGAAACAGTTAAAACTGAGGAGATTGCAAAAGGAGATGTCAAACATTCAGTCTGGCTCTTTGAGAAAAATCCTCTTGACCACATTAAAGAGGTGGATGAGGACGAGCATACAACCATCACTCAAGAGAAGATTCCCAAAGCTGATGTAAAGACAACTACGTGGCTTTTTGAAACTACACCATTTGATGACTTTAATGAGACAAAAATGGAGAAGACTGAAATCCTTGGCAAAAGCATCAAGGGAACGCTTGAGGAGCTTTATAGTCACAAAATGGTCATGTCGAAGGGAATACTCATTGAAGCTGATGAAATTGGCGATGTTAGGATGGCAAAATACCATTTAATGAATAAGCAGGCTCCAGAGATTCAACGAGAAGAAGTCATCAGGGGAGATCTGCAGACTATTATGATGAACCTATTGAACCGACAGGAAAAACATGAGAGACAGGTAGTCATTGATGCAGAGGAGAAGGGCAATATCAGTTCAACAGTGCAGCAACTATTCAACCAACAGAGAGAAAGCAGCACTGAAAGGGAGGAAATATTACGAGGTGACATTCGAGAAGCTATAAACAAGCTTTTCAGTGAGGGTAGGTCAACTAAACATGGAATACTAATCCAGGAAGATGAAAAAGGAGATGTACAAATGACCATATATTCCCTTCTCAATAAACAAGAAAACGTTAATGTTGAAAAAGAAGATGTTGTAAGAGGAAATATAAAGAGCGCCCTTCAAAGATTGTCCAGCCAAGACAAGCCAGATCAGTCAGTCAGAATAAAAGTAGATGACACTGAAAAGGGAAATGTCAGTTTTTACTCCACATGCATTGAATCTGGGGCTTTGGACTATCTTAAACAGCTCCATCTAGGATCTGATGAGAATCTGCCTGACAGAGCAGAAAAAGAGGAGATCGTTGGAGGCGACATTAAGGGCACAAAACTCATCCTTGCCCGTACTCAAAAACAAATTGATCGGACAGTAGAGGATGTTATACCCAGTGATGTTCACAATACAGCGAAAGTTTTCATGTCAGAGCCAGTTGTCTCACTGGAGAAACTTCCGAAGGAGGAGATAGTCAAGGGTGATTTAAGAGCTGCTTTGAATTCATTGTCTGAATCAATGAATCAGACGGTTGTTGTGGAGAAAGAGGAGGTGGTGAAAGGCAACATACCAAAAGCTCTGCAGTGTCTGGAGATGGCTCAGAAGAGCTTCAAGGAAGTGGAGAAGCCAGATATTATACCAGGAAATATCAAAGGGGCTCTGAGATCTCTAAAGAAATCAGCATCATCCAAAGTTGAAGCTACTGTTGAAGATTTAGTTTCCGGAGATGTGAAAGCCACACTAAAATCCCTGACGCTGGCAAAGCAAGCAGTGAAGGAAGTTGAAAAGGAGGAAATTATTAGAGGTGATATTCATACAGCAATG
>NW_018127904.1:140082-149261 GCF_001952655.1 Monopterus albus | reverse complement strand
GTTCATGGAGATGTCAGAGGAACAATTCAGCTCTTACTGGAGCCTCCATCTTCACCAAGGCTGCAAAGGAGCTCAAGCCCTGAGGGTGACATAAAGGGTGACATTAAGATGTCAATTAAGTCACTACATGAGACACAGGAGCAAACCCAGGCAGAGAAAGAAGAAGTGATAAAGGGTGATGTTAAAGGCACAATCAAATCTCTGATGGAAACAGCAAAGCGTGAAACTCCCAAAGTCAGGGTTGGAGCATACAGAAGAGTTAGAATCAGGCAGAGCCCTCCAGCTAAAAACTTTAATACTGATGCACAGAGGAACATCCAAAAGATAAAAACAGCTAATTTAGTTCAATCATCAAAAGAAAACCACTCAGTCTCCAACAAAACTGAAACTGTTAGAACAAAGGCACATACTGTGGAGCTATCTGCTCAGCGATCAACAGTGCTGGCAGAGCATAAAACTATTACCCAAAACCACGGCATCAGAACACTGAAGACAGAGTTTCGTAATCTAAAGTCTAACACAAAGGGAATGATAAAACTAGATAAAACCAAAGTGAAAACTGATGTTTATATCTTAAAACCAGGAGCACCGGAACCTAATCTGCATCTCTCACCTCCTCCACCAGTGCTAGAAGCTGACCTTCCTCCTCCTCCTCCCACTCCTCCTCCTCCCTCTGTTGATTCTGACATTGATCACCTTCCTCCTCCACCACCACCACTCTCAAGTGAGCAGGACTTCCTTCCACCTCCACCATCTCAACAAGAACTGGAGGGCATGCCAGCCCAGGCAATTCATTCTTCACCAGCAAAAGCAAAAAAGATGACAGTCAAAAAAGTGAAAGCTCTGACTTTGCACCCAGTCCCGAAGCTGGAGCTTAAAGTGGACTTAAGTGAACCACAGCAGGTGAAGGCTACGTCAGAGAAAGTGATAGAAATGAGCCAAAACCAATCAAAAACTGTACACGTAAAACCTGTTTCAGGTGAAATCCCTTTGATGCCTGAGTCACCACGTCCATTGAAGAAAGTTTATATCTCTCCTGTGAGATTCACCCCTCCACCCTCTCCTCCTCCCTTCATGAGAGGGAAAATGAGTAAATTTAACACTCCACTGATAAAAGCAGAAGAAAAGTACCGGAAGATGAAGGAGGAAAACACCCCCGTGACCACTCCACCTCCCAGTGACATACATGACTCAGTTACTGCTGCTCTTGAAATGCTTTCCACTAAAGACGTAGAGCAGTCAAGCAACAATGCATCAGCAATCACACAGCACAGAGCTGAAAACACAATTATGAACTCAGAGTTTCTGCCACGTGATTTATCCAAGCATGCTGTCATTTCAGATGCCACCCAAAGTAATGTTTGCACCAGCCATGAAAAAATTCTCACAGATTCTCTGGTGACATCAAGTGCTAAACAGCAGACTGCCTCTAATGAGACTTCTAAGGTTGTCTCCGTTCAGAAGACTTCATCTGTCTCAGCTGTTAGACAACAGATGAATACAACAACACAAAAAACAGTTTCAGTTTCTTCCAAACAGTCTGCTCAAACTGGCATGACTCACAAAGTCCAGACCTCAATCACAGGTGTCGCAAAAACTGAGAACATGACTGCTGAGAAAAAGAAAAACTTTCAAAATCAAAAACCAAAGGGCTCGAACAAATCTGAACATAAAAGGGAAGCCAAAATGTTTCCTGATAAAATCCCTGTTCAAACAGTAAAACCTGAAATTGCTGTCACTACTGAGAAAGATATAAAATCAAGCAAGTCACATTTTGAGAACGAGACAAAAGATAATACTGCAACAGAATTACCTGATAATCTCTTCAATCAGTCCTCCAAAGAACAAAATGTCACCTCAGACAAAGATGTAAAGGAGTCTAAATCACTACAGCCTGATAACAAAAACAACACTGATCGTTCTCCCACCAAGAACCAAGAAGAAGCTTCTGATCAGCCAGTTCTAACAGAAAAGGCAGCTGCCCATACAAATGGAAAAACAGGAGAGCAAAACAAAAAGGTGAAAAAGAACAATAAACAAGAAGAGCAAGCAGGGATAAAAATGTCCAATGAGAGTTTTGAACAGAGTGTTCCACAAGATTTGAAGGTGGAAGTGAACCTAATCAGTGAACCTAAAGAAGTAAAGACAGAGTTAAAGCAGACTATTAAGAAAGTTTCTCCCCCTGTTGCTGCTGCTCCAACACCTGCTGCTACTGTGAGCGTAACTGGCAGCCAACCAGAAGCTCTAACTTTTGCAAAGAAGAAAAAGAAGTCCAAGAAGTCTAAAGGGGTTGCGCTGCCAGGTCAAGGTAAAGAAACTTCTATCGAATCAAAGACAGAAGCTATAGAAACCACGACAAGCACATCTGAAAAATCCCACCAAACTCAGGAAACAATTGCG
This sequence comes from Monopterus albus, assembly GCF_001952655.1. NCBI lineage: Eukaryota > Metazoa > Chordata > Actinopteri > Synbranchiformes > Synbranchidae > Monopterus > Monopterus albus. Next base: position 146,861 of record NW_018127904.1, on the reverse strand, counting down.
GCTGCTCCAATTCAGAAAAGTGTCAAAGAAGAGCACATTCAAGTTAATAAAGAAGTCGTTCCTACAGAAAACACGGATGATCAGACTAGCCAGCAACAAAAAACAGTTCAACAGCATGTTAAGGCATCTCAAAAGAAGAAGGGAGTGACAGTGTTTCAGCTGAGTGCAGAGAAAGCACCAGAACAAAGTAGGGTTGTACCAATTACAGCGACAGGTGAGTCAGAACAGAGTGAGCTGGTCAAGTCCACAACCGAAATAGTAAAGGAATCTCAGATGCGAGAGGCCCAAGTGTTAATCCCTCACATCACAGAGATACAAGGAATCTCAGAAAAGACTGATTCTAAATCAGTGAAGACTCTGCTCAGAACAGTCCCAGACTGGCTCATGGGTCAAGAGAGAAAATGTGAACTGGAGGGATCTGCAGTGAAAAGTGATGCATGTAAAAATAAAGAAATGTTCTCACATATGAGAAAACTAGCAGAGGATAAACTAATGCATTTAGAGACTACTGAGACAATGGAGAAGCATGAATGTGAGCCAGTATCTGAGAAAGGCATTTCTGGCCGGGCATCACCAAGAATATCCAAGATCAGTATTGGTTCTGCCAAAATTGAGAACCAAAGACAGAAAAGCACCCCTCAAGTAAGAAAGAAGGAAGAAATGAGTCAGTGCACGTCTGTCGACCTTCGGGCTCCCTCGCCATCACTGAGGACGCGTTCTCCCTCGCCGACGTTTATCACCATCCAATCCACACGAAAAACTGACTCACCCCAAAGAGTAACTCCATCACCTACCCTGCTGCACAGGCCACCCACACCTCCCACACCGCCACCTCGCAGGTGTGACACCCCAATACCACTTCTCACTAGAATCACACCCTCTCCAACTTTTGACAAAGCAGAAAATTTGGCTCGACTCAAAGACACAACAGCCAAGCTCTCACGTAGCGTCACCCCACCTCCACTTCTTTCTCTCCAACAGATCTCAGAGATAAAATCAGAGATCGTAGAATTCCCTGCATCATTCCATCGGCAAATCAAAACCGAGTCACAAGTTATGGAGGGTTCAGGAATGTTGCTTGTGACAGAAAAGATTTTATCTGAGGAAGCTCAGCAGATTGATTTTAAATCTGAACATGTAGGCGAAGATCTAGCTAACATTTCAGAGGGGTCAAATGCAAATAAAATACAAAGTAAGTGCAAGACCCACCCACCATTGTGTGAAAATGATCCAGAGCTTGTTGAAGCTTCAGATATTTCAGAGCCATCATCTGGATCTGTCAAAGAAAAGAGAGAGTTTTTTGAAGAGGCTCAAAAGGCCGAAATTAATAAGACCTATGTGCGAAAGGCGCCCATTGTTATACCCGAACGACTGGGCCCAGACTTGGAGGAGTGTGAGGAAGAAAAGAAGAAAAAAGCACTGGATGAGTTTCCTAGGGCAGATATGTCTAGTCTTGTAAACAAATTTGAATCAGCAGAAGAAAAAATATTTATCAGAAAAGAGCTTATCCCAGTCAAAGAGCAGCTTCACAAAGATACTGAAAGCACAGAGTACGACACCCTGGAAGAGGAAATGCCAACTTTTGACATCCAGGCTATTAGAAATGTTTTTGAACTAGGTGAGCAAAGTTCCTCATTCAGAGATGAGAAACGGGATCAGAAGCAGACTGTGCCAAGCCTGAGTGAAACAACAGCAGACACTTCAAAGTGGGAAAGTCCTCATGAGACAAAGGAAAGCTCATGGCAGAGCACCCCCCTCCCTCGACAGAAACAGGAGGTAGAAACTGTGCCAGCTGAACCAGCAGCCTTCTCTGAAACCAAATCAATTACTGAACATTTCTCAAATCTTGATCACTTTGGTAACAAGGTCACCGGAACAAGGACAGCTGTCACTGAATGCTCTGAGAGTGTGTCTACCCAACAGCCCCGTCTCTCCTATGCTGACGCATTGAAAAGAAAACCTGCAGTAGTGCGGCGAACAGAAACCTACGATGAAGATGCTACTGAGAAGCTGCTGAGGAACTTCCACACAACGTGGACAGAAAGTGAGAGAGTTTTCAAAAGTCTTGGCTACACTGTTTCTGAAGAAACCACATCACAAGTTTTGTCACATCAAATGAAGACTGTCTCATCTGGTAATGATCTGGACAACATAACAGCAAAAACTAATGAAATGGACATTTCTGTTTACTACATTGCCTTGACCAAAATGCCAACATCAGCATGCTAACAAGCACACCATAACAATGCTAACATGCTGGTATTTAGAAGGTATAATGGCTATCATCTTAGTTTTAGCATGCTAACATCTGCTAATTAGCGCTAAGCACAAAGTAAAGCTGAGCCTGTTGGGAATGGCATTAGTTTTGAAGGTATTTGGTTAGAAAGCAAAGTAACGGGTCAACTAAAATATTTGTCCTTACAGTGACATTAGAGGAAGCATACTGAGCTCATCAAAGTTAATGCAGTTAATCTTCTCGGGTTTTGGAATTGTAATTTTTGATATGTTTCAGTTTGGACCAAAATGGTGGACAGATCATCAGTTTTAATCCATCCATGATGAGCCCTGCAGCCATACTATTCAGGGTTTTCAAACAGCTTAAGCATTTTTTACATTTGGGGGTGTGAAATTATTCAAAGGAAATTCCAATTTAAGTGATGCTATATATATAAATAATACATATATAGCATCAGTTACCTTGGCTAACATAACATAGCTAATTCACTACATGTTAGCTATGTTAGCAGTTTCTTTACTTATAAAATAGGCTATGTTCTGCTATCTCTGATGTTACGATTCACAATTATGCCATAACAAAGTTATAGCCTCCTTAATATATTCTTTCTGGAGGCTAACCTTATTGATGGCTGTAACTACCATCCTGAGTTGATGGTACAGAGGAAAATCCAATGTTGGCAATGGGAATGACCTGTCAATCAACACTGACAGGTCTTACATTATGTTTTATTTTGAGATCAAGTCACGCCTCCTTTATTTTTCATTGCATATAACTCACCGTTGTTTTTACATTCATTCTGATATGTCACCTTTTTACATTTGGCTTAGGCTCTAAGCCCTTCTATGGGAAAACCCTGCAAGTTTCAATTGTTATGCATGAATGTTGGTGCATGCATGAGTGAACATATAATCCCAAGGAAACTATTCACTCTGACAACTTTTCTAAATGTTTAATATAAGCAAATGAATAAGCATGTCACATGCCATTTTAAATACAAATGTAGTCTTTTGTACTGCTTTGTATTAGCCAGACTAACCACAGTAAAAACTGAAAAAAGATGCAGTTCATTGTTGCATTGTGTGGCAGCCAAAAGAAATTGTGTTTCACATACAGTAAGGTAAATGAAAAAAATCTAATGACTTGCATTTTATCTCTTTCATATAGGTTCGAGTTCCGAAGTCGGAGCTATGCACAGTATGTCGGAGGAGAGCTTATCCAATGGATGCTCTCACGGTGGACAAAAAAAAGTACCATAAATCCTGTTTCTGCTGTGAGCACTGCGGAAATAAATTAAGGTAAGTAAGGCACTTATTGAAATTAACGGGCACCAGAGACTCTTTGAATCTTGAGATATTAAATAGTTAATCCCTGGGTTTGTTTTTTCTGTGACAGTACTGTGCAAAAATAGATAACGCTGTTTTATGATTTTGATGTTGTGCTCAACTGAAGATATTTCTTTTCTTGTAGCCTAGGAAATTATGTTTCTCTCCATGGACACTTCTACTGTTTACACCATTACAAACAACTCCTCAAGTCCAAAGGGAACTATGATAACGGACTTGGGCAGAAACCTCCCACAGGAAGTGACGTGTCTTCCCCCTCAAATGAGAAACTTGAAAGGAGTTACTCCGCGAACAGCATCGGTTCAGAGGACAAAACACACAGTGGGCAAAACAAAAGGACAAAAGCACATTGCAACAAAATATCTGTAGTTTGGCCTCCACAGGCCGATCCCCCGAAGAAGACATTTAGAATAGAGGAAGACATCCAGCTAACTAAACCACAGTGGCCCCCTCCAGACAACTCCCAAGTCTCCAATAACCAACCCCCAACCCCCAAGTCTCCCAAACACCACCACCAAAAGGCTCCTCCCAGAAGTGTTCTTTGAAATAAAGTCACAGTCACAGTTTAGTCAAATAAATCCAAAGGATTATTCATTCATCTTCTATACTGCTCAGTCCCAAACAGGGTCGCGGGTCCAAAAGTTTAATGGTAAAATAAAAATACCAGCAATAAAGGAAGTGTTTGGTTGAACGTCATACAGATAAGTGATTTAAAGAGAACATGACATGTAGGGATATAGAAGGAAACTATGTTCTTGTAAATGATGTGGAAAAGCGGGTTGTAATGGTAAGTATTAGAGCGATAAATGTGGATGAAGTGTGGCGTATGGTCACAGATATGAAGGAGTGTGCCTTTAACTAACAGGTTTACCCCATGTGTACATTTTCACTCACTGTATCTTATTTATTCATATATTACCATTTAGTATTTGACACAGTTTGACAGAAAATGATTAGTTTTAGCTGCTAGAACAAGTGCCAGTTGCCTTGTAAAACAAAATTTAGCAGATTAAATGGACGTGTCATGTCAAATTCAAGGTGGGGGGCCATGCTGGAGCCTATCCTAGCTGACAATGGGCAAGAGGCAGGGTACATCCCAGATGGATCGCTAGTGTATCACAGGGCTTCATGTTCAACTGAAATAAAAAATAGTCACTACAAATACATTTTAATGATGACTTTAATCTACAGTTCTGGGTGGAATAAAGTGACAGGTATAACCACTACATGTCTAAATCTTACAGTCCCACTCTTGAAATAATTCATGAATGTGTTTTTAGATACGTTTTGACTCACTTTCCCATCCACACCTTCTGTTTTATTCTAGCATTAAATGGTTATTGTACAATTCGGTCTTTTTTTTTTTTCGCTGCTGCATGCTGGTTCATGGAAATAGTTTCAATTTGTGGACTCTGCTGTTGTATCATTTTGTCTGGGCTTTTATTCTTCAACACGACATTTTTGCATTTGCCTTTTTTAGCACCTGGTGTGCAGAATACTAAAAGCATTTTGGAATTATTTTATTTATAATATTGAAAGTATATAATATAAACAAGGGGATAGGTGACCATCATGTTTGTTTTGGACATTTGTATCCTATTTTGAACAAAGATTTTGCAATGAAGAATTTTATTTTTTAGGTTAGACAGTTATACCTTGCTTTGTACAAGAAAATTCCTGATTCATGCTGTCAGGCTGGTTCACTTTATTGCTGATCTAAAAGCAATAAAAGTTGAAATTCATTGTTTCATTTGTCTCTGGCCAACTTGTGCTGTATATGAAATGTGAATCGTTCACTGCATCTGTACTGTCACAGAGCTTTTCATGTGTGTATCTGTGGGAAACCACCTACAGTAGATAGGGTCCGGTCAGCAGATCACTTTCACACTGTCAGTATAATCTCCTTTAGAGGCTATCCCCAAGTAAGAACATGTGTTTTAATCTTTGACTATTTATCCTTTATATTTCTTTTCCTAATCTTCATTTTTACTATTCTACTAGTCTTTTTAGCATAGCTCAGTATTTCACTGCACATACTAAATGACTCCTTTCCTTTTGTAGATTTATGCCTACTAGGTTTCATCAGCTCTACATTTTTAAATAAATTAAAATGAACACCCCAGGAGACTGCACACTGGCTTAACCCATTCACCTGCTTTATCTGTTTTTCAAGCTGGACGGTTGTGTGATTTGGTGTGAAGTAGTTTGCAGGAGTTGACTGGAAATTCTCTCACAGCGTCAATCTACCTTGCTACTCCTCTATGCGTGCAATCCCGTTTTCTCCTTTTGAGCGGATTGGTAAGAATTCTATCGGATTACATCCTGATTGGTCGGCTCTATGTCGTCAGACGGTACGTCAGCCCAGTTTGCCCTACGAGCAACGCTCCCCCCTCCGAATAACAGTGCTTTGAGATGCTGGAGCAAGGCAGTAGCACCATCAGGACCACTAGTCTGAGTGCGATGGAGACAGTGAGTGAGGTAGGCACATTAACGACGGTTTTCCTCTTTTCTACCAATGCGAGTGCAGTGCAATTGCAGTATGTAAGGATGGTTTTACTTTTGTGTAATTTATGCAAAGTAAATAGATTCACCTGTCCTCAGATCTGTCCTTCCTTCCTTCCCTTTCGTGCAGTCATCCGCGGGGTTTCGAGTGTCCCTGCTGTCGCGGGGCTTTGCTCTGTGCTTTAGTCCGTTCCGGTTATAGGCTCTACCCCCCCGTCTGGGGCTTTAATGATGCAGCTACTTCAGCTCACTCCCTGATCTCCGTCCTGCTTGGCGAGGGCTGGCACCTCTGCACCTGCGGGTAGAATGCGTAGGTTGTCCAGGACGACTGGAGGAGCAGACGGCCAAGTTAAAATGTAGTCGGCCAAACTTTAAAATGATGCATTTATCTATTTTTCGTCTCTCTCTCTGTCAGAATTCTAGCTCTTTGAGAATTAAAGCGTAGCGACTATTTGACTTAAAATCAGCAATAAAAGAATCAATATAACTGAAACATTTCTTTGGGTAAAGGCACCAGCTCCTAAAAATCTTCTTTTATACAGTTACAAGTAGCCTAGGTCAATAATAAAGAGTAATGTTCTGCTAAAAATACTGACAATAAAAAATCTCAGCTATCTGAGAAACGTCTGAAGCCCTCCAAAATGTAACTTTTTATTTCTAAGCTTCATTGTGACAGGCCTAAAAAGAAGATTCCT
>NW_018127904.1:133655-140064 GCF_001952655.1 Monopterus albus | reverse complement strand
TTTTATTTTTGCACTGTTTTCTAAAAGAGATGCAAGCTTGGGATAAAACATACAGGTCATGGAAAGCACCTTATAATAAAACTAATCTGAGTGAAATGCATAATCTTAAAAATCCCTTTTAGCATCTGTTAGACAAGTACTGTAGGTGCAACTCCAGTTAACCAGTATACTGAGTTTAGTTTTCTCCCTTTGTGAATATAGCTTTAGTTCTCTTATGATCTGTCTGACTACAGCCATTATTCCTTGTCATTTAAGTGTTATTCCACCACTTACATAGCAAGCAATAGGAAGAAAACAGAGAAGCTTTGAAAGTCAAGAGTCAGCGAGCTGTCTTGAGAAGCTGCAGTTCCCCATGCTGCCATTACTAGGCCATTTTAGATCATTATCTAGATCAAACACTAACCCTCTTCACTCTTTACTGACATGATGGTTTCCATTACATGTCCGTTACATTCTGCTCTTGGCATAGTGTTATACAGTGCATTCTGTCTATTTAGGGCTGTAATAACCATTGTATCAAGACAATAGTGCAGCATTTACTTGGCCAAAACAGCCTGGGCATAGGCTTGCTAATAATAGGCTGATATGTGCGCAGCTTCTTTTTCTTGCCAGCTCTTTCTCTTCTCTAAAAGTGCTACTCAACACATTACACTTACAATAAAATGTATCTCATGACTTCTTTAGTAATGGCAAAAGGTCGGAGCAAGTGGGAGCAACTTTTATAGAACTTGGTTCTCCTCCTCCTCCATGGCCATGGTAACATGTTTCTAGGCAAATTGTGTGCAGCTTTGATTTAACGACTAGAAATAAACTCATTTGTTTAATGAAATGCATACGGCAATCGCAAGTTGTTTGTTTTTGCAGTAGTTATCCTTTGCACATACAACAAAGGTTAGGTTGCAATTTTGTGACAGGCTGTTTGGCACTGATAGGTGTTGTGTACGTGAGTTTTTGCACATTGGTATGCTTTCACTTCAGCTGACTAATTTTTAAAAAGTAAAAAAAAAATCATAACACAGTCAGTAGTTATAGTGCTTATTCGTTTGCCTTTTTAATAATATATTTTCCTCTTCAGTTGCACTGGTATTGTGATGTATTGCAGATGATTCTCCTGTGAGATACCATATTATCTATCCTATAATTCTTTGCCCTAATGTGCAGTGAGGGGTGTATACTGTACATTGAGAATATTGTGTGCTCCACTGGTAGCAGTACTACTTTTAGGAGTTTGTTTGGCTTGTTTGCTGCATCAGAAACAAATAGAGTACTTGTTATATATAGTAGATAGGGAGATGATAATGTAGCTAGAATCAATCTCTCAGTTTAGTTCATACCTTTGTTTTTGTTTTGTTTTGTTTGGTGGTGTCAATAAGGAAAAAACTGCATTTTTAAATTAGTTTTAAAATGAAATCAACAATGTGGAACACTAAAGAGAAGCACACACTTTTTAAAGAATCCTGTAGTAAATAGAGGTTAAATTAACTGATCATTTGTAGAAGAATGCATGAAATAAGTGCACAAAATAATTAACATTTCTTTCATTTTTATTGACATAGTCTAATTGTAATTTACCCAATTCAATTACAGATTCTGTGAAGATTGTATTGCTGTAGTTTGTGAACAAAAACTGTATCAACAAATTAGCTCCAGTATCAAAATGACCATAAAACGTAGCACACTAACACATTAACAAGTATCCTGCTCTCTGTTGCCTGTACAACAATTTGAAGATTTCTCATTTTAACTTTGCTCTGTGTTTTTAGCTGCGCTTTGCTTTTTAAAAATCGTGTTATCAAATTAAGGCAGCAGCAGCCCACTGTATCACCATTACACTCAGCGTGTAATGGTGATACAAGCATGTGAAGGGTGAGCAGGTGGACAGAGTGGGTCTGAACTGACCCTATATAGTGGAGGGAGATGGACGTGAGTGAGACAATGCCCCACAGGACCACACTGCCTCATCACCGTGACACAGCCACATCTAAAGCAACTGTATTAGCTATTAGCCTAACAAGCTTGCAGTTGACACATAGCTGCAGTGGATGGCAGACTGTGGTCAGAGCTGAAATTATCGCATCTCTGCATGTTTATGCTTTTTTAGCAGTTGAATTGATAAACACCTCATATATAGTCTATATATTATGTATATACCTGTACTGTTTATACTCATCATGCACTTATCACCTGTACAACTGATTGACTGCAGTACAACAGCCCTGCAATAACATCTACCTCTAAGAATTTATGGATTCAGTTTTATGTTTATTATTGAGATAATAACTGTACAGATGTGCCTATAAAGTGCTCAGCATACAGTGCAGTTTTTTAATGCTATCTGTAGGTTAGGTGTTAATTTTGCATGTTGTTTACTACAAGCTTCTTGTTCTTTCTGCTGAGAAACATCATAAAAGCTTTTCCTCCTGGGAACATATCCAAAACGGTCCAGAAGTGATGATTAGACCGTTTTCGCTTCAAATTATCAGTTAGCATTCAAACTGGGATATTGCTTTTTCTGTCTTTTGAAGAGCCCCAGTGATTACAGCCTCTGCTTCACATTTAAACATGCTTTACAGTAATAAAATATTTTTGTTTTAGTTATTCAAACTGCTGGTCTGTCCAAGAAAAACCAAACAAAATTGTCCAGACTGTATTAAGCTTTTCTTGCTGTAGCTATATTAAGAGTCCTGTAATTGTGAATTTATCACATATTACATATCCAATGCTTGTGTTTTGGTTGTGCTACTAATACAGCAGTTTTAATATATTTCTGTGCTATTTTCACCAAAATATCAATATGGCAATGACAAATTTACTTTTAATTTTGAGAGTTCTTTGCAGATGAAACCAACATCTTGAATATTAAAATGTGCCCTAACTTTTATACTTTAATAACTGTAACATTTTCCTGGTTCTTTGACTGGTTAATTTTCTCTATAGCTACTTAAGAGTAAATTATTCACCTGCTTTTCAGTGTCTTGTTAGTGTGTGTCTGCATTCATATATGCTCCCAGCTTTAATCATTCTGATCCTCCTACACAGGTACTGTAATTACTTTTTGTGACTTAACGAGACTCCAGAGCCGCCTCTCAGCTAGTTTTTCTTTTCCTTCTTGTTAATGAGATTCTTCTTACTGTATGAGAATGTCGTGAGAACTCTCACAATTTAAAATTTAGTACTGTATATAGTCCACATTTTGTCTTGGTTGGCTTTTGTCTTGTGGCTCTATTGCTGTGTAGTCTTGCTAAAAACAGGTTTACTTCACATATAGATATACATTCTTCCCTCCTCTTGCTCTACAGTGAATATCAGTTTTGATATAGTGCCATTTAGTGAAATACTGGTTTGTTTAATATTGGGAATTGACTATTTTTTCAGGCATACAGTATTTTGTCTTGTTAACAGTGTTGACAGTATTGTCAGATTAATTAAGAACTGATGTGAAAAACATTGTAATCACACAGAGTGGCAGGCAGTTTTCATTAACATTCCATCTCTTTCATGGGTACAGGACACTGAGGAACAATTCCAGCCTATGACTGGTTTCAGGCTACCTTATTAGGGGAATGAGTCTGAACTGGGGCCTGTTGAAGTTTGACTTGATTTCCCCAGTGACCAGCAGACCAAAGCAGTTTTATTGCTGTGACATAAAGGGCTCTGAACAAGTTCTGCAAAAGCCATGACCCTTAAATGGCAAAAAAGAAAAGTTTGAAAAGCAGTGTTAACATTTGTGCTGCTCCTGACACATGCTAACATCTTGAATCATCATTCAAATGGAAGCATATACAACAGTAGCAATTGTTGCTTGTTCTGTAAGAAGAGCAGAGCAAAAGAACAGAGGACAATTGAAGCCCTAGCTCCTCTCGTGCACCATGTTTGACTCATGGACCTTCTTCTTATTTTGTCTTTAAAATACAGTGGTGACAGACTGAATTGTCAAAGTCTGTTTGCTGGCAACATATGAGATGTTACAGCTGATAAAACTATTCTCTTTTTCTATGATTAAGCCAGAATGCAGTTAGATTTTTATTTAATTAATATATACATTTTTGCTAATACAAATATTTTCAGAGTGAGTAAGCACTGAGTTACAGTAATATTAATGATCTTCCGCTCAGTGTCTGCCGTAGTTTTGGCTCATGACATTTGGTTATGGATGTTTCCAATAGAACTGGCACAGTAGTCTGTAGTTCACCATAACTGAGCCGTGTTGTAATCCTTTACCATACGTGTTCTCTGAGTCTGTTTCAGTCATCTGAGCAACTTCACAGTCTTTACAAGTCCTGGGGCTTGGCTCAAATCTGATTTATTTTCCTCACCCTTCCACAATTCCAAATGCTTCAAAAACCATTGCATTTGGGGGTAACAAATTGCTCTTGAGAGAAAAAAATGGACCAATGCAAAAATCTATGCAGAAGTAGCTAATCTTTCCTCCCTCTACAAACAAAATGTCCCTTGAAGGGATCAAACTGCTTCTGCTGCTGCTGAGTGAATGTAGTGTAATGTGGCACAGAGCTTTTCTTACAGAGGTGTCCTGCCATATTTAGATCCTTCTATCCAGCCAAGAATCCCATGAATAATGTTTATATTGGATATATGATTTGTATGTGGCATATCACATTGCATGTTCAGTGCCTGTGCCGAACGTAAGGTGCTCTTGTATGTGGAAAAATGTTTTAGTTGCTAAACCATATTGTTTATTTTTCATAACCATGATCTTCTTCTAACCTTAAACTCTTCCTCAGCTCATAATTGTGTTTTGCTGACTGTTTCCTCACTCGGATGGTTGAGCTGCACTGTACAGAAAAAATATTTGACACTAGACAGTACTTTTCACATTCATTTGCTAAAGAGTGAATCTTTCTCTCTGCTCAGTGTAACTCTTGAGTTGTAAGGCGTACAAGCATGAGTTTGTGACTTCACGATTTTTTTTTTTTGGAAGCACATCACGGTCCAATATGCATCTAACAGTAAGTGCACAAACCCTGAGAACAGGCTTTTCACTGAGCAGCTGTCTCCAACTTCATGATTCAGTGAAGTAGAACACATTTTGTGTTTGGCAGTAAAACTTTTCACTTTTGCATATTGATAGATTTTGTTTCAGTGAGAGAGAATTTGTAGAAAAAAAAAACAGTAGAAAAAACATGAGACAATTTAGCATGTAAGTAATAGGCCTATGTCTAGAAGTGACCATTATAATGGAGCTTTCATGCACAAATATTAATATAATAAAGCAATAAACCTTGCATTGAACACAATTTGGATTTTGACAAACTGTTCAATAGTAGGATTTTTCTATCCTATTTACATTATATCAAGTATACTGTATATCTTATTGTAAATATAATATTGAGAGACTACATTTCTACACAAGCTAATCTGAACTCTGACAGAAGGTACACATTACAGTATACACTCATGAGCCACTTTATTAGGTACACCTGCATAGTTGTGTGCACTTCAATGCAACACTTCTCGGGAGGACAACATTATGGAGACACCTCTAAATATAATGTAGCCCAGTACAACACCACCTTTATCTTTGACCTCAATAATAAACATATGATTGAATATATACATTTATGACAATTTCACCAAAAACTGAAACATGTTGAGCTTCATAAAAGGCACTGAAGTACATACAATTGTACAGATGTACCTAATAAAGTGGCTGGTGAGTTTATATGCACATTTTTGCACAAGTCTTAGGAATGTGTGCAAAGGCATATAACTAAGCAGAGAATTTTCAGTCTCACTCATGAAAGTAAATTTGCAAAAGGTACATGTGTATCATGTTGTCCTGAATCGGTTCAACACTGAATAGTTTAGAAATGATCTAATTATAATTACTTGGGGGTTTGTATTAGTTCAGAGTGCTATAAAGCTATAAAGTACGTGATGTGTTAAGTCATGAAGTATTTGATTTGTTAAGTTGTGGAGTAAATTAGCTCTTTGTTTGCCAGTAGAAACTGGTCCTCTGGAGTTATATCTCATCATTTAAACTCCCGTTGAGCTTCAAATGCTATAACTACTCACAGAAGGCCCAGCTAAATATGTAATATGGTTCAATTGTGTTCGGATCAGCCACTTAAGCATTTTCATTCATTACATCGGCCATGCTCAAGAGAATCTCCAGAGTGCATCCTGTTCTTACTGGGTTTGGTTTAGCCTAATTAATTTTAGAGTGGAATAACAGCAGAGACCAATGTCCTTCTATTGAGTGCAAATAAAACTAGTCAACAAATGAATTAAATTATTACTTTTCTCAACGAAAATTGTCAAACAGTGGCTAAAACCAGCTACTCAGATTTGAGGATTTACTGATTTTCTCTGTTCTTTAATATACTGTAGACTGAATATTTGATCTGCTGGCTGAACACAGCAAGCAATTTAAAGACGTCCTGTTGCACTC
>NW_018127904.1:132038-133627 GCF_001952655.1 Monopterus albus | reverse complement strand
ATGCTACAGACTAAACAATTAGTGTAAAAAAGTCACAAATCAACAGTTCAGTAGATAAAAGTGATTGCAGCCCAGTTTCTATTGTGTGTTTTTGCTGAATCAATCAGTCCCACACAATGACATATACAGTCATGCTGTGGCTATAAGTTTCCTCGTTTATCTGTTTTATTCACACACAGTAACAGTGTTTCTTCTGTTAGTATTTTAATACTGACTTATTGAATTTCATTTCATCCTCTGTTGCCTTTTCACAGAAAAATAAGCACACACACGGAGCTGTGCTGTGGCAGTGTGAAATGTTACACCAAAAACTAGAGTTCAGACTTCATGTGGATAGATGCATTTATATGAGTGTTTTTGCTGCTATTATTCAGAATATAAATTTAACCAACTTGTATAAGTATTCATTTGGCATTGGCAGTTACAGTTGCAACCACAGGTGCTTGAGTCTGTCCTCCATCTTGTGAGTGAAAATATTTTACCTGCTGTTCTTCCAGGATTTGCATGAACATGTGTGATGACAAAACGTGCTAACAGCTAAAGTGTGAACATCGCAGGTGTTTTCTACTGTATATGCATCAATTATAAAACAGGATTTTAACTTGGTTGATTGGCAGTGAGACATAGCTAGAAAATTAGACAATGCTTCTCTGATGTAGGAGAAAATGTAGGCAGGACCTCGTACATAATGCAGACACAACAGAAATATGAAAAACAATACAGAGATCCAGCCCAGTAAATGTTCTGGTGTAGCACAATTTAGATAACAAGTAAGTTCAGTTCAGTAATGAGCAGGTTAAATAATCCATCAGACACCGGCTGCACAGTGATAGAGATCTGCTGGGTTGTTTTTCTTGACCTCAAGTCAAGAGCATTTGGGTCTTAAAAACATGTATTTACTTTGTAAATAGAGCTGCCCTGCTACATGCATATTTATATCTGTGTCATCTAGAGCCCAGTGTGCCAAAATGGCCAGCAGACGAAGTAAAATGTGGATTCATTTTCTTTGTGTGTAGGTGTGGCAGTGTACTGTGTGTTCCAGTCTATATAATGACCTGACTGTCAACTTTATTAAGGCTGGCCTCTTTACCGTGACCATGGTAGTCAACTTTCACTTGATCCAGGGCGGTTAGCACAGAAAATAAGAAGAGATGCATTTGATCTCAGCACGCTGCCTCCCTCTCAGAGGCGCAGAGCAACGGGACAGCCTCTGAAGGTGACACTGTACCAGCACCTTGCACAAAGCAAAGCACAGCCTGCCTGAAATTGATATTCCTCAAAATCCCTAGCCAATTACTGAAGTGGAGCCTTGACTGCAGAAAATGTACAAAGCACAGCTCTGGAGGATGAAAAGTATTTCAGTACTGCCACATATACATTATGATGTGCTTTAAGTGCAACAATATTTTGGGCTCTGATTTCCATGTTTTGTGGTACAAGGGGATGAGTGTCCTTCTTCTGTATATCCTGAAGCACTGGAGCGTTCTCTGCAGTGGCTGATTGAAAAGGAGCTTTAAACTGGAGTTAAAGAGAAACATTTTAGCCAAAGGAATCAAGCAAACAAAACAACTGTTCCCCAAAGCATTCCT
>NW_018127904.1:118998-132020 GCF_001952655.1 Monopterus albus | reverse complement strand
TTCCAGCAGAGTATTGAATTTCTTTCCCTTTATAAAAAGGTTTTCACCTTATCAGCTCAGTAATTGTAAATGTATTTTTGAACAGTGTAATAACACCCTCAGATTCTATGTTACAGAACCACTTATACAGGAGGTTTTTAACCTCAAAGGAGAGAAAAGGTTAACTTGAGCTGCATCTGTCCTGTGATTTGTAAGGAGGGAAATCACACAAGTGCACAATTTTGCCTCTAAGAAAAATGTAATGAGCTCTCCACTTAACACTTAATGAAAAACTGATTGAAATCAGCTGTGATCAGGGGTGCTATTGATTTGGTAGAAAGATACAGAATTGTAATTCCATGTGTCTGAGAGAAATTATGTCCTCCTTTCTGCTTCAATGCTAAAAAAAGTGTAAGATGAACTAATATTAGACCCGCTGATAGAAACTAGTGTCTTGCTTATTTGCTTCTTGGTAGTGTATTCCTCAGTCAGCCAATAACTATCAGTTAATTATGTTAAAGAAACAAAAAAAAAGCACTGAACAAAATAGAACAATGATGGAGGTAATTGACTGAAAGGAACTTAAATAGACATATTTTCATTGGTACATTTGCAGTTATATCAGCTCAAGATTAAAGGCCCTGTTTTGAAGGCTACTGAAAACTGAACTGGGGTAATATTTGAATGGATAAATCTGAGACAGAGGGAAAATGTAGCCTTTTTGCTTCTAGCACAAAGGGGCTCTAGCCCAAAAAAAAAAAAAATCTTACTGTATGTAAACAGGATATTTTGAGTCAAATTTCACTTTGCTACTGTGGGGTATGATTGCCTGACTAGCATGGGGTGTTGTAAAAAGCCTTTCCTACAGGCCAGTCACTTAATATAGGCAGCAGGAAAACAACTTTGACAGATCAGTTAACATATTCAGCACATTAACATATAACTAAGTATGCCGTCTAAGGGCACAAAAAGTATAGCCAAAGTCAAAACAGTATACATTACATTTCCTTCTGTTAGGTATTTTTAGTCAGATAGATATTGGATAGATACTTTATGTATTAGAAATGTTTAGTGGAGATAGGATGTCTAGTTAGACTGTTAAATGCTTAGTCATGCTTATGAGTTTCTACAGGGTACATCTGGTCAAGGATAACTAGAGAGAAGAGTTGATGACTGTCAGCAGACAGGGTGTTTAATATTATTATTATGATGTGTATAACTGTAGCCTTAGCCATAATATGTTCTTATGTTTAAGTCACGACATGTTACTAGAGGTCGTGAGAATGTTTTTAGCTACACACCACTTAATCAACAGACACACACACACACACACACACACATTGATTTGCTTCATGTTTTGACTACTGTTATGACCAGCTGCAAAGCTGGTAAGAGAGACGTCTCGGTTGACGTTTCTGTGTAGTATGGGGCTAGCCCAACCGAGGGGATATAATGTATAGGCCTGGTGGGTTCAGGGTCTTTCATTTTACATCTGCCTGTGAGCAGTTTGGAGGTGCAAGATACCTGAGCGTGTAATGTTAATTTTACCTGTGATCCTTTGAATAAATCAGCACTGTTTTGAAGTTACTTGGACTGTCTTGTCTCTCAGAGTTAGCAATGGTAAAAAGAACCACAGACCAACACTTCCCAGGAAAATTTACTGCAGGATTCATTCATTAACACAGAAAGGTCTATAGATAAATGATAAATGTTACAAAGAAGACAGCTTCACTCATAGCTTATGACAGTGACTAGTAACTAATGAAAGGAAATTGCAAATTAATATGCAAGTGTTTTAGGACAGTGGTGACATTAAAGAGCAGAAGATTTGTAAATTTTACGTCCATGCTGATAGTGTTTTTACACAGTCAAGACTTCTGAGAATGTGCAAGGTGTGCAGCTTTAAGTCACAGTATATACTGTAGCTCCATTAAAAACAGCAAAAATATTGTCAATAATAATCAAAATAATCACAATTCTCCAATATTTTAGGTACCTGTATGTGGTTGTCTTACCAGGTGTACAATGAGAACATCAGTATCTTCTTCATCTCTGTGTGCTCAATAGAAACACTGATCAAGGATGCATTAGCCAAGGTTAGCACACTGGAAGCAGGGGAAGCTGTTAGCTCAGCCAAACATAAAATAATTACGCCTTCCAAACCAACAGCTGTTCAGAAATTACATGCTTTGTCTTATGAGCTAGTAACCTATCAAACAAAACAATTAGGAGTCACATGGGTTACATTTAAAAGGAGTAAAGTTGGCAACTGTGTGAGGACAGATGTTGGCTTAGGAGATGTTGAAAGACAACTCTGATATAGCTACAGAAAGCTAGCTACTCTAAATATTACATGGACCAATCTGAGCAGACATGCAGTAGGTAAAACTCATTTAACTTAAGCAAATAGAAAAAGCAATGTAGAAGAAGTGTTGGTGCAGTGGCATAGAACCTGCAGCATGCTACATCACTGCTAATGTGCTCTAAGTTCAGAATGCTCAATAAACATTATAGTCACTTGGTGTTCTTATTTGGTAAGGATATTACACCAGCTCAGCATTGCAGTGGAAAAAATTCTTAAAGAAACTTTCCAGTGACATGTTTATTTGAAAAGTGATTCATAATACAAGTATTCAGGGAAATGATTGTATTATTCTTAACAGGTCTTTGGTATATTGTAGCTACACAGACATACAGTAGGCTGAGTTTTTCTCCATTCCTTTGTTTATGTTTTGATCAGCATCACACACTAAATCACCAGCTATCCCGTTGGTCACAGCTGTAGACATCAGCATTTTAAATTATATGACCTCTCAGTGTAAACCTGTGACGGAAAGCATTTTTCATCCAAACAGAATACAAATGACCTTTTGTATTAAGATCCAGTTAATCCTCTTATTTTCAGATTATGCTAGTGAGGAAGCTCCCTTTTAGATACTGTAACTGTTTCCTCCACCATTTCAGGATTCATTATCAATGAACTTCTTGTAATCTATTGCTTTGTGTAGACTTTCTTGTCTGATCAATCTCCTTTTGTTTTGTGTGTTTTTGGGAAGAATGAGAAGCTGTGGTGAAAGATTTGATTGCAAATTGATTTTCAGTAAATGGGTAACGTCATATCGGAATGTCCTGTGAGGCACCCTTACCATGTGGATGCTTACATGCAGGTTGATCTTAACCTATCATGCCAATAGTCTATTTCTTTGACCAGAAAAATGGAGGTCATTAAGGAATGAAGAACAATTAAATCATAGCACTCTGTGTCACCCAGATGACTTTATAATCCTGACATTGTATAACACATTTACATCACAGTGTCGACAATAGAGTCTTATATTAATTTTGATGAGTTGGTCTGTGCATGTCTACTTACTCATTTTGTGTGTGACCTTCCTTTAATAACAACTGCACTGAATAATCTGTTCTATACAGATGGGTGTCAAAGGAAAAACCTGAATGCTTGACCCCTGCACTGGGGGTATCCAGTGACTCTGTTATGCTGGGAAGGCATTTCCGTCTTGTTTGGGTCCGCTTGTCCCCTTAGAGGGAACGGTCACTGCAAATCAGTACAATGTTTTTAATCATTTTTGAACAACAATCAGATCTATGTTACAGACAAATACACTAACCCAGGTTGGAGACTGACAGGCATTAACTGTGAGTAGAGACAATTCAATGTTGGTTTTAGTTTCTGTAAGGGGATTGTTGAAAAGACTACTAATGTAGAAAATGACTACACTTTAATTTGCCACCTGTCTGAGAGTCAGTAATAGTAGCCACAGAAAGGCTATAGATAGTAATATATATTTGGTCTAAGCAAGCAACCAGTCTCCAGGGAGTTGTTTAAAAAAACAAAACAAACCTGCGTTCACCTGCTACAGCTTTATCACTAGTATGATTCTGTCTCTCCATGAGGTTATGGCGTCACACTGTGACGTGATCCCCTTGAGCTCACCATGAACGAGCATTCAGATGGTGGAAGACAAGTAGTGAGGAATTTGAAGCAAGCTGCTTTATGTTTTGCAATTGCTTGGAATGACAGATAAAGTAATAAAGTACCAAGAAAATAATACCTCAAATAAAACACTACAAATACAAAAAAGAGCTTTACAGCAAACGGAGTTATAAGCAGTCCAGAATAGTATGGCTACAAAATGTGAGAAATTCAATTTAATCGCAGAGTATTTACTTGTGTGTAATGTATGACTTTATTTTTAATGCATTAACAACAAAGTACAATGTGACAAAATGAACAGGATGTACACCCCTAATGTTCTTGTTTCATGCTGTCTTTTTTTGTGTGTCCTTTCGCTAATGATGTCTGGCAGGGACAGGTTGAAAGATAAAGGTTAATCACTCTGTTCACACGCTCAACGACCCAAATCCCTTCTGCAGTGCTGTCCTTTGTATTCTAAAACAGTACCTGCAGGTCTTCGTTTCCCTCTGTAATTGCCTTGTAGAAGGGCGATGTTTCAGGACAAAGTATAGATAAAGGCTATTTTGTGTTTGCAATGGCCTCAACATTAAAAGGCTTTTGCTCTCAAGAACGCCAAATAAATTCTCTTGCTCGTTCAGTAATTTCCATAACGAAGGCTGCAACTACACTACTGTACTGTACTGTACTGTACTGACCAATCTGTCCATTTATTCATTAGCTATACCCACTTACCCTTGTGAGCCACAGGTGGCTGGAGCCAAATGCAGTTGTCACAATGTGAGTGGTGGGGTGCACTCTGGACAGGTCACCAGTCTATCACAGGCCCTACTGCCTTATTATTGATTCATCAGTTTATAATTAGGCTATGTAATGTCACAAATATTGAAAAATACAGTGACCATTCAGAGTCACAGATTTTGAAAAGAGATTTTTAAGATTCTCTGAGCTATGTTATTTATACTTTTTCAAAATTAAAGATAGTAAACGATAAAGTAGAACAACAGAGGCTGAAAACTGAGTGAAGCAAACATTGCTGTTGTGAAGGCCTCAGCCCTGTGAGGGCCTAAACCACCAGCAGCAGTGGCATTAGCTAGGTAATGCTTTTTTGTTTTCTTTGTTTATATGTGTAGATTTAAGTTGAAGGTAGATGTTAGGCATTCGATTTGACATTGGACATACACCATTAAGCAATGAAGCATGCACATTTGGTTAATTTTGTATTGTTAATGTGTGTTCATTTTCTTTTTGAGTTACCGTTTTCCTGGTCCATCAACCGGGGGTGGCTTAAATACCTCCCACTAGGCCTGGACTGCACCAAGTGCCCAGTACAAGAAAGAGGGGAGTTGGGGGGGAGTATGTTATTTGTTTGTAGTTTATGTAACAATGTAACTTTATGTGAAGTTGTTTTTTGTTTTTTTTTTACATGTAAATAAAAATATTTAGTTGTTAGCCGACTGTCTGTTCAGTGTTTATTGGTAGATTATTTAATTAGTGTCTCTGTCCATTCCCTGTGTGTTATTGGTTTGGCCAGCCAGTATATACAGTATGTTCCCCCATTTATGTCATTTGGTAGGTTAGTTGGTTCTTGTTTGAGCTACTGTGCAGGTTAGTTTGCTGTATTTTGAGTTTTCTTATCTTTAGTTGACCTGTTTTAGGGCCCAGTTTATTTGATATTGATGTTTGTATTTTTTCCTTACTTTTGGGTGAATAAAAAGCCCAACTTTTTTGAACTTTAAAAGCTGTGTCCTCTGCTTTACTGTTTGGTCCCTGACAACTGTATATTTATAGAACAAACCTTTGTTGCATGCAGAGACGATCTCAGGTATCAGTAATAAACTATTGGTCCTTTAATAAAGGATGTCTGTTGTTGAGGGATATTTATAGTGTCAGTACTGTCACTGCAGTCCATCACATAGTCCGCGCAGAGCTCCAGATGTTTATGAACTGTGTTTCTACTGCTTATATTATGTGCTCTGTGATACAACTGTTTGATTTACGAGTGTTCATAGTAAGTGTGTTGTGAAATAATGAGCATATGCTGAAATGTCGAAACTTGTTCTTTGTAGTATAAACAGTACACTGACGCATTAAAGCAGTAATTCAGCCGCAATACAAACGTGCCTTTGAGGTTTAGCTGCACTTCAGAGGTGAACAAAGCATCATAGCTCAGTGTGTCACTGGCATGTATCTCACAACCTCACTATAAAAAGTATAATAGCACCATGCCTTCCACCAGCATCAGGCCTGCCATCTGCACTGTGGAGTTGTACCACTTAAGACTGTGCCCCAGAGTTTCTCAGGGTTTCTTACCTGGTTAAGGTGGCTAGACTAGAGCTTGCCCCTTATTGGCGATTCCTGTAAAATTGTATCATTATATTTTGTGCAGATTGCTTCATTCCTTCATAAAGGAGGGTTAGATTGTAATGTCCTCCAGGACAAAGTTGTGATTTGAGGGAATTTAAGCTTTGTTTACCTCAGTTTACTTGTACAAATAACAAGGTGTTGCAGTAAGTCAGGTTGAGTTGGTTTTATTTAAGTGTAGGGCCATGTAGAGTACAGTGCAGCATGCATTTGTGAATTTATGGCTCTCAGTGCACATTGCTCACAGGTTTGTTTTTAGTTAGCCTTTGTCTTAATTACAGGCCTTGGAGCAACATGACTAAACATTCACAGAAAACATGCACTGCTCTTCTCATTGGTATTCCCACTTTTTTCACCCCAGATGCACAGTTAAAAAAGAGAGAGAGAGATAAAAGGGAGTTACAGTGACAGAAATTCAACCTAAGGAACTGACTTCAAGCAAACCTGCCAGACATCAGTTTGATATAGATGTTGAAAAGGTTATTACAGAGCTTGATTTCAAACACCGTGGCATACACAGAGAGGCCTGTGTTTCCTGGTTTTTCACACTACGTATGAAAATCTACCCACAGTATAGCACTTCACGAGATAAGTATGGCTGTAGATTTAGCAGGATGTCTTTTTGTTTTTTATTTGAAGATTTTCTACAACCTCTCACACATTGCCTACTCTTTAATCTGCCTCATTACCGAATTTCAGTAAAATGCCAAAACACAATTATAAACAGTAACTACTTTAACTTCTACTTCTGTAATTACTCTGCAGCTCTATTTCCTTCAGCACTGACCGTCAGCACCAGTTATTATCTGCATAATGGCACACTTTTCGGACAATAGAGCTGCACTTCAGAGCAATCATGTACTGTATGCTTATAATCATAACTTACTGGGGATATTTTTGTCAACTCCTCAACTCCTCCTGCCTTAAATAACAAAAGTAATCTAAACAAATTCTGAATGCTAGAGATAACAAGGTTTACCGACAGATTTAGTGTAGGTCAATTTGAAAAATGCATTTGTGCAGTTTTACACCTAGGATAATAATTTCAGTTAGTGTAATGTTACTGTAAGTCATCTGTCTGACTGAAACAAATTGCTCTGAGATTCATTTGTAAAGAAGATGCCTTTGACAGCTCCATCTGTTTTTAGTGATTGCTTCTAGCTTGTTTAATAAAGCTTCTAACACAGCAGACCTCCCCATTGGCAGCGAGTAGATTCAATAAAAACAGCAAAAGTAAATCTAACAACATATGTGGCAATTTGTAATTTTGGCAGACTTTATTAGAGCAAAATATGAACATGTGATACTATAGTCTTAGAGTCTGTCTGTCTACTGTTTGTCTGTCTGTCTGACTGGATGACCATTTGGGAGACAGCAACAGATGAAACAGTTTAAGGCTTCACTTCCCAGTTTGCATTTGTCTCCCGCTCTGAGTATTCCCTGCAGGTCAAGGAGAGATGGCCTTCATATTTTCAGTTGCAGCAGCATTTGTGCATGATGGACAGTAGATAGGAAACAGCATTCTTTTACTTTGCCTCGGATGACTAGGCCCACGTAGATCAACAGGGAGGCCATGTTCCTTTTTGCAGTGATAAACAACCACCAATAGACCCTGAGGGGCCAGGGGGAAAGAGCGTGAGGAGCAGTGTGGCTTCATTTTGAGGACATCGGCCCTCGCTGTCACCTACTATGTTGAAATGTATTGCTGTTCTTCACTGGAGAATTGTTCACAGAGATATTGCTACAATCACATACAATATGCGCCTTGATCTGACTGTGGGGGAGTGCTGTTGAGACAGTGGAGTACTTTGTCTTTGATTGTTGCAGGTAGCAGGGTTTTTTTGGAAAGGTAGAGCACTGGAGCTTAAAGATTGAGTTTGATTGTAGAGCTTTGTACACAAGAGGTGCTGAGGTGCTAAATTAGAAGAAGGAGGATGTTGTGTCTACTCAGGTTCGTGTGTAGACTAGGAACAAGCTCAGCTGTGGTAGGTGTTAGTCAAATTGGGTTTATGGTGAGAGATTCACAATCTGAAACTTGAACTGACACATTTCTTTTCCTGTCTGCCAGAGCGTCTTTTGTGATGCTACTTCTAGGAGCTGACAAATTCTGAGTAAGGCTTTAACAGACTGAGAAAGATTGTATTTATGATTAGAATAATAGAAAATAAAGTTGTCTGTTGGAAGGAGAAGGGATGCAAAATGTGGTTCCCGGTGTGAAAATCACATGCATTGGATGCTTAGCTTTTCACCTCTGACTTCTTGCTGCAATCTACAACACCACACTATTAATTGTTTCTGTAGGTTGTCTTATGTAAACAGACTACTAATGCTTCTCTGGGGCATTTAACAGTGGCTGTCATTGAACTTGAAGCAAAGAGCCAGAAGAGTGAAACTACCTGTCAAGAAGAAAAGGAAGAAACAGTCTAGTAATAGCACTTATATTTGAGGATGGTGTATAAAACATTTTAATAGACAATCATGGGTAAAGCAGTTGTAATCATAAAACAAGCCTTGCAGGGCTGAAAGCTGTCTACACATTATTAATGAGTAAACATCCAATTCTACATTGAGCAAACAGCTCAGTAACAACAGCTCCTACTAACTGCAATACAACATAAAATTGACAAAGTCCTAAAGTACATTAGAAAAATAATTGTCCATAAATGGATAGTACATAACAGCAGGTTGTGTGGTCACTGAGACTGACCCTGAACTGAGAAATAGCCAGGCGCAGTGAGCAGAGCCTGAATATGGAGGAAGGAGGAGGACAGACTGTTCTGACTCAAGGAGAATAGGAAACAGCCACGCTTCCTTCTACACTGCGCACAATCCGAATAACCATAAGTAATTATAACAGGCATAGAAACCTGCTGTTTTCTCTGTTCTCAGGTGCAATAGCTGTTCCTTCTGTGATTGTGCCACTGATAAATTTGCATGCAGTAGTTGTCATTCCATATTTATGTATTTTCATATTTTTCATTATTTTTAGAGTGAGAGGTTAAGCTTTATTCCTGCATCCAGGGGTTAGCATATCATTCATACATATTATTACTGTTTTTTACAAAAAAAAATTAAGTAATATACATGATGTAGGTTTTAGATTTGTAAGTGGCATTTCTGGGGGAAGATTCTGGGTAATTTGGTCCTGTCTTTCTTATAATAATAATCAGTTGAATACATCCTAAACATTGTACCATACACCAGGAATCAGAGGCCCAGTGTCTTTCCAGGATCTTAGTAGACGTTTGTACATTGGAGCTGTGGGTAAGCTCAGATGTGCAGCCAAACTGCCAAATGAAGACAAATGCAGACAAGTGTAATTTCAAGTACAAAGAATGTTTCCTTGGTACCAGAACAACAACTCAAAGCCATGCAGAGAAGCAAGTGGTGGCCATACAGGCTGTTTAAAAGGAACAGAAGGTACATCAATAATTAATGTATAATGTTATTTGGAAACATACTTATTTGCTCTCACATGGTTAAGATTCTGAGGCTCGGTTTCCTACACACTGCTGCACCTAGTATTTGCTCAGCCACGCAAACCAGCAATATTGTGTAACATTCCTGACATAAACCCGATTTTCTCTAAACCTGAAGCTTTGACATTTGATGAATGGCAGACTGTTGTTGTGTTTTGCATTCCATTTGGCAGCAGATGTGTAGCCTTTCCCCTCTGAGAAAAGACTCTTTGCCTTGCTCTGAATATAGATTTTCTCTGTTGAGTCAGAATCATCACACCCAGTATTTGAACCTTTTGCATGTAGAAATCTCAAAGATGTATGTGCTATATACGTATGGAGTAAGGTGTGCACATGGGGAACAGCTGGCCTTGCTTTCCCCAAAGTTTGCAGCCACAGTTAAGGCTTTGTTAGACGTAGGTTGTACTTTAGGGTAAGTGGTAACACATCTTAGATTAACATGTTCATAATCTAACACTTACCAATCAGCACTCAGAATTAACTCTATAGTAGGTGAGGCTGATGAGAATGTCATTCCATACAAATATTTGTCATAGACAGCAAATTAAATTTTAACACTGGATGTAAAGTTAAGGGATCACCTAAGATAATGCAATTAATTTTGAAGGGAGATGTGAATGTGTGTGCCAAATTTAATGGCAAGCCATCCAATAGTTTTCAACACATTTCATTCAGAACCACAAACGTGAACTTTGAGGTGGTGTGAGTGGAAAAGTTGGAGGATATGTTACAGTAAGTGAATCACCATTTCCTTTTTTACCCTCCCTCAGTCCTTGATCCTTGCTCGATGTCCAAAAGTTCTTATTTCTACTCTGAGGACTAAGGACCGAGGAATGAGGATGCTGCCTGGAGGAGCTATATCTGAGGGTACACTAATGTGTCCGGAAGTCTGACATGACCTTAGAAATCAGTGTCTTTGAAGTTTATCCCAGGATCTTTTCCTTGCATGTTATGTGGTTGGGACTACGATGAAAGGAAAAGGTGAAAGTGAGTGAAACATGGATGCAATGGGCATAGAGCCCATTGCATCCCGTACGTAGCACTTCAGCATTTGAAAAAACACCACGTGCTGGTTTCCGGTCAGCAGGAGCTATCATTAGCTGTCACCAGCTGACAGTGCAGGATAATAAATGTTTTGTACTTTCACTGTTTTGGTCTGGGCATATTATTTGACATGTGCTATCAAAGTAAGGCTGAAGCATCCAGAGCTTCAAATGGACTCATCGTGATTCATCCTGCATAACCCACATTTATGACACATAGATAAAATGTGTCATAAATAACTGCCTTTCCAGAGGGTAAACACACAATTGTCTAATCAATACCACCGTTTACAGAACACATATTTTATATAAATCCAGCTAACAGTGTTTAAGAAATGACATTTTATCTTACCTTGTGTAAAACCTTATGTCGTCATCAGATGCAGAAAATTGCTCTAAGCCAAACTTGTTGCCGATAGCCATTTCCTCTGTTTGTTTCTGTAACCTCACCATCTCTGCACAGAGATCTTCACTGTGATCCCGGGTGAGAGTGAGTGCTGCAGGCGCAGTAGTGGAGCACCAGTCATGATCCTGGTGAGCTACATCCATTGGGGGATTGGCGTTATTTCGGGCTGTGGATTCGGTCGTTCTTTACACTGCCAAACTCCAGGTTGTGAGCCAGGCAGGGTAACCTACAGTTGTCAAGATATTCGGTCTAAATCAAAGAAGCCATGTCGCTAGTGTGATTAAAAAAAAGAAAATGAGTTTCAGAGATGCTGATGCTAGCTGGGCTAAATGTTTCCTCCGTTTCCAGTGTTTATGCTAAACTAAGCTAACCATTTGCTAGCTATAACTGTCTGAATTTCATCAAATGTATTAAAATCAAATTAATAATATTGATATTGATACTTTCATAGATACTCATTGTACTTGTCATAGATATACTGAATGACCCTTTGTTGCTATGGCGGTGAGTCAAAGCATACAGTTGTCACAAAGGGCATCCAGAGGTCATATCTTTGGAGACCATAATTTAATGTGATTAGCATTTGAGAACAGCTGTTAGCTAAGCACAAGAGCTTTGTTTTTGCTCTGTTTGTGTGTATTTTTGTGTGTGCGTGTGCTTGGTGCCTTTTAACACAGCTACAAATATATTATGGTAATTTACTTTCTCTATTTGCACACCACTTAGTGGTCTGAGGTTCCTGGCCAAAATGGCTTAGTAGAAACATACATTATTACTGTGTATGCACTTTTGACTTGAAGCATAATGACTACAATTTCTAACAGCTGAAAGTGCCAAATATTACCACAAGAAGGTTTATGTACATCGACAGGCTGAAAATACAACCAAGTCACACAAGAACTATTCATGGATTCTGTCACTTTCAATTTGAGTCAAAGACTTTGCACTCATGTATGCTTTGATATTTCTGGTGAAATAAAATAGAATATAACACAAGGATTTGGTGTAACATTTACCATGCCTTCCTCTACTTTTCTTTTCATTCATCATCTTGTGCTACTGTGCTCACTGATCCAAACATGTTGCCTTGAACAACACTTCACATGGTGCAAGCTTTTGCTGTGATGACGTGGACATAAATCACTTTGTCGCTGCATCACAGAGAATGAAGATAGTATTGATTTTACTTGCTGTTTCTTTTCACGATGGAGGTGACATACTATATTTTGTTGATAACTAGAAATCTAAAATTATATCTGTTTTATGTCAGTAAATATGCAGTTTGTCCTTGCGAATTGGTTAAATGACATCTCTGCAGGGGTGATGTCTGGACACATGGACTGAAATTAGCATCTCTGTCTCAGTGGCTGAAGCCATCTGCTTGTAAAAAAGAGATGTAATAAGAAATAACTCCCCAGCAACATTATTAATAATGTTTCTGAGCATGTTTTAATTTTTTAACAAGTGCATATGGCGAGTGCTTCCTGGCAATTTAATAACATTTATAAATTGTGAATTTTGTTTGGTGGCTAATAGTTCTTTTTTGGACAGGTATTTCATTGCACTGCAAAGTAAGAAGTCTTTCACCTCAGCACTCAGATTCATTCTGAATCCAGTTACTTTCCAGTTTCTTTGGGTTTTATAATAGTGTTCCTCACCTCATGTGGCACTGACATGCTGTGTCAGAGTAGGCAAAACCTTTTTGAAAACAGTTTCCTGACATATCTTGTGTTAGCGTTCTATATCCCCTGAATAATAGGAGCCCTAGAGCTACATGTTTCCCAGTTTCCCTCCCAGTGCTCTGCTTTCATTCCTGC
>NW_018127904.1:112937-118988 GCF_001952655.1 Monopterus albus | reverse complement strand
AGGCTGACAAGCAGCTGTGTCATGCTTGCACAAACACGTGGTCAAGTTGCATGGCACAGCAATTCAAAGATACTTATAATACAATAACAGTACCTGTATAATATTCAGTGTTGTGATGCAGTATATGAAAAATTTGAATGACCAAGTCCTTATTCAGTAAGAGATTTAATTGCAGGAACAAGGCAAGCTGAATACTTACCAACAAAGTG
The DNA here is from genome assembly GCF_001952655.1 of Monopterus albus. Taxonomy (NCBI): domain Eukaryota; kingdom Metazoa; phylum Chordata; class Actinopteri; order Synbranchiformes; family Synbranchidae; genus Monopterus; species Monopterus albus. Next base: position 118,779 of record NW_018127904.1, on the reverse strand, counting down.
ACCATTTTCATTCTTTACTTGATGGTCAATGGATAATAAAGGTGTGAGCCTGACAGAGAGGCTCACAGTGGCCAGCTGGTATTGTGTTTGCCTCACAGCTTTAACTTGTAGCCTGTTATAAATTATCCAGAGCAGTGTAATGATGAAAAGGGACTAGAAGCTAGAAGAAGCAGGTTGTACCACTGGGAGTGGCAGAGGAAATAGGCTATTCTTCAGTTCTGTGTGTTGAATCTGGAGCCCAACATATTGAACGTAAATGCATATTTCATGACATAGCTTTGGGAGTGAGGGAGAGAGAAGGGCGGTGAATTGGAGAGAACCTGTGCTTTTTGAGGGGCACACACAGACATGGCAGTGTTATCGCAAAAGAAACTTGCGCCTCGCATATTATGTGCTCTGTGATTGTGTCAGTGCGTGGGTGCACATGGTAATAAAAATACTGTGTGGCCTCCATGTGTATGTGTGGGTGGACAGTGTGATATCAAGCTCTGTATTCACGATCCAGTTCTTCATTCAGTCGTTCAACACAAAGTCCAGCACATCACAAGTGTAACTGCGGTCAACATGTGTCATGAAGTGCTTTATAAGAAGGTATAGTGATCCCCCTTCATATTGCCACAGGGCTGAAGGAATAGCTGGGGATAATAGGATTCAGACAGAGGTATCTTTGGGGGTTGGCAGGGGAGCTGCAGCCTGTCATATAATGAGACGAAAGTGCCAGATTCCCCTGCATAATGAATCATCATTAATGCTGATGTTACCGTAGAGGAGAAAGGCTGCGGTGACAGGAGGGTCATGCTCGGCTATTTACATTAAATGTGACCTTGCATTAGGAGCACATGGGAGGAAAATCTTTAGAGCGCATTAGAGGTGTGCAGAGATGAGCAACTCTGTGTAATGGAAGCTTAATTACTTCCTGTCACATGTGCAGCTCCCCCAGCTGATTTTACTCCATTGACACATCAGCACCTGACTTTACAAACCCCACACACAGACCCCTATTAATAAGGAGATGAGAGCCTCATTAGTAGCATGTTTAGTAAACTAGATAAATTACTTTTTGCTTTTACTGTTCCCAGTGATGAGCATATAAAACACAGTATTTACAACCAGCAGTATTTACAGCATCTGTAAAACTAGTTACCCTTTTCATTAATCCTGTTGTTACGTTATATATCAACCTATGTACAGTAAATCCCTACTGTTACCAGTCTTTCTTCTTTATTCTTACATTAAAGTTACTGGATCTTTGCCAGATCACTATGTTTGTGTACCAGATGAGTATCAACTGGACAGCTGGGGTTGACACTCCATGTCAGCAAGCATCTGCCTTGTGGAAGGGTGTTTGGAGAAATCACTGCCAACTCCAAGGGTGATGATCTGTAGCTGATGCTCCCACATGACTGCTGAGGTGGTGGGGCATCCTTTTCATACCCAGTGGAAAAGCATGTGGTCCATTTTGCCATCTGATGGGTGATGATGCTGGTCCCTCAGCATTTCAGTGGCCATCTGGACAAATAGCCCGCCGACTCTGAGAGCAGTGAAATGGAGTACATGTACTAATGGCGTATTGTACAGTTGTCCTCCAGTTTAGAATTGAATACTGGCACCACATGTTAGAAGGATGAATTTCATTAGGTCACTTAAGACTGAAATCATTTGATCCTGACTTTGCTGTGAGGAAAATAAAGCTTTGCTTTCTATATTCCATCATGTTTTGAGTAAAACCATTTTAAAAAGCAGTGCACTGGAGGATAACATAAGGTGCAGGCAAATTGCTATCTTTTGTATTAGCTGACAGATAGTTTGGGTTTTTTGACAGTTATACACTAGTGACTGTACAAGTGAGAAGATGAACTTGCCTAATATGCCATTTGGGCAAATAACTGTAATTTAGCATAAGCAAATATAATACAGATATACAGTAAGGCCGGTTGACACTTCCAAGCACTGGTGGAAGAAGTACTCAGATTGTTTACTTAAGTAAAAGTAGCAATGCCACAGTATAAAAATACTCTGTTACAAGTAAAGGTCCTGCATTCAGAATGTTGCTTAAGTAAAAATACAAAAGTATTAGCATCAAAATATACTTCATGTACTAAAAGTAAAAGTACTCATTATGCAAGATGGCACAATTCATATTAACATTTGACATATTATTGGAATATAATTATTATTAATTATGCATTATTGTGTACATCACATTTAATGTTGCAGCTGGTAAAGGTGGAGCTAATGTTAACTATGTATGAAGTAGCAGAAAATGACAATACTCAAGTATGGTACAAACGCCTCAAAATTGTACTTCAGTAATTGAGTAAATGTACTTTGTTACTTTTCACTGCTGCTACCTTTGTTTGAGTGAAGATAGGATTCAAGAATGGTCAGAGACTGGTAATTTCCTGATAAAACCGGTAACTATTTGGTTAACTAGCAAAGCTAGATAAGTAGTGATAACAGCTGGTCCACTACTGAGTCGGCCATGGCATTCAGATGAAATTGCCTACCAAGCCAGTGGTGTTAGTCATGGTATGGTAGCTCAGCCTGAGCAGATACAATGTAGATATGAAACTGGGTCAAGTCATGAAGTGTTTACTCTGTGCTTAGGTAAGGGTCAAAATTAAAAGCATTTTTAAAGTGTGTTAGGTCAGTTTAAAGGTACTCTAGAGAACAATGTCGAATACTGTGAGCCCAGCTCAACCTACCCAGCCCAACCAATACCCACTCTCAGTCGACTCTTCACACCAGGAAACACACATGCGATACAGATTTTGTCAATGGTGGCTCAGTTCCAGTAAGTCATGACAGTGAACCTGTACGCACAATGTCAGGACCTTAATAGAAAGCTGTAATTCTATCAATTTCACCTGTGCTTTTGCTGCTGCTGTATGTGAAAAAGTTATCTGTGGGTTTATTCATTCTTTACAGTCAGTAGCTCATTGACCAGCTTGGCTACCAGCTGATGAGTAAAGGCTAATCATATCCATATGGCGCAGCCTACTGTATATGGCTTTCCCTTCCATATACAGTATGTGGAACTGGGCGAGACACATTCACTTAAAACATGAATGATCTGCCCTATGAGTTATATGGTGGCGTAGTCAGTCTATAAGATTGTGCGAAGTCTGCAGTCTGGCAGGTGCAAGCACACCTTTTTCAGTAATATATGCAGCAGAAAGGGAAGGATGTGGCTCGGCTGCAGTGAGTGTAAGGACAGGTGCGCAGGTTAATGACAGTGAAATGTTTGTTTAGAAGCTATGTGATTAACAGCTTTGTGGACTGCTGCTGTTACCCTTCTTGTACTCCCTAAATTCTCTGCTGATACCTTCACTTCAACACTGCTTGCTTCTTTAGCTCCCTCTCCACCTCAATTATTTCTCCTAGCTGCCAGATCTGTCACCATTGCTATAAACAATCAGTACCCCAACATAAGCATCTCAGAATAAAATTTCATCTTGTAATATTCAGTACCGGCATAGTGTGTCTTCATAATTCAGATAGGGCTGTGGCATCCTACAGCTATTGACACTAATCCATTTTTATCTTTAGTTTGCTCACATATAGTACTATCAAGATGGTTGGTGACAAAATGGAGCCTCACAGCAATTCAGGCAGGCACAGAGCTTCACTTATCATCATATATACAATGCAATATGATATCAAAACAAGCAAAAAAAGTGCTCAATGTAAATTTGGCATTTATTCATTTTGGACACTCAGGTCATGTGACATTAACTCTTGTACAAGCTGCTGTTTTGCAGGTGAACTCCCTCGGTCTCCCCATCCTCCTTCACCATTAGCTTTCAAGTGTTGTTTGAAGAGATTTCTGCAGTATATGTCCATGTTCATTCAATGCTTCTGAATGAACATGGACAAGTTAATATTAGAGGCTTTGTTTGTTTTGAGCTCAGGAACAGTCTGTGTCAAGCTTAGATTTATTTCAGCCCATCGCCTGAACAGAGACACGTGGCATACAGTAGTACAACAGTAAAGTTCAGTTGTCAGCTGTGTAAGATTATGTTTTGCCTGTGATTAGGACTTTTTTTTTAGACAGACACATGTAGGCTTGTATTTATGATTCATTTTGAAATAATTGTTAATATTTTGCTTTCATTGTGTTCCATTCAGTGCCAAAGAGGACAATTCAGGAAGGGCACCACACTTGACATTGCAGAGATTAAAAAAAAGCTCATTCAGTCAACTCACGTGGAGCTGATTTTATTATATGAATACAGAGTATGTACAAAGATATTTCATTTCCATGTTCTGACCTTCTCACACAAAACTGCAGAAAAACATTCCTAAAGCCAATACACAACATAATGTCACTGCTATAAGCCTACTGTATTTGAGACCACTTCCAAACAACAAACTTTGAAGAAAGGTAGCTAATCTAATTGGCCTCCTAACTCGTTTTCATTTTTAATCACCAACATGCATGAAGCAGAGACACATGAGCTCTATCACCACAAGAAATTCACAATGATAAAATTCTGTAGCAGCAGCACACATGCAGAAATGTGCAGCAAGCAGAGGGCAAGACATCACATAAAACACATCAGCTTCAATGCAATAAAACAGCCAGCAGCACTGACAGTATGGATTTTTGTATTTGTGTTGCCAAGCACACAAACACTAACTGAGCCAAGACAGTGCTTTAACTAACTAACTAACAATAATTAAGCTTTGTGAAGATACAGCAATCACAGGCTGCAGCAAGACAGAAATATTTAGCTTTTGGCTTACTTGAGATTGGCAGCTGACATGACAACAGAGCATTGCTAAATACAGACAGCAGGGAACACACCATAAATCATCTACTGCTGACCCGCAGAACCAACCTGCTTAGAAAATGCTACACATGCAGCTGCCATTTTAAAACTACAGCATCTGTAGTGAAGCTACATTATACACATCAAAAACAAAATAAACTAAACTAACTAAACCACACTGTAAGGTACATGGTGCAGTGGACAGCACTGTTGTGTCCCAGTCAGAAGATCCGGAGTATAAATCCAGATGGATACATGCAAGCATTCAAACTTAGTGGGGCAGCTGTGGAGGTAGAGAGTCGGGAGATAGAGAGTCTCCCCATCAGAAGGTTGGTGGTTCGATCCCCGGTCCAAGAGTCCTTAGGCAAAACACTGAACTCCTAGTTGCCCCAACTGTGGTTTGGTGGGTAGAGCAGTCTTCTCCCAACCGGAGAGTTTGAGGTTCAAATCTGGGTAGAGCGGTCTTCTCCCAACCAGAGAGTTTGAGGTTCAAATTACGGTGCTTGTGGTCCACATGTCAAAGTGTCCTTGGGCAAGACACTGAATCTCCATGTTGCCCCCGATGGTTAGAACCATCAGTGTGAGTTGGTGCACCACGTTGCTGCCTCGATTCTATACCGAAAACAGATTCCTTGTGTGTGTAACATGCTTGGCCAAATAAAGGTGATTATCCTTATTTTTATTTATGTTGTTTATCTTATCATCTGTTTGTTTGAATCACTGCCACCCTTTAGAACCAAGAAATCTATTTCTATGAAGGACTTTTTCTCACTCACAAAACTGCTAAGAGATCGGTTCCCCTTTCAAGGAATTAAATATGAAAATACACAAAGAGCCAGCCATTTTTTTCTTCTGCATTATACACCTTGTGCATTATAGTCAAGCCTGAACCAGAATTGCCTCAAGAAAAAAAAAAGTTACACCAGAAATTAAATTAAAAATATCAGTCTGAGACACTGATGCAAACTGTTACAACTGCATAAAGTTTTTAAATGGTTCATGGGAGTTTGTCCAACCAGTCCACATGTGTTTCATGGATCTGGAGAAGGCATTTGACTGTGTCCCTCGCC
>NW_018127904.1:108827-112484 GCF_001952655.1 Monopterus albus | reverse complement strand
CAGCCGGAAAAGGGTGGCTTGTTCCCTTCAGGTTGGTGGAGAGTTCCTGCCTCAAGTGGAGGAGTTCAAGTATCTTGGGGTCTTGTTCACAAATGAGGGAAGGATGGAAAAAGAGATTGACAGGCGGATCAGTACAGCTTCTGCAGTAATGCGGTCGATGTACCAGTCCGTCATGGTGAAGAAGGAGCTGAGCTGTAAGGCGAAGCTCTCGATTTACTGGTTGACCTATGTTCCGACTCACCTATGGTCATGAGCTTTGGGTCATGACCGAAAGGGCAAGATCCCGAATACAGGCGGCTGAGAGCATTCCCCCGGAGGAGCTGGAGGAAGTGTCTGGAGAGAGGGAAGTCTGGGCGTCATTGCTTAGACTGCTGCCCCTGCGACCCGGTTCCGGATAAGTGGAGGAAAATGGATGGATGGAAAGTTTTTAAAGCTGTGTTAGTAGACTCAGACCTTGCTGGATAACCTGAAAATCACTGGTGAGAGTAGTAGTCTTTATGAGCTTTACAGGCATTCACCAATATGTAAAATATATCTAGAAAACTCCCTAGATATTAAAGTTTGCAGACTAGGTTCATCCTGTTGAAAACAGCACCATCCATGACTATGTTGGCTGTTTGTCAAGCACTGCAAGACCTTGTTTTTCCCCCCTCACAAGATGTTGTTTATTTTGCTGTTTTGTAGCAGACAGGGAAAATTACAGATTATGTCATTCTGTTTATTCACCATCTGGGTAGATCACGGCTTTGAGAGAAAGGCTCCTCCACAGCTTTTGCTCAGTCTTTTGATGCCAGACATGCAGTGACAGCCACCATAGATGTGACCCATAATTGATCTCTCCTCCATCTAGCCTTCATTATTCCTGTCATATCTGCTGCAACCCTCCTTTTCTGAAATGTTGCAAAATCAAACTCGATAGGCATTCTGCAATATGAAACTCTTTTTTTTCAGAAGTGGGAGTAAGTCACACATGTGCAACTCACAAGCAAGTCTCAAGTCTTAACCTTCAAGTCTCAAGCAATTCCCAAGTTACCAGGATGACAAATCCAGCAAGTCGAGTCCCTACTATAAGTTAAGCAAGTCACAAGTCAGGTCATACAAAATTCTGCTGATCTGCCACAGTTTCTACATTTAGACAGGAAGCAGTAGGTGAGGCTGGGGAAAACCAAATCCAGCACCCGGACAATAAGCACAGGCGCCCCCCAGGGATGTGTGCTCTCCCCTCTGCTGTTTTCACTCTACACCAACGACTGCATCTCGAAGGACCCCTCTGTTAAGCTCCTAAAGTTTGCTGATGATACAACGGTCATTGGTCTCATTCGAGACAGTGACAAGTCAGCCTACAGATGGGAGGTTGAGCAGCTGGTCCTGTGGTGTAGCCGAAAACAACCTGGAGCTAAACAGGCTCTAAACTGTGGAGATGACAGTGGACTTCAGGAAGAGCCCTCCCACCTTATCCCCACTTACCATACTTGGCAGCTCTGTATCAGCAGTAAAATCTTTCAAGTTCCTGACCTCCACTATCTCCCAGGACCTGAAGTGGACGTCCAACATCAGGACCATCACCGAGAAGACACAGCAGAGGATGTACTTCCTGCGCCAGCTCAGGAAGTTCGACCTGCCCCAGGAGCTGCTGATACAGTTCTACAGAGGAATCATCGAGTCTGTTCTCTGCACCTCAAACAGGACAAGTACAGACTAGACCCATCCACAGCATCATTCTGCAATCTGCGTTGCCCTCTCCTGGTCTGCCGAGTTCCAGGAGGTTGCCAGGTTTGTGCACATTGCACTAGAAATTGCCCATTTGTGTTTCATAAACAAAATGTAACTTCTCAATATCTAGAAAAATGCTAATATTTCATTGAAAAAAGTAATTTCTAGTCACCAGTCTCAAGTCTAAGTCAAGTCTCAAGTCATGAACACCAAATCAAAGTCAAGTTGAGTCTTAGCAGTGTTAGTCAAGCAAGTCTCGAGTCCTCAAATTTGCTAGTCAAGTCTGACTCAAGTCCAGACATGTGAGTCAAGCCCCCCACCTCTGCTTTTTTTTTTTTTTTTTTTTTACTGTATGTTGTGTTATTTCTAGTAAAAACATATGGGTTCATACATAATTTCTAAACATAAGCTAAATCATTCAGTGATTAATGGCTTTTGGTCTGAATGTTAAATTCAGGTTGGAGATAGTGGGGGTTCTCTGGAAATGGTAGCCTTCCCCCTTTTCTCCACATTTCAGTTCATATTTCATTCAACACATCCCTTTTTGTGGAACAGGCCAACATGCTATCATCTTTAATTTCTTAGTGAATCCAGCTTTGATATTTTCATCCCCCATGTCATCCATCTCACATTTTTGTGCAGAGTAACAGTTACAGGTTATATGGCTTCACCATGAGGTATATGAGCCCCTTAGAGTCTCCCACACATCAGAGCTGCATTAGGCCTCCTGCAGATTACCAAAGTGTACTTTGCATTTCTGTCTTCATTCGAGCTTCTCCATTTCATACACTGCTCAGTACTTCTGAGGAGAGGCATGATGAGGAAAAACACCTTCAAATAGGTCAGCAGAGAGACCAATCAGGCGCAGCACCATCTGTCTCTCTAATGACTACCTGGCTGCTGTGTGATGTGACATGGTTGGCTGGAGAGGCTCCATAGCAAACATCCTCTCATTAGGTCTCCGCATTTCTACCCAACTCTGAACAAGTAATGACATATGATTAGGCCTGTCTGTTTAAAACTAAAATATGCTCCTTTCATGTCCCATTGTCAACAGGAAGAAAGGAGGTAATGACTCTGTGTTTGTGTGTATACCTGTATATATACTGTATATATCAAATGTAGTCCCTGGTAGGCTAGTGGTTAAGGCACAGCGCTCTCGCCACTGCGGCCCGGGTTCGAATCAGGGTTGTGACAGGAAGGGCATCCGGCGTAAAACACATGCCAAATGTCAACATGCGAGTCGTCAGATTCGCAGTGGTGACCCCTTAACGGGAAAAGCCGAAAGTGACTTTCTATATCAAATGTATGTTTGTCTATATGTATTTTAATTTTATACTACTTTTAAAAAAATGAACAGCGTTTTCCTTGTGCTCAATCTGTTAAAATTGGAACGCATTCCCAAACTATAGTTTCATAACCCTCATCTGAAAATATTTGGTGTAGTAGAGCAATGATCTGTTTAAGGATTTTGTACAATCCTGTTCTTTGGCTGTGTTGCTCACAGTATTATTACATAAACTGAAATTTCCTTCATTAAGTTTCTGATACAGTCCTGTAGTCTTAAGTTGTGCTGTAAATCAAATATGACTTTGTAATATTACTATTTAAGTAAAACATTAGTTTAACAACCTCTCCCAATTATACTTTTAATGGAATTTTATATTTCGGACTCTACTCGACTACTTTGGCTATTATTGTGGACTCTATTGTCATGTGATGCCTGTACTTTTAGTATTTATTAGCATTATACACACATTTTATAAATGGGTTATAGCACTATAATGCAGCTGTAAACAGATGTACGAGTATTTTTCAACAATTCTGACTCTTCCTATGTGCACCCATAAGTGGAGGCTGGTGTATGCACAAATAATGAATGACAATATTTGATTTGATTTGATTCTTTCAAGCATGTAAAGACAGTTGATATGTCAACACACA
>NW_018127904.1:101012-104882 GCF_001952655.1 Monopterus albus | reverse complement strand
TCCTTTAATATTTCCTTCACCTTACATTCCGCATCCGTCCAGCTTTCTCCAGCTGACTCCTTGATTCCCTCAAAGATCAGGTTTTTTCGCTTGGACTGTACTTCCAAATGCTCCATTTTATCCGTGGCTATTATCTATCTATTACCTATCTTGGAGGCATTTTAATAGTTGTAGAATTTGTTCAAAGACTTGAAAATGTAGAAGACGTGAAAAATCGTAGAACAGACAAGAGGAGCAGTAAAGACGTCTATATTGTGAAATACAGTTATAATAATATAAAATATGCATTCATAAGAGGAGTTGTAATTGCTGATAAGTATTGTACATTGATAAACACTAAATGCTCTCTGTTTACAGCTATGGCATAGTGTGTTAGTAACCGCTTATTACATGTTTATATGCTGTTTATTAGTTCTAGTAGTAATACAGTTAAATCTGTAGTCCACTGCCTTAGTATCACAATACTAGATGCACTTTAGAGGCAAAATACCTGCACAGTAAGTCTCAGTTTACCTGAGCTGCATGACTGATAGAGCACGCCTGACTGGTAGTGCTGGTGTCAGTGCTGACACACTACACAGTGGGTGGTTAGTACAACTCTCCGTCTTAAAGAAAAAACATACATAAAAATTATCTTTGTTCATTTTAGAGACCAGCATGTAAACAGTAGATTTTTGTTCACACAATAGAAAAGTTTAAGTGAATAACTTGCTGTTCTCTGAGCCTGATGATGTCAGGGAGACTGTGTCAGGGTGTGTCTGATGTCCAGGTAGCACCGGTCCAATTTATCCGCTGGCTGTGAGCTAAAGCTAAAAATGCACTCTCTGTAACACTGAATGCACCAATCAAAGCTGTGTTTGAGAAGTGATTCTTATATGTGTAGTTGGCATGCAGCATTTGATAATCTTCTATATAATCGTTTCTAGCTGGAAGTTCTGCAAATCCTTGCCTGTGTCATTATTTTCATTATTCTAGAGCATGAAGTAAATATTGTTTATTTGGTATACATTACAAAGCCTGCCAGTTACTGTATGTTGCTATATACTTTGCAGTATGTTTTACATTTTAACAATGACACTCTCGTTATGGTGTATTTTTTCACTGTCAACTTATCTCATGGCCATACCAGAGCCAACAATGTGATGTTGGTACACATCTCTGGGACACTTTACACAATTCAAACTAAGCTCTAAATATATAAAGCAAAATTTAAAACTAGCTCTCTGCTCCCTGTCGTTTACAGACACCAAGGTGAGCATTTGTACTTCATGTGCAGCATACAACACCGGGCATCTTTGGGGGAAGAGAACAAAGAATAGTGGACACTGGGCAACATCTGTTGAGGCTTAAAGAATGCTGATGTCCTCCCAGCACGAGGCCTTTGTCTGCAGCTCTGCTTTGAAAACTCACCCTGCTTCATCATTAATATATTTCAGCAGCACCTGATGGCAGAAAGGTGCAAGCAGTACCTGCAAACCAATGAGTCTGGACCTTTGTCCCTGGTCTTCTAGTTTCCCTGTCACTGTTATTACTCTCTGTCACTGGCCATCTCCCAGTGAAGCCTGCAAGTGAATCTTATGGTTTCAGGTCATAGACTGTGGATTTCAAACATAGCTAATGATTTATTTACAGACTGTTGCTCTGCCCACACTTAAGCAATAACAGTTTTACTAGCAAGTGTCTGAAGGTAAGATCCCTTTGAGAGCTCCTTGTTCTGCTTGTTAATATAGTCCCAAAGGAATGCGCGTTGCCCAAGGTCCTAATGGACAATTCATTATAGTATAACAGAGTGTCTAGCATGTGGAAGAACAACCCTGTCTTCCAGAAATTGCATTTATCCATCCATCCATTCATTAGCTGTACCTGCTTGTCATTGCGGGCTATGGGAGGCTGGAGGGCAGGAGGCAGGGTTCGCCTTGGGCAGGTCAGCACTATGTGTCACAGGACTGACACATAGACACAAGCATTCATGCTCACATTCACATTTACAGACAGTTTAGAGTCACCAGTTAACCAAACCTGTATGTGTTTGGACTGTGGGAGAAAAACAGAGTGCTGCAGGGACAGGGACAACATGCAAACAAGTGTAAATATACACATCCATGCTACTGCATGTGTCGCAGGCAAAATGTCAGCATCCTCACCAACTAATGATCCACACAGGTGACACACGAAATGAATAAGCAACATTTTTGTGTTGCAGTGTAGAGCTAGTTAATTACAATAAATGATACATTTTTTTCAAGACATGCCAATACTAAAGGGATTTCAAATTTCCCTGTGGAGAAAAGTAAGTCTATCAAAAGTTTTCATTCAGCTAAATGTATCATTTAACTGCCTGCATAGATTTCCTCCAGGGTTTGGCTTGCTATAGTAGTAGAACACAATTTGGATCAAGCTCTTAGCATAAAATATGTAAATGGCGATATTCCCCTAATGTTTCAATCAAGGAGCAATAAGAAAGAAGGAGTCTGTGAAAAATAGAGAATTGGATTTCAAATCCCTCAAAGCTCAGAGTCACAGACACAGTGATGCAGAACATGTTTAAACATTAACTTTGCATGTATACTGTATACAGTATGTATATTTTCATTATTATTATTACTATTATTATTATATTGGCACTCAATGCAAATGGACAAGAGAATGAAAGAAAAAATATTTTTATATATTTGAAATGAAACATATTCATGCATATTCATACATTCTGACTTTCTCAATGAAGGATAAGAAGCAATTTTAGAATAATAATTTTTTTTTTATTGCAGGTCATTTTAATTTAATTCCAGCAGCTTTTATTTCAAAGTGTCCTTTTAAAAAGTCTTTTTATTTTCACCATGCCATTTTCCCAGTGACTGTTTTATTCATTATGCCAGTTTTCATCACACAGTGTAGTCTTGTGTCTATTAAACAGACAAGATGGGAGCCAGTTATTGACTGTGTCTTTACTCTGTATTAGCAGGGATTCAGTGAAATAAAAACAAACTTTGGAAGAAGGGTGTTCATGTATGGCCTGAGATTTACTGTAGTTCAGTTCACAATTTTGATGGGACATTGTATATTATTTACTATGCCTACATTTATTTATGTTATTTATTATACACTGAACACTTTGAGTCACCATAGCAACTGGGGAAATCAGCTTACAGTAGCAAAGAGTAATCAGCAAAAATAAAAACAGCAATAATGATATGTATTGGTCTCTACAGTGCACAAATACATGAATCATCTACCAGTGCTGTCGACAAATGGGATGCCACATTACTTATAAGAAATGTGTGTTTTCTCAGTTTATATACTGAAGCCATCTGTGGCATCACGACAGCAAATCTTAGAGTACACAAAAGCCTCTCTGGAGGCGACCATTTATACAAACAGAGGAATGAAAAAGCTTTACAGGCGCATTCGTGTTTAAGGGATCTAGCACTATAGCTGAAGTTGTCTTTTCAACTTGGCTTTTTATTTGATTTATGCTTTATAATAATGTTCCAGCAAAGACGATTCATAAAAATATAAAGAGGTTTGAGTAAATGTTGTGAAAAACATCTTTTATAGCTTTGAAAATGTGCACACTGTCACTACCCTTTATTTTCCAAGGTCACTGAAATCTCAGCAACAAGCTTACAAATGGGGCTTTCAGCGACATAATGCTTGGCAGGGAGATTTAAGACTGTCATTTCCTGTGGTACAATCTCCGTGTAATTTTTCACATATCTCTTCATCATCAGGCGGTCCTAACATCAAAGTCATTCACTTATTTTGTACTGTGGAAGAAACTCATAATCAACGGTAGGCTTGTCTCATACAGTAAGAGATTTGCAATCCCCATTTAAAATTAAAAGTCAGAGGACAGGAGTCAACATCAGCAGG
>NW_018127904.1:89506-100997 GCF_001952655.1 Monopterus albus | reverse complement strand
TTCGCATATTATTGCACACTAAATGCTGCAGATGTGTTTGTGTTAACACAGCACACTGTAGACTTCATCCAGAGACCAGTAAGAAATTAAAATGCATAGCCTATGTTATTTGTCGTTACTGTTATCTCTAAAGTTCTGCAATTAGTGTGCTGTGTGATCAAAAGCATAACCAGCAATACTGTGTCAAATGAAAGTGAAGGTGATTGGTTCAAATTTTTTTGCCACAGGCTTCCCCTGATACTCCAGCTTTGTATGAATCAGTTAATTTAATCTGGCTATCTATTAGCGCAGAGACGTCATTATTGGAAAAACACTTTAGAGACCTGTCTCTAGATGGCCATGGGGCCATGAATCAAAACATTTTTGTTGTGTACAGAGGAGAGTGTAATAACCCTTTTGAGAAACCAGCCTGCCAAACAGTCAACCCAGAGGCTGGGAGAAAGAAATGTCATGTCTTGATGAATCGCTGTCCTTGTGCTCTGCTCCCTGTACAACTTTACCTCTGCTATATAGTAATAAATCATGATAAATTGGGTCTGTTTGTTGTATAGGCTAATTATTTCCCCATTTCATTCCCCTCTGTGTTGTGATTCTATAGTGTTTTTCATGTCCTGAAGGTCTAGTGCTCATACCATGTACACCTATTCTTCCCCTTATAGATCATTTGATATTTTACCATCCTTTCTGCCAGTCATCAACCCAATCTGTTCACACAGAGCGGGAGATTTTTTTTTTTTGACTGATTCTCAGAGTGGCATCCAGCATTACAGAGACTGATTGGAATAATAGCTCTGCAGAGGTCTGGCGACCTGCCTGCAGGCTCGGCTCCATGCTCTGGTGATCTCGACACGAGCTAGAGCAGCCACATCTAGGCTGCCACACAAGCAGACGACACAGAGGTGCAATCTATGAAATCGTACGCACAGCAATGCTTTGAGCTAAATGCTAATGAGCTTGCAGCAGGTTACATGTTCACCACTAACAAATGTACCATCATGTGAAAGCATGTGAACAGCTAACAATTTCTAATTAGCAAACACAAGGTATAGCTGTGGCTGTTTAGAATGTCATTAATACTGGACACTGTGACATTATAACCTGATCATGACCTTAGGTGAAAAGTTAAAGAATTGTGTGCATGGACATTTCATTCATGCTTACTTCAGATGCTGTAAAAGGTTATGGCTGTTCTGAGCCTTTGTGGCAACATTTTTAGAAAAATACCAGGGTCTTTAATGTAATGTAATGAGGAAAGGTAAATCAGTGCGGCTGTGTGTTTCACTGATGGGTTTTTAATTGTTTTGCCATAACTATGGAGGTCTATAGCATGGAAGGGTAAGCTAATCCAGGACTGACAGACATTAAGAAGGAGAAGGGGCAAAACATTGGTGGTTGCATGGGGAGTGTTTAAAATACTGTTAATATAGAAAATGGCCAACCTTATCCTTTAAGGGATCATCAAAGTTAAAACAATTCATTCTGAGGCAACATGAATGTGTGTATTGAATTTCATGCCAGTTTATCCAGCAGTTCCTGATATACTCTATATTTAACTCAAAACAACAAATGTTAGCTAAACTCTGGGGGATGCTAGAGGAAGCGTAAGAGGGATTCATCCTCCGGGGATCATGAATGACAAAATTTCACAGCAGTCTGTCTGATAGTTAGATTATTTCAGTCTAGATCAAAGAGTTGGACTGGCCAACAAACAGGCCCGCATCCTGGAGACACACAGGTGAGAGTCTTAAATTTAGGACTGACAAGCCCCTTATTTTAGACAGTGCTCATAACTTTGACAGTTAGTTTGTTTTGTGAATAAAACCTGATAAACTGCACCAAAGTAAAATTGTTCTCCGTCTCTACTTTGATGACAACCAATTCAACTGGCGCAATTTACTATTTTCTTTTCACTCTTCAGCGAAAAAGCATTTGAAACATATTCCATTCTATCCCGATGACATTAAAAATCCAGGACTACAGCAAATGGCAGCTTTTCTGTAGAAAATCTTTCTAATGCCATTTGACGTATTTGAGGTCAGAATGTTTTTCTAGAAGCTGTTGTTCAGTGAATTTGCAGCAGAGAAGAAAGCACAATTGTGTCAGCGCTCATATTAAGATCAGAGTGTTGCACACAATTCAACCTGAGCATAATTAGGATCCATCAGCCCTTCTAGCTCTCGTCTAAAGCCCCTTCTCTCCCACCACTTTCTACTGTATTTTCCACATATCTCACTGTTTTATGACTGAAGCATGCTGCCATATGATTCACTGGCAAATAGACCCATTTATATCTCCCTGTCTCGCCCACACAGATAAAATACACAAATCAAAGGAAGGATGCACAATTATCATCACACAGATGAATGATTTATCATTTGGTTTGATCTTGTGATGATAAAAATATGTGAATATACAGAGCTGTCACTTCTTTCATCCACTTTCTGTATGCTAGGCAGTCGTTTCTGTTCATAGATGCTGGGACAAGGAGATATTTAATTTCTTTCACTTCAGTTTTGTTAAACACAGAGCAGCCTCTTCATTGGGGGACTAATCAATGACATTCACCAGCTGTAAAATGCACTTCCTTACATATCAGTCAGGGACAAATTGAGTAGTCAGCATAATGTAGTGGTGCATACTGTATGTACATGAGAGACTCAGGCCAGCTTAGAAATGTTTGTTCTGGAAAATCCACTGGCAGTTGGGTTTTGCAGATTGGCAGCCAAATGAACACTGCTTCAGTTCGGTCTCATAGTGTAGATTGCAAAGTGATGACGTGGGAAACGGTGACTGCTTGCTACCAGCTAACCATGGTTATTATGTATTTAAACATGTCTATATGTACATACAGAAAGAAAGTGCATTGTTTTGGTAGGTTTTTGCTTTCAGTGTGTTACTAACTTCAGAGTCAGCAGCCAGAGTTTGATCTTGTTAGAGTCACTCACTCGATGAGGGTGATCTGCCACTATTACATTCCGTCTTCACTCTACTGTCTGACCATCCCCTCTTTTCTGGTATTAGAAAATATCAGCATCTGTGTATTTCTTATGTCTGAGTAAAGTGTTGTTAATAGGAACAGTCCTTTTCCACATCCTGAGATCTAACAGCAATTTCACAGGAGGAGGAGATGCCTGCTATTGTGAGCAAATACTCTCAGCACTAGTATTCTGCTGAAAAGCAAGGGAAATAGGTTCCGTACAAAACGAACTGAGAGGTAACACCACTTTTAAGATGGATTCAACCTGATTATCTGCTGGCAGAAATATATAGTCTGAAGCTAACAACAAATAAAATGCATACACAATGCAAGAAAAGAAGGTATTTTTTTTAATCATAGTTCACATGCTGAAGGTCCAGCTTTAATTCATGTGACAGACTACTATAGTAAAAAGGAGGCATTGTTTTCAAAGTTTGTTGTGTCCTTTGTTGTCACTGTAATGTCTTTCAATCTAACAAAGTACCTCAGCTTACAATATGGGCATAGGCTGCAGGTTATTGTGCTCTATCATTAAGTGGAATTCAAATCATGTCATTATGGCTATATGTCTGCTCAGACTGGGTTTTCCTCTCTAGCTTTGAAGACTAGGCTCTGGGTTTTCCTCTCTAGCTTTGAAGACGGAAATGTAATTTTATTGCATTGAGGCTATTCTCCCGTGAAGTGTATCGTCTAATCTGCCTCCCCACAATGAAAAGCAAAGTCACTGAGAGTTACAAAAGCCACGATGCATGATCTGCATGCTAACATATACTGTAGGTGCTCAGGCACCTGCACATAAAGCACAAAAGCCAACAACACAAAAGCTATTGCAGTGTCCATGCCGCAGAATAATGGTTTAATAGAGTCAGCAGATGTCAGTTCAGCAGTGAACTAACTGGTGAGGGAAAACGTACCCCAGTGAAGAAGCTTATCATGGCACTGTGTTCCCTTTGTGCTACTGTATCATGCTGTCAGTGGAAAGGCTTGCATCCAATCCCACAGTGCTTTTGAGACACAGATCAAGAGAAATTGTAAAACCTTTTTTTTTCCTGTTTTGATTTGAGTTTAAAAGGGCATTTGTCACCTCTGAAATGTCAACCGGTTCTCTAGGATCATGTATTGAAGGGTGAAAATGATTTCACCTGTTTTAAATTCTGATGTTAAATCTATAACTCATTTGTTTGCAGGTGTGAGCATTTAATCTGTTTTGCAGTTTCCAGTTTATTCAGCTTTGTCACTTCTGGCTATTCTTATGGGAATGGAACATCACACACACTCAAGTACAAATATGAGGAACTTGAGTTCCATTTCACATTTCATTTCCTTTTTCACATTTCATTCTAGTTTGTAATTCTAGTCCATTACAAATCAACTGGAAATATTGTACATTTACTCAACAGCTCTTTTTTGAAATCTGTAGTTACTTTTCTCTAGTTTTCTTTGTGGAGTATTTTTACTTTTGATACTTAAAGTGCATTTTGCTGAAAATACTTAGGTACCTTTGCTTGATTAACATTTTCAATGCAGCAATTTTACTTAGTGTTTTTACATGGTGTCATTTGTACTTTTACTTAAGTAATGAATCAAAATACTTTTACCAATGAACTAAAAAATATTGCAGTTTAGGTACTCGCAATACTCTGATGAACACAGCAGCAGGATGTCACTGTGGTGTTGCTGTGCCTCCTTCATTTTCATTAAAATGAGCTGCATTAGGACTAAATCATAACCATTAAATATTCTGTGTTGGTTATCGTTCACGATGAGAGCAAAATAAACATGAAATGGAAAGTGTGAAAACCATATTCACATTTTCACAGAGCACATTTGTCCTGCTGCAAGCCGACGCAAGCAACACAGTGTGCAGGAAATCTTCATATCACAGTGGTGGCTGCCAATGAAAAATAACTAAAGCTCAGCAATGAATAATAGGAACTTGTCTGACGACGAGTCACTTTTGCAAGACAGCTGATGGCACCTCGCTCCTTCTATTCATGTAATTTAATAGATATTAATTTTGTCCATGTCCCTTCCTTTTTTTTCCTCAAATTACGTCCATTCAGAGGAAACAGCTTGTGTTGTGAGGATTTTTGATTTCTGAGGTATTTCTACAGTATTTAGGTTATTTATTGTATAAATATGATACAGTGATGAATGGACTGAATGATCCCACACTTGTCACCCTTACATTTGTGGCCATGAAGTCCTTTGAGAAACTGGTGTTGACCCACCAGGGCATCACAGGTGTGCTGTCAGACCTCCTGCAGGTCAGTGGATGATGTTGTCAACATAGCACTGCATTACATCCTGCAACACCACGACTCCCCAGAGACCTATGACCTATGCACAGGTCCTCTTTGTGGACATCAGCTTGGCGCTCACCACCATCATCTCAGACATCCTCCACTTCAAACTGACCCAGCTCACTGTGCCCACATCTCAAAGGTTTTCTGTGAAAATGTTTATATATGTACATGTATTTATAAATAAATAGTTTCGTCTCTTCTGTTTTTCCTGTTTTTTCTTATTTGAATGCGCATATATTTATTTTTTTCTTCGGAATTTTCTTCTTCCTGTTGTCTTAGAAAAACACATTGTTTTAGAGCCACTGTACCAAATTTCTTGCATGTTTAACATACTTGGCCATTAAAACTGACTCTGATGTTCTACCAGCCTTTCCTTATTTCTTTGACTTCTTGTTGTGGTTGCTGATTGCAAACTTTGTAGTTTTCATTCTTTTTTTTGTCTCTACTGACTTTATTGGGTTTTTAAAAAATTGCAGTGGTTTTTCTCATGATTTATTCAAACGTACTTTTAGAGTGTGTCTGAGTGATATATAAATGTTTTTTTATGTTAACTGACCATTCCTCTTTCTATCTCTGTCTCTCTCTCTTTCAGATGTGAATGGGGAAGCAGCAGTATCACCAAGAGAAACTGGACGTCCATATGTTTTTAAAGTGCTTTGTATTAAACCGCAAACGGCATCACTTCTCTCTAAAGTAATCCATTACTGACAATTAATGTCAGACTACACGCTGGAGCAGCTTAATGCTGCCTTGCAGGGTGATACATTGCTAATGGAAAAAAAGCCTTATAAGATCCAACTCATCAGAATACACCTAAATGCAGCATAATGCCTTCAAAAGTGTCATGTTTGTACCTGTTGACGGTGGTCTGCTGGGCAAGCGCTCTGTGGTACTTGAGTATATCTCGTCCAACGTCCTCTTATGTCGGCCACGTGTCTGTGCCTATACAAAAGACTGTGAAAACCCACAAAAACCTCACGTTCACCAACATCCGCACCCGCCCCCTCAACCCACATTCCTTTGAATTTGTTGTCAATGAGCCGAAGAAGTGCGAAAGTGTCACTCCCTTCCTGGTCATCCTCATCAGCACCACGCACAAGGAGTTTGATGCGCGACAAGCCATCCGGGAAACCTGGGGGGATGAGAGTACCTTCAGTGACATCCGCATCCTCACCATCTTTCTGCTGGGCAGGAACACAGACGCTGTCCTGAACCAGATGGTGGAGCAGGAGAGTCAGATCTTTCATGACATTGTGGTGGAGAACTTTATTGATTCCTACCACAACCTCACATTGAAGACCATGATGGGCATGCGCTGGGTGGCGACCTTCTGTCCCAAAGCGCAGTATGTCATGAAGACAGACAGTGACATCTTTGTCAACATGGACAATCTGATCTACAAGCTTCTGAAGCCCAGTACCAAGCCAAGAAGAAGATATTTCACTGGCTATGTGATAAATGGTGGTCCCATAAGGGATATGCGCAGCAAGTGGTACATGCCCAGAGACTTGTATCCTGACAGTAAATACCCACCTTTCTGTTCAGGCACTGGCTATGTGTTCTCAGCAGATGTAGCTGAGCTAATCTACAAGACTTCATTACATACAAGACTGTTACACCTGGAGGATGTGTATGTGGGATTGTGTTTGCGTAAGCTGGGTATACACCCTTATCAGAACAGTGGTTTTAATCACTGGAAAATGGCCTACAGTCTGTGCAGGTACAGACGGGTTATCACCGTCCACCAGATCTCCCCGGAGGAGATGCACCGCATCTGGAATGACATGTCCAGCAAGAAGCACCTCAGATGTTAGGGCACATAAGAACCACTGAACAAAAAACTGTTTTTGTTTTTTGTTTTTGTTTTTTTGCCTTTTTCTCCTTTTCAAACATCATCAGTTACAAACTGATAAATGTAAAAATATTGAGGGCTGCTGCAAGTGTCTGTTTCATGACAGGCCATTAACATCCATCTCTGTTTCTGCTCATTACTCCTCATGAGTGTTAATGAATGCATGAGGTTTGTCAAGCGTGTATTCTCATGAAAAAATTAAAATGTGATGGTGTTACTGAAAGTAATTTTCTTCATGTATTCCAGACTATTCTTTACAAGCATTGCATCAATCAGCACCGAGCATTAATCAAGTTTGGCCTAATAGGTAGAGACAGTGGGTTAGCCACGACCTTTTCACTTGTTAAAGTGTCCTTGAGCAACACACTCATTCTCTAGCTGCTCTGTGGCTGCTGACTCAGCACCCCGATCTTCCTGCAGGATTTCTGTGCAGGAATCAGTGCGGTTTCAAATGATTATATCTATAATATTGAAAGTAGTATTTATAAATGAAAAGAGAGTTCTTGAACTATGAGAATGAAAATGTTAACCTTATCCATCAACAAGCCAGGTTGTTTGTTGACATAATACTCTGTCTACACTCTCACTACACTCCCAGCTTTCTTATGAACACAAACATGAAGATGAAAATAGGCTTTGGTATATTATCATTATCCAAACATACCAAGTTGAAAGATTATTGGAATTTTTCATTCTGTAAGTTTTCTTTAGTGTTGGTAATAATGAAACCTTGTAGCTGAATTCACTGGATGCGCTTTCATTATGAATTTGCCTGATGTTTTTGTTTACATATTGCCTTCATTTCACTGCCTCTTCACTTTGAGACATTTGAGTTTCAGATTTATGTTTTTTTAGGTGCATTTTGTTGTTTTCTGACTTTGAAATTTTCATACTTGGGGTAATTGTGAGTCAGCTACAAGCTCCTCATTACTATAGCTGCCACTCTTGGTTATGTACTGTGTGCTGTACATCAGCAGCTACTTCAGCTCATCATCTCCCCCAGACATCAAGGGAAACACAGTATCATGTTGTGCAAGTCTGAGTTCAACTGTAGCAAGATCATTACTGACTGGATGTATTATCATATGTATCTGGCACATCAGTGATTATTGAACCATTACTACTGACATCATGAAAACATTTTGTGTCTGTCAGAAAATGTGACTTTCACAGCCAATGTTTTTTTTTTTTTTGTCCAGAGGTTTTGTAGTATTATAAACTAATGTAACATTTACTGTGAACCATCTATCCCGACAGGGGTTGTTGTTACAATTATTGTGTTTTTTATATTAAAAACAAATACTTGAATAATTAAAGTTATATTACTGCTTTTACTTGTTGCCTTTTTCCAGTTCCCTCAGTTGTGGATTCACAGAAGCTTAGTTCAGATTAGCCTCTTCATTCTTGTGTTGCTCTATTTGTAATCAAAAAGCACGTGTTTACAGTTGATTGATAAGCCTACACTTCAAAACAAGAAAGTGCTCTTGGACTGAATGTATTGGACCCTGGTTTAACTGACCAGGTCAGAAAACAGCAATTCTTTAATCAAATAACTTAGTACTTTAATTCAATAATTTAATTCTTCAATTTGATCATTTAATTTAATAATTTATTTTTAATTCAATTGCCCATTTCAGTTGAAAGGGGCTTTATTGGCATGAAAGTTTTAACATTGTTTCTGAAGCATTACAATTTATATTTATATTTATAGATACAGCTGGGTACAAAAGTTTGCATCCCCTTACTTTGAAATGGTAAAAAGAGTAAAGCAAAGAATTTTTTTCTCATCAGCATAATGTAAAATGCATGTTCAGCTAGTACAAATGTTCCTTCATCAACAGAAGTAACAAAAATGGTCGGAGTGTATAAAAATTTAAAAAAATATTAATAAAATGAAAATCATATCTCTTTTATGAAACGGTTTCTAATAGGGGTGTGACGATACACTTGTTTTACAAGACAAGGTGATACATGATACTCGGTTCACGAGAACAAGACGATATTTTAATACTATTTTTACAAAATCTTCAATGAAGAAATATGACAAAACAATGCAATGTTAACTAATCAGATGTAATGAATGTCACTTCAGTTCTACTTTCAGTTTGAATTATCATATGCAGTAAATGACAACAATATGCAAGCACTGTAAAAGGTTTTGCCACAAACCCAACTAACTGGTTTGACATGAGTCTCTTAAGACCTTAAAACTGTGCATGAACTATACAGACATGTGGGAGGTTCCCAGCAGGGGAATTTATCCCACCCCTGCAAAGCAATTAACTTAACTGATGTGGGGATACACTTGGCAGTTCCATACATAGATGGGATGATTGTCAGAGCTTTGTTGTGCAGTAGATGCAATACCCACCGGGTGTGCATTTGGGGTTCGTGGGAGGGAGCAAGCCTATTGGAGACAAACAACTCAAGATGACTCTAAATAAGCTCTGGGACACTCACTTTGGGTGTATTTGCCTTATTTTCCATGATGAGGTGATCAAAATGACAGCAGTAACTATGAAAATTGGACTGTCAAGTGTACAGGTTGACACTATGTTGAATTATTATTCCAGCAGAGACATAAAAATTCTAATAATTATCAAATTAGTTGGCTGTTAATGAAGCGTCAGATATTTCATAAGCATGTTTTATGTGTAACTGAAATAAATGTGTAGTGAAGCTTATTTTCTGCAGACTGTTTTTGGTGGACAACGGACAGGGTTAGATGCTGACATCAGTGTTTCAGGTTCCTGAATCAGGGTTATGATGGTTCAGGATTCTCTTTAGCACCAAGGGCAGTGTGCCTGGTTTCACTTCATAAGCTCCTTGTTTCTTTTGCTTATAGAAAGTGAGCAGACTCCCTTCAAAAATCCAGCAGGTTGATTTTGCCTATATGAGAACAAACATAATGTTCAATATATAAAGTAACTCAAGCTTCACCAGCTTCTTAAATGTAGCATCTTCTGGTAATGTCATAATAGTAACATTAAGTTAGATTTACAGCAATAAACCATTTATGTAATTAGTGTAGGTGACCTTATAAAATGCAGTTTTTTCAGTCTCCAGGCATTAAGCTCATGTTATCACAAGTTACTATTTAAAAACTAAAAACAATGCAGAAAGCTAAACGTGGTTAAAAAAAAAAAAGACGTCACCTACATGCAAATTAGCACGTGATGCTATCTAGCTGCTTTCCATTTAAATTAGCTAGCGAGCATTAGCTGCCATAAGCTACTGGTCATACCAGATCAAGTGACACTGTGGCAACACAACCAGTGTACTCAATTCAGCAGTGGTGTATCGTTTTTCTTATGAATTAAATTTTTAATTGGCTAAAAATGTACTACTTTCATACATTAGTGTCACATTAAACAATTTAAAGTCCATGCTAGTACCTTGCCAAATGTTGACATATTCTGTAGTATCACAAAGTTTGCTAAATCATAAAAGAAAAACATTAACTTCAAGATAATCGGATTTTAAAATAATAATAAAATAAAGTGTATGTATACAAACAAATCCAGTTACACTAAACTATTTTGACACATTAAATATGCCACACCTTTTTTTTTAATAATAGCAATTCTTTATTTGTTGCTCCTTGTCAGAAATTTGCTGATTACAGAGAAAGAACTGGGATAATATGCTGAAATGGCACATGTACTGTACATAGAAAACAAATTACTAAATTCTTTATAAGTAAAGTTATTTCCTGCAGGACTCATTTGGTCAGACAAATGCTTGTCACCCTTTCAATAAATGTCTTTTGGTCTCATCCTCAGATGCATTATCTTACAATAGGACTACTTTTAGAACAAAAAATCTTTTTAGTGCAGCAGGACAGAACAAGAAAATTCAGCTGTTGTATTTGTCTATTAACCTGGCACCTGAAAAAAAGCATCAACCAGAGTGGATTACATGAGGAGAGGTTCTATTATGTTTTGTGCATCCAGTGATGAGAGCACAGCAGTTCACTGTCTCCAGGAGGCCAAGCGTCTGCTTGTTGGGTGCACTCAGCCTAAAAGTGCATTGCAGCTTGTCTCATTTAGATATTTCACTTGAATTGTGTCATTGCTGAAGTAATACATTTGTGAAATGGAAATCAGCAGGGTCTGCTCTTTGTGTGGTCTCATTTAACCGACTACTTTTCTTAGGCACAGAAAAATGAACAAGGCACCTCTAGCATTTAGAAGCATTAACACTGTTGAGAGCAGCAAATTATACACAGTAGCATCCAGGTCTTCTTTTCTGCACACAGGTTCCCTTTTCTGTCAGTGTAAAACATGTCTTAACACAGAATTTGTACTCTTTTTAGACATTCACTGTGTTATCATGACAATGTGCTTCTCCTCACCC
>NW_018127904.1:84207-88278 GCF_001952655.1 Monopterus albus | reverse complement strand
TTTCACAATCTTACATTCTGACAAAGACCTCAGGTACACAACACAAATGCGTGGCTTTCGAAAATATAAGTCAAAGCTATTTGTTTTCACTGTAGCAACAAAATGAGAAAAGAGTTCTCATTTCAATAAATAACGAGAACTCTGTTGAACAAAGAGGTAATGTGATGTAAAACAAAACAAAAAAATAAATAACACTTTCAAAGCTACATGTTAATCACCTTCTTTCACCACCTGAGTACATCTTTAGGTTCCTGTGCTGTATCCTGATCCTGGTCTGTGCTTGGACAGTGGAATGTCATTAAGGTTACATTGGGGCAGTAAGCAGGGACGGTGGTGCTAAGGAGGTGTAGGTGGGGTGGTAGCACAGCTTGACTTCAGGGAAAGTGAAAAGGAGTGAGGTAGGAAGGAGAGTGACTTTTCAGGAAGTGTTCTGGGGAAGATCTGTAGGAAGTGGTGATGTATTCCTCAGTCTGTCTGCCCTGAACTGTCCCCCATTTCACCTGCTTCAGGTACAAAGAGAGCATCAGCTAACACTCAGCTGTGCAAAGCCAATCAGCTTTACCTCGTCCGGGATCTCTGTGTCATCACAGCTAGAAGCCTGTGTGAGGGGGGAAGACAGCAAGAGGTCAGTGAGGCTTGTCCGCACCCTGTCATCTCCATCACCAAAATTAATCCTGCAAAATCTCTAAAGCAGCTGTGGTATAACACCCTGAATGAACCTGGCAACTGAAAATCCTTCTAAATAGTCCATCCGTTATCTGGAGCCAATCTCAACTGACATTGGGTGAGAGGTGGGGTCCATGCATACTGTATGTCCAAAAGTATGTGGACACATACCATGTCCATATTCTTTTACCTACCTTGCTGATATTTACAGTGTGGGGAAACTCTTTCCTAACATGACAGTGTCCCTGTGCACAAACCGAGGTCCATGAAGTTACTGTATGGCTGCAGGAAGAAATAGAAGTGATTGCAGAAGGACTTGCTCAGAGCCCTGTCATTAACCTCACGGAAACCCTTTGAGATCAATTTGAACACTGAATGCAAGCCAGGCCTTATCGAGCAACATCAGTGGCCGGCCTCACTAATGCTCCTGTCGCTGAATGGGAACGAATGCAGTCAGGCTTTAGAAATCTGATGACAAGCTTTTCCTGAAAAGTTGAGGTTGTTATAGCAGCAGATTAATGCCCACGGTTTTGAAATGAGATGTTCAACAGTAACAGTGGTGTAATATTCAGGCATCCACATACCTTGTTTGGGTGTCTACATACTTTTGGCCATGTTAGTGTTTCATTCCTAAGCTGAACAATGCCCAGTGATATTTATTTAGCACAACATTTATTTTAGCGAATGTTCAACTGTCCAGCACCTCATTTCACCCTGGTTTTTAGGCTCCTCGGATGCTATTCACCAAGGTGTGTGCACTGATATTTGTCAGTGAAAATGAGGGAGTATTTCATTTCGATCTTAAGACAGCAGTACATGGGTGACCTAACCTGTCGGCCTGCAGCAATTCACAAATTGAAGCAAGATACTCCATCTGCCTGGGGGTCTGCAGCTGTCTGATCAGCATGGTAGGACTGTTAAAATGGGTCGCTTTTAGTGAGCTCACAGTGTCTACGGTGACCTCTTGTTCAGTTAAGTCGTAAAGCTACTCTAACGCCACCCACACTATAAATTGTCTGAATAAAACGTTATAAATTGTTCCCCTAGCAAGGGTAATTATTCTCACTCCCTGGTTCTGTGACACTGAACTCGTAATTCTTCACTTTGGAAAGGAAGACTGAGCCACAGTGAGGATTTTACACTGCTTGCAGTGGAGCAGAGTTAACGTATGGAGGTGCG
This sequence comes from Monopterus albus, assembly GCF_001952655.1. Lineage (NCBI taxonomy): Eukaryota > Metazoa > Chordata > Actinopteri > Synbranchiformes > Synbranchidae > Monopterus > Monopterus albus. Next base: position 86,433 of record NW_018127904.1, on the reverse strand, counting down.
AGCATGCCCATATATCGAACATGGTGTGCCAAGCTAAGCCTTCACTCTGACTGATTTGTCCAGGTACAACACTCAGTAGGTGCTGAAATGGCAAATGAGAGGTGATTCTGAAAAGCGCCATGACCCAAAGCACAGAGGCTGTTTACACACAACTACAGAAAAGGTCAATAAAACATAATTTACGTGTTTTTGTCAGCTCCAGAAGGGATGACATTATTGGTTTCATTATTATTTTTTTCCAAATGTCACAGTTTCTCTAATAATCACAATCAGGTGATACATATACAACATGCTCTCATTTGCCGTAAATAACAAAGGTAGGCTGGATCACAACAAAAGTTATGAAACCTTCATTTATGCTGTAGATGAGACACTATAAGAATCCTGACACTGCTCACACACCACTGGAAAAAAACTAGATACTGGATCAGTACTGGCAGCTACTCAATATTAAAATGGCAAAAATGCGATGGGACAACCCCCTTTTCATGAATAAGGAGCTACTTTATGACTGGACAGTATATAAAAATTATATACATTGGTATTTCAACATGCAATATTTATTTTAAATCCAGAGTGGATCATATTTAATTTTAGAAATGTATCTAGATATTCCAGTACCAGATAGTATCTGGTGTGGAGTTTGCATGTTCTCCCTGTGCCTGCGTGGGTTCTCCCCGGGTACTCCGGGTTCCTCCCGGAGTTGGTGACTCTAAATTGCCTGTGAGTGTGAGCCTGTGTGGTTGTTTGTCTACATGTCAGCCCTGTGATAGGCTGACGACCTGTCCAGGGTGTGCCCCACCTCTTGCCCAATGTCAGCTGGGATTGGATGGTTGGATTATTTTCTTATACACGTATAAAGTTATCATTTATTATTATTATTATTAAGTACTCTTAGGAAGTGCTCAGAATAAAGGGAGGTTTCAAAATCTTCTGTACATTTCAAGAACAAATCCCATCTACTGATGAAAACTGAGTGATACGTTCAAAAGAAAAATTAAACCTTGGGTTGATTTAATTTTCTCAACTATGCTCATAGACACAGTACATGCTCAATGTAACAGACATTGGTTAATGCAGAAGCTCTTTGGTTTGTTTGTGGCCTTTCTAATAACTTTAGCTCTCACAGTCCTCACTGAACCTCTCATCTATAAGTTGTTTATGGCTTAGCACTGTCGGGCTTGACAAACCCGGGAGGCTGTTGTCAACCATCAGTCATGTAGAAACTCACCAGCTTAAAGGTCAGTACTTTGTAGGTAGTTGGGTCATCTACAATCTTCTGTAGGTTGGCAGCAACTGTAAAAGTGAGGGGAGCAAGACAACATAATGTTAAAATAAACACAGGCAACAGTAAATTTCAGGACATGTCGGCACTAGAAGAAGAATCAGTTCCTGTGCCAGTTCATATTTTAGATGATAGGTTAGTGAATACTTTTAAAAATCAGATGCAATATACTATAATACATACAAGCAATTTCTATCAGTTGTACTCATTTCAGGTTCTGTGGATTTGCCCAATAAAATAAATGTCCTTCTCTGATAACTGTGCATCCTGTAACATCCTAATGTTCTTAAAGTAAGGATTTGTGGCAAATGAACTTAATGTATTCAGACAACACAATTAACAAGAATAAAGAAGTGTGACATTACCAATAACAACATCAAGCCCGTTGACTAGACCGGCTGAAAACAGCTCCTGGGAAACGCCATCAGCTGTGTCTTATGAGGGAATGACATGACAAATATTTGATCTGCAGCATTCCACTTACCATGTAATTATGAGAGATATTGAATTAAATACTATCACAAGCACTCCCATTTACAAACGCTGCCGCTGACCGCAACACACACACACACAACAATTCACACAGCACATTAAAATCTAGACTGAGCTCTTACCTCGCCCAGGAGTGAATTCAAACCGGATGTCATTCAGCTCCTTTCTAGAGTTCCTGAAAGGAGAAATAAGAAGGCGTGATTGCACAAGTAGTATCCGAAATGTCAGATTTAAATGTGTTGCAGCTCCCTTTTGAATAGAGCAGTGGTATGACTGAACTGCAGATGACTAGGAGCAGGAGAACAGAGCTGTGTGCAGTCAAGAAAACGCCTTCTGTGAACTAGAAGAAGAGACGATAAAGTGGACATGTTAGCGCTGCAACACCACTGATTCCACTGGAATGTTGGATTCACTGGTTTTTGTTTTTAGCCACTTGGGGGAAGCACAAT
>NW_018127904.1:79930-84162 GCF_001952655.1 Monopterus albus | reverse complement strand
GAAAACAAGTTAAATAGTGGCTTATTTACTCATCAAGCAGCAACATTAGCATTAATTTGGAGATGCATTTGTGTCCACCCGACAAAGGTTACTCTAATACTCCCTCTCTTTTTGGCTCCGTTTTGCTCATGATGCCAACTATGGGGGGGCTCGGCTCTGGGCAATTCATCACTAATTTATTATAGTAAAGACACCGGCATGTATGCAATTCTTGTCATCACGGTAAACTTTCTCTCTCTCTCTCTCTCCCCTCGCCACTCTCCACACCTCCATGGTGCTGAAACACGCACATCACCAGTTCCTCCTCATCAGTTTTTCTTTTCTTATTATTAATATTCTTATCAATAAGAATGATAAATCAAGCCAAAATACATGCTTTAACAAATGTATCTGTCATTTAGTCTGACCACGAAAAAGTTAAATGAAGTGAGCTCCCCTTAAAGCTGTATTATAGTTTGCACATTGCTTTTGCTTTCCACCAACTCTGGAGGAAAAGCATCTGCTTCTTTACCTACTAAATGCTCCACTAGTCACTAACTTTGCCTGTTGCTTGATGCTGTGTGGGTAGTGCCTGCTGAAAAGAGTAGTGAGACTGAACCAAAACAGTAGGCAGGAAAGACCAACATGGTCATTTTGATCCATTACAGTGCTTCCCACATACTGAGCTAAGTTTTACATAAGCTCCTGTAGAAAAAAAAAAGATGCCGTTTCAGTAAAACAACAGAGAATGTGCAGATAATATGTTATAGTAGTTTTATAAGATTACACAAAATACAGAAGGAAAAAGTTGCCATTTGTTTATCTGGACATATACAGTACCTGTTCAGACTCATCAACTCTTTGAGGATAAAATGTAATTTTAGTGAATTCATGGCGTTTTAATATGGCTTTAACTTTTGTATCCTCAGTCCTAGACTGCAGTAAAACATGAACAAAAAAAGCATGTATGCATCCATCTTATTTGATTGTATTAAAAAAAATGTGCCCTTTAACTTCTTTGGTAGCCTCAACTTGCACTCATGTGCATCTGGTAAAGGCAGAACTTGTAATTGCTCACCCTGCAAGATCTGTGGTAGATGAAGATTAATTTGGTTTGTAGTCTAGTTAAATAAATCACAAGGCTAACCCACAAGCCTCATTTCAGATGAGATTAAGCACAAAATTCAACACACACACACACACACACACACACACACACACACACACCAAAAACACGAGTTAGTAGGAATGAGAATTTACAATCACTCATCTGTCAGTCAACTTGACTTAGTTTTTAAAGATTTATGTTTGGAAAAAAAAACCAGCTAAGTTTCTGGTGTGAGCAGATGGAAGTAAACAGTGACTCTATTCCCAGCAGTGGAAGCAGAGGAGACACGCTGCCAAGGCTACTGAGGCAACATGTATGTCAAAGGATCATAACCCTGCCCAATGAAATGCGCCTAAAATCTGTCCTATCATATATAAACTGTAGTGGGTGTTTAGAAAGCGTCCTGTCGGACTACGTTAGGCCCATGTGTGATGACCCATTTATAGTAGACTGACCACTGTCAGTACGTGTGAGCGTTACCACTACCTTTGTAAAGACCATTTTGAACATTTTATCTTTCCACAGTCCATCAGCATTTCAGCCATCCCCTACTGCTTTTATTTTGGACACACTGTGAGGCAACTTGCATATTTGAGATGACTGTATAATCCCACTAGTCAAAGGCAGGTTTGTGGCATGTCATTATAAAATTCCTGTGCTGTAACCTGTACCAAATTAGAGCATTGTTTCAAAGAAACCTCCTAAGGCTTTTTTAAATAAAGTATTACCTAACAATGTTATAATTGATTCAACTGTGTATTTGTTTAGTTAGATGTCACAAAATTGTGAAAATGCCTGTTGCTGTTTCCCAGAGCCCAATGTGACATCCTCAAATTTGCTGTGCAACTCTCTGAAGAGGCCAAAGCATAAGAGGCGGTGATGGACTAATAACAGCTATGGGCTGGTAAAGATGCTGTACTGAGGTGGATGGGATCTGTTAATGCTTTAATTTATGTAGCATCACTACATATGGGAGACACCACAGGTAATATGTCCAAGTTTCTCTATCACAAAGATATTTCAGAAGTCACCCTGACATTTGTCTGATTCTGATCGCCCTTTATGTATAAGAACTATTTTAAAACATGTAATGTCACCTCTGGACTAAACTTCAAGCCAGTTTTCATCTCTGCTATTTTAAGATACTGAATGTAAGCTTCAATGGCACCGTACCGACAGCCATGTTATGTGTGATTTCTATTTTAAACGTTAACATTGCAACTGTGTAAAAAGGCAAAAAGATTAAATGTGTTCCAAATGTGGACAAAAAGCAAATCATGCCACTGTTGCTGCTGCTGTTCTGCCACCACTGCCACTGAGGGATTACATTACCATAAACCCATGATAATCAGCTGTAAGTCCCTCATTAGATTAGAGAGGAGACTTTATTTTGCTCTCTGAAATGCAATTTCATTCATGCAATTTTTACACTAATAATTTCCATTGTACCCATAGGTTGGCATATTGTTTTACCTATCAACTGACAACAAAATCCAGGTTTAAAAGAAATTAATAATGATGATGAGAACTTACATCAATGCCTAGCAACAACAACTTTGGCTCTATTTTCCTAAAATAGGTTGCAGAAGCAAATGTAAGTCTAAGCTCCAGGCGAAGGCACATATGGGTGTATCCCAACAATTTTTTTGCAATTGTGGTGATCTCTGCAGCCAGACGCAACGTGGGGGAGAGGCTAAATACATTATTAGTGAGAGGAATCCACCATAAGCAGCTGGAGTCTTGGTGGACTTTAGTAATGGCCAATAAAACCAGCTCCTCTCAGTCCCTTTAAAAGCACTGTGGAAACCTGACTGTGATTGATGTCACTGATGTCATGGTGGCTGATTTGGAGCGAGACTCTCTAAAAAACTTTTCACATGAGGAAACTGATATGCTTGTGCATGAGGTGCAGAGCCACCGTGACACCATCTGTCTTTTTCTCATACCAGTTATGTACTCCGTTCCTAAATGATGTGTCAACCCATACTAATATTTATAGCCACATACTGAGCTAGTTTATTACTAGTTTCTCTTATTTGAAGATAATCTTTATAAATTAGATCCATTTCATAATTCAGATAATTTCATAACTAATTATTAAGTGAATTTCAACAGATTGATTGTGGATTTAAGGCTTTATTTTAAGTTGGTGTGGCTGTTAAAATACATGTACTGTAGATGCCATAAAAGGTTTTAATACAATCAAAATTTCAGGACAAAATGAGCACCAAAATTTCACTGTGCTGCCTAATCAGCATAAACACAACCTCAGCTGTGCCTCTCCTCCCACCTCAGTGTACCGTAAGGTCATAAAATCATGGCAGGAAAATACCAAAACTCAACAATATGCAAAAAAAAAAAAAGAGATTTGTGCCCAAAGAAAAATACAATAATTGTGGAAAGACTGTGAAGCTTTGCTGGCATTGTTTTGACAGGAAAATAGAGCCCCTACTTTGTCGTATGTTATTATTCCAGACCAGTCCTTCATTTAATCACCCTACTCAAGTACACTGCCCCTTATGTGGGCTGATATTATTGGTGAAGGCCATAAATATCTCTTGTTCTTCTCCCAAAATACAGGAACATAGCCAAAGAAAATTGCAAAATATGACTACAGGCTCATCTTGTTAATACTTTCTCTGCTGAATCCCTTTACAACATACAATGCCAGCCAAATGCTTCTCACAAATAAAAGGAATAATTTTGTCTTCAAGAAACATTTCCTTAGTCAGAAACTCTAATACTAAATTGTCTAGCTGGCAAACCAGAGGCAACCTGACAGCCTAATGCTGCAATTACATTAAACCCATTCAATACATTTTTCTATAGAGGAAATGATTTGCTGAATCTTATTCTGACATTACCAGGACAACAGCTTTTTGCTATTTAATATGAGCTTCAGCAAAAGCTTACATATACAGTATGTTGTAACTGCTAAACAGATTTATTCTGTCTGTTGCGTTTGAGCTAGAAAATCCACAGATCGAACAAACATTAAACCTGAGTATACCGCTACCAAACAGTGGGCCATCTCCTGTTGCATTCAGGCAACTGTTTGTTAACAAGCACAGAAAAAATGGTTTTCTGCCCAATGCTGGATGCCTGGGGAGGAACCTTCAGATGTCTGTTCGACCAAGACTCTGCT
>NW_018127904.1:74692-79872 GCF_001952655.1 Monopterus albus | reverse complement strand
GAATACTGAGTAACAGTGAGAAAAAGCAAACTCTATACAAATAATGTACCTGTAATTCAATCGAATGCCTTGCAAGTTGATGTTTTCTAAGGGGAAATATCTACAGTGTCATTTTAAGCCTGAATCACAAGCCTCCACTTTGTCATTAAAATATGGTCATAAACAGCAGTGTCAGCAGTGAAGTAACAGGAGGCAGGAGTGCTACAAATGCAAATAGTCAGTGAGAGATTGTGGAGCACAGCCAGGCAACCACTGGAGCGTAACACACTCCTCCCTACAAACAACCGGCGAAACAAAGTGAGATGAGGGAAGCCATGACAATGCCAGATCCCCTTTGCAGCAGGCAGAAATCATTACATCTATTAGTAGCCTGCATGTTGAGCACAAAGTGATGATGAATCCAGAAATGTAGCAGTAATTGGTAAATCTGCCCTTCATTTGCTTCACAAAATCATATAGAAATTGCTATTTAACCCTGTGCTGGCCTGACAGAGAACATTATGTGAGAAAAGAAAAAAGATATCTTACCTTAGCCGGAGTACCATGTTCACAGCACCTTGAATGTAGGGTGTACCCTTGTAAGGTTCAACCTGTAGGACAAAAAAAAAATCTGATGTTGAGACAGGGTACACTAAAAGAATTATAGATCAGACAGGCAAAGAATGTTCATTTTGTAAAAGAGGAGGATGTTTTTGCAGTATGTGCAAGAGGGTCTGGTACAGGTAATATAAACATATAATTAAATTAAATAAACCACAAGTGTATGGCCATATACTCAGCACATGTGATTTATGTTTTCTGAAAGTCTTGTGTTTATTGCAACTGAAGGGAAACGATAAGAAAAATTACACTGAGGTGTTGTGTTTAAGGATCTATTAATGTTATCAGTACCATATTACAAATGGACTCTGTACAGCAATAAATGGATGTTAATGGGTAAGAAACGACTGGTGGATAGTTGTCAGAGCTAATTCCTCACGGAAGCATAAGACTATGCCTCAAAATGCTTTGGCTCATTTTCAAAATGACAACAGCCGTAGAAAATGGGTTACAATGGCAGAGAGTCTTTAGATGAGATATGCCCAGGCACTGAGCTGGCACTGTCAGGCAGACAGCCATTTACTCTGGGTTATTACTGGTGAGAGCATCCCTCCAGGAGACTGACATTCACAATTGTGCACACCCTTACACACACACACACACACTGGTCTACTAACGCGTGTGCACAGACAGACAGACAGACACACACTGGCAATCAGTGTGGCATCAAGGTCATTGAATCATGACAAATTAGTACCGGTGCTGAATCCCTCACCTGGGGATGCTGAATAGATAACCCTTCAATAGGGACATGGTTGGCATTCTCCTCATTCTAGGAGGGACAAAATGAGGGCATAATTGAGCAAATGCTATTACATCCTTTGCAAATAGCAAATCAGAGCTCATGTTATAAGAGACAACACAGGAAACTCGATTCGAAACAGTCAAGGAGGAGCAGTCTGCTGGCTGCATTAGACAGTTTAAAACAGGTGTTGGCTGTTTTGATTAAGCTGCAAGAAAATGTGTTGGGGTGAAATAAACATTCGTAATCGAGTTTATGATTCTTACACAAGCCTCAGCTAAAGCAATCACATTTCCAAAAATGCCCCACTGCCAATTCTCATAGTGTACAGCGGCAGAAAGGATAAAGCCTGTGTGACTATGACAACTTGTCTCTTAACCAAAACACAAAAAGATTTGTATCATTTTAATTGCATGTTAAAATTATATTATGACAGGAAGAGCTAACTTACATCTTTGGCCTCATCTTTGATCCTTCGTGTCTGCAGGGAAAAAAAAAAATCAAACACACATTTACATTTTCATAGATATGCTGCAATAATCATCATTTATTTCATTTTATCCTTCATGCAGTTTTCATATACTGTCTGTCCAAACCTAGTTTTTACTTGCTGAAAGGAAAGTGAAAACACATATTGGTAAAAATACTACTGCCAACAACTTAAAGCATTACTTTTCATAACATTTTATTCGTGGCATCATGCATTAAAGTGGGGGTATCTTGATCAAAGGGCCCTTTGATCATAGCTATCTGCTGCCTCCTGCCACAAATACTTGCAGCCATCTTCCAGCTCATTACAGAGACCTCATGACAGGCTCTCTCAGAGATAAGCCATCTAAAAAAACACCATCAGGGATGGAAGAAATGTACAGGGTCAACGACAGAGAGGAAGCTACATAACGGTCTGGTTTACTCAGTAAGTTAGACATGACATGCAACAATAATTATTAACACCTTAGTAACTGTACATTCAAAAATTTCCTGCTCAACTTGTTTTATTACAGTGAAAATAAAAGCCTACTCAAAAGCATCATCTTAAACCTGTTACTGATGTACTTATATACTTTATAGACTAAATATGAAAGAAGAAATGCTGCTGATGCTGGCCTTAGTGGTGTCTCGGCCTACCCTGCCCTGATTCACTGCTGCCTTCCCCTCCTCACTGCCCTCGTCCAGCTCATCATCGCTCCACTCCCAGTCTCCATCCTCTGTCTTGTGCAGATGGCCACTGGAGCCTGGGACTCTCCTTACCTGCATCATGACAAGGCAGGACACTAAAGGTTACTTTTTTTTTTTTTTCCTTAAATTGTACATGTATAGTATGTATATTGTGCTTTGCCCATGAGTCCATTAGGGTTTTATAATCCTTTAGATCAGAGCACTAGTTCTCAAAGTGGATAGAGTACTAGACCTCTTGTGCACATATGTGACATGAAACGCACATGTACAAAGCTACATTTAAGTTATTTAGCTTCTTGGACACAGCTAGTATGCTTGTGTATTGCTGCCACCATGCCAAAAAAAAAAATGTGCTCAGTTTTAATATTCAACTTGCAAGATATTTTTTACTAACAATATCTTAGTTATCTTTATGGAAATGAATAAAGGAAATGTTTCTAGTACACATTGGATAATTTGGTGTGCAGTAAAAAGAAGAAAATACATCATAGTACAGGAAAGAGTACTTTTTCCCTGCAGACTAGAGGTGTGATGAGATCTCACAATATTAAAACGTGACGATATTTATCGTCGAGTTGAAAAGCCATATCGCGATATCAGTACATAACAGATCCGGAGCAGTCGACAGGACCAGCATAGTTGAGTGTGAGGGTGAAATTAGCATAGATGATGCCCCTGCCTCTTTCGAATCATTTGTGTGGCAGCATTTTGGGTACCCGGTGGAAACGATAAATGGTGACAAAGTGACACGAGCAACATGTACACCAAGCACTGCAAGAAAATAGTGCCGTACACCATGGCTAACACAAGCACTATGCCCAGATACCCAGAGAAGCACAACAGCTTTCTATAAAAATCAACCACACCTGTGGTGAAAATGCTGAAAGGCCAGATAATGCTGACAAATACCTTTGCATCTCACCTCCCTGCATATGACACTTGATACTGATGCCCCTCTGAAAAAAGAAGGCAGTGAAACCGAGGAGAGTAGTCCTGTGGTACAGCTCGCAGCTCCGCTCCCTAAAGCAGGCATCATGAAAACTGAAAAGGAAGTGGAACTCCACTAAGTCAGAAGAGTTTTTCCTAGCCTGGAGAGAGTTTAATAACATATAAAAAGCCCTTCATTGTGCCAGAACTGCATATTATGCATCATTGATAGAGGCAAATAAGAGCAACCCCCGCTTTATACATGCTTCCTTTAGGCAATATTATCAAGAAACAGCATAAATTTCCATTCCTATGGAGATCATACTCGGTTATATTTATCTGTGAACCCAGATGAATCAGATCAGTTGGTCAAGCATAGTTACTCTAGATTACATAGCTCTGGTCTCCAGTACTGCTGTGAGGAACCTTGGAGTCATCTTTGATCAGAATATGTCCTTTAAATCACACATAAACCAAGTCTCTAGATCTGCCTTCTTTCACCTGCGCAATATTGCAAAAATCAGGAGCATCCTGTCTCAAAGTGATGCTGAAAAACTGGTCCATGCATTTGTTACTTCCAGGCTGGACTACTGTAACTCTTTACTATAAGTATATCTCCACTGGCTCCCTGTAAAATCCAGAATAGATTTTAAAATCCTTCTCCTAACATACAAAGCCCTTAATGACAAGGCTCCATTGTATCATAAAGACCTCAGTGCCTTGTCATCCCAACAGAGCACATTGTTCTGAGTGCAGGTTTACTGTGGATTCTAGGAACCACAAGAAGTAGAAGGGGAGGCAGAGCCTTTAGCTATCAAGCTCCTCTCCTATGGAACCAACTCCCAGTCTCAGTTCGGGAGGCGGACACCCTCTCTACCTTTAAGATTAGACTTAAGACGTTCCTTTTTGATAAAGCTTATAGTTAGGGCTGGATCAGGTGACCCTGAGCCTTCCCTTAGTTATGCTGCTATAACAAGAGCAAGAAAAATTTGGTTATGGTTGCACTTATTGTTTGCACAGAAAAAATAAGACTAAGAAAAACTTAGTGTTGTTTATTTTTGTTATTTATACAGTTTTTATTTTTATGTTCAATTTGTGGAAAGGAGTTCAGTTAGAATATCACACAGCTTCAATTATAAGTCAGAAGTCCATGTATTGTTCATGCACAGTTCTAAGGTCTGAAGAGACTCATGTGAAATCATGCAGGAGAGAAGCCAGTCAGTTGAGTTTGTGGCAAAGCCTTTTGCAGTGCTTGCATTTTGTTTTCTCTTACTGCATATAAATATTCAAAGTAGACATTCACTACTAGATGATTAGTTATAATAGAAAACATTTCAAAATGCACCTGCATTGTTTTGCGTTTTGTGACTTTCAGTTGAATCGAAGTCTATTTTTCCAGTCATACATTTTGTCATTTAAGATTTCTTAAAAATAGTGTTAAAATATCGCCTTGTCTCATTTTCCTGAATCTGATATCGTCTTGTCTGGTGAGCTAAGTGTATCATCACTCCCCTACTGCAGACTATTCATAATAAGCTATTGTTAAGGTGATGATGCTGGTGCGGGGTCTTGTTTAAGAATAAATTACTGCTTAAAACATCTTTTAAGGCAGAGAGGGGAGATATCCAATATGATTTAATCTTAGTTAAACACTAGTAGCAATAGAACTGCAAATGTAGCCAGCACAACAAAGTAGATAAGCCTGTAATTACGTGCAGTTCTACAGTCTGGA
>NW_018127904.1:68047-74681 GCF_001952655.1 Monopterus albus | reverse complement strand
CCAACACATGGCTAATCTAGTAGTGTGATGTAAGATATGAGAGTACCACACAAGAGACAGCACATAAAACTGTTAGTCACTACCACTAGGATTGAATCAACTCACCAGTGGTAGACAAGGTCAAAGTTAAAACAGCACTACCCTTACAGTGGTGTCGGGTTTATTTTCCAAACCTTACAAAGAACCAAGGCTCCCTCAGTTCTGCTCATGGTCCCCGAGCAAAACAGACACAGATCAATGCACTCAGCAGACAGACATGATCACCCAACTAACATTCGCATGCAAATGATCAAATGTGCAGCTAACAAAAATCCCCCAACTAAAATGTACAAAAACCATGTGAATGTGAACAGAAACATCAAAATGTGAAAGCATGCATCATATCAGCATTTCCAAGGATAAAACTGCTCCACATACGGGTAAAATGCCCTGCACTCAGAAATCAGGTTTCAGAAGGCATCCATGCAGAACTCAATCAGTATTCTATCATCGTTTGTCCACTGGACCATACATGTGAGCTCAATATCAATCCTTTTCTACTTTCCCGTTTCTATTTTCATTATGTAGCAAATCAATGAAAGCAGCCCACCAAATTTGTTGTGGGCCACTAATGTCTAATCTTCCAACAATAAAGCCTCAAATTTTCTCATTTAGAGGCTCTAATGTGGGTGTCGGGGTGCCCTCTGCTGGTTACTCATCTTACCTACATACTGTTTATACTAAGTGATTTTGCATGTGATCTTTTTCTTTTTTCTTTTATCTTTTTTATATATTTAAAAAATTAAATCCTTGTTTTCCAGGTTTGCAAGAAGGTATTTCCTTTATTACACACTTCTTTCCTTTTTAGGAAACAATTCCTTAGATTTTCACTCCCTGGCATTAGATAAAGTGGTAATTTAAAATGACTGTATTGGTGACAGCTGATTAGAGGATCTGCCATCTCATTTTCACTGACTTGAGTATTTTCAAGGGGAAGTTAGATCCAAGAGTATGATTTTACACAAACTGTCTGGTGCTTGTTTCTGGGAGTAGAATTACATGTACTGACTATTTACAGTGAGTACAGATTAGCAAGCAGAACAAAAACTACAAAAACAGAACAAGAACACCAAGGAATAGAGGTGCAAAACTTTAGTGGGAAACTAGTGCAGTTCAGAGAAGTCAAGTTGGTTGTGTATGGAAGAGGAGCTAAAGGAGTTTGGGAAAAGCTAAACAAAATTTTAGGCCACTATGGTCTTCATATAAATATATGATGTGTCACTGACTAAGCAACAAGTGTTGAAAGTTCGACACATTTTCTTTCTCTGAGGTACAGTATGTGAATCCTTAGTGAGATTAGATAAACCTCTGGCTCTGGACAAAGTAGAGCCTTATTGTTTTTAAGGTTGCTGCAGATCTTATTGTTTTTCCTCTCACATATTTTTAATCTTGGTTACAAATTAGATCCATAAGGTGTGGGAATCAGTCTTTAACACCTCTGCTTAATGGCAAAAATGGTTCCAATTTAAATAATAATAGGCCTATTAATACCCATCCATTTTCTAAACCGCATAGTCCCAAACGGGGTCACGGGGGGCTGGAGCCAATCCCAGCCAGCTGCGGGCGAAAGGCGGGGTACACCCTGGACAGGTCGCCAGCCTATTAACTAGTTTAAAAAGTTTACGCACACTATTTTAATGGTATTTCATCTAAGCATCAGTTTGGATTTAGGAAGCAGCACAGTGCTACCACTGCTGCAGTGAAGGTTGTGAATGATTTTGTTTCTCTGGCTCAGAAGCGGCTTTATTTTTTGATTTGTCTAAAGCCTTTGATACTGTGGACCATGTATGTGTAAACGTTAATGTGGTCATTTCAAACTGGCTTACTGTTTATAATGGAGTACCTCAAGGTTCTGTACTTGGCCCTCTTTTAATACCTCTTCATATATGTATATATAGGTGTGGATACTGATGGAACTCATGCTCATTGCTATGCATATGATATATTTTAATACATCTGTGCAATCTCCCCCACAGAGGCACTTCATAAACTTCAGTCTACCTTTAATATTCTACAGTCTCAACTCATTAAACTCAAGTTAGTACTGAATGCAAATAAAAATAAACTAATATTACTGAGGTTGTTACATGCTATAAATGTCTGTGTGTGGCTTAATGATTGTCTCTCTTTTCGACTGAAGTTAGGATTCTATTTTAGATTCAAGATTTGTCATTGCTTCTACTTTCTACTTTCATAATGCATTAAGATTTGATACAAATTTTAAACCATTAACCCATCACTGTGTTCTGTACTTCGGAGTGGGCTGGTCATCTCTTTCCATAAGTTCTACGAGTCATTGGTATATCTTTATTTATAAAGCTATTTTAGTTTAACTACCCCCAAACCTCTGCAAACTTATTTCAAGGGGCTCATTTTCCAGTCATACTATAAGCTCAGGACTCATATCTGCTGTCTGTCCCCAGCATTCGGACAAAGACAAAAAAAAAAAAAGCTTTCATGTTTTCTGCTACAGCCACCTGGAATAGGTTGCAGAGGGAAATCCCAGTAAATTAAAGAATTTCATATTGTTGACAGAATTTAAAACTGTTAATTAATTGGTGAATGACTCATTTTCTGCTTCTTGTTGTTCTTAGTTTGTTTAATTCTAGGTACTGATATAGTTTTATGGTCTCCACTGTTCTTAGGTTTTGTAGATTTTATACACTAATGTCTGTTTTAGTGTTGTATGTGTTTGCTCTGACTGGAATATGTAATGCTGGTGTCTTGGCCAGTTTCTAACCTTAGTGGGATTAGCCCTGGTTAAATATTGTTTAAATAGAAATATAATAAAGATCAGCATCCCAAGAAGGCAAACTGGCAACCTGTCCAGGGTGTACCCCACCTCTCGCCCAATGTCAGCTGGGACAGACTCCAGCCCCCCCTGCGACCCTATTCAGGAATATGCACTATAGATAATGGATGGATGGATTGGGATAAAGTCTCACTGTGGAAAATCTAAATACTGTAGCTCATTTTAGATTCAATCGTGCATAATTTCTGTGGAGATGACTGAAGATATAACCTAATCTGGAAATGTATTGGCTGTAATACACTGTACTGACACAGCTTAATACAGGAAATCCATTTACCTACAGTATTTAGCAATAGGTACCTCCATGTTCATTGCTGTGACTGCTATACATGTCTACAGTTACCGCATTAAGCATCAACAAAGCCCGTGATAACCATGCCACTCCCACCAACAGATGCCTCAAGTCTTTATTGACTTCCTGCCCGGTTTGTGCGTAATGTTAACGTTTTATGCAGATGGAGCCCTGCTATCCACTATGCCCTCCATTTACTCATGTCCATGTCAGTGAATTTTCACTGTCTTCTGGCAATGGCCTTCTGTACCCAATTTTGTCCTGGCCATCCAAATGGAGTGTTATGTAAATTCAATATCAGCTGTGCCTGAAAACTGCACTTCCTCCTAATAAACTGTGACCAGTGGGAAACTGAGCAAGTAACCCAAACAGTAGTGTGCTCCTTTCTGTCAGCTATTGTTAACAATTCATTTAATTCTGTTTGTCTTTAGCATGGAACATGCACAGAGATGCACTGGGGACCAGTGATGCAAGGCATGAATACACCTAGACTGTTTGACTCCACAGCAGCCCATATTTTTACATAATCTACACAACAATTTGTGCATGAAATGTTTGAGGTGCTGAAGAAACAGAGTGCACAGCTTGTGCAAGCTGTAAATGCACACTTCAGTCCTTTGTTAAAGTTAGATCAATAACTGAGCTGTTTTACAGGAAATATTTGTGCAAACGTACCTTCTTTGCTCTCTGGGAAATCTTTGGTGCACAACACAAAAGTTTTTCAACCAGATATTCTTTGTTCTGCATGAGAAACATCAAAATATGAATCAAAATTAATTCTGTTAACTTAACCAATACCTAGCAATAAATCACAGAAATCTCATGTATTTGGTTTTTAAACAGTAGCCATCAAAAATCAGCTGGATTGTTTAAAATTCAAGAGGTGTATGAAATTTGTGATGGTTATCTTTAGAAAATGTTAAACCAGTTCAAATGGAAATAATACATTGAGGTTCCAGTGCTTGGTCATCCTGATTCACATTTATAAAATTAACATTAAACAAACCACACTAACAGATGAAACAAATGATTATTCGAATTTCATTGAAGAAGGAAAAGCTTAGTTTGCCTTTTTAAATAATCATTATATGTTTAGAAACAGCATTAAACAAAAAATGTGGGTAAAGTTGCAGTCATCGTGTTATAGCTGAATCAGCTTCAAGTAACCCATTTAGTGTTGCAGTTCTATATTTAAAATGTTTGTTTTCCTCTCAAAAATGGTCTCAGTTAAGATTAATTAAAGGGTATAAGCACAGACATCGATATGGAAGTGAATAAAGGAAATAATTAGGGGTATAACAATACATTGTGATTCAAAAATGTGGCGATATGCATAGTGGAACTAAAAAATGGAGAGCAATATTAAGTCAAAGACTCCCATGTAATTTATTTATATTAATACAAGAGGGAGCAATAGGCCAGATCTGTTTTCTTGACCGACCTGTTGTTGACCCTGACGGTCGCTAGGGTTAACTACAGTAGCCACTAGCCACACTTAATTACACTCTAATCTACAGAATAAGGGAAATGTCTGAATACAAAACAGTTTTGTGATTTTACAAACCTAAGAAGAAATAAATAACACTAGTTTTCATTCTCAGTGTTATCGTGAGCGTATTGAACTGCATGGCCTGTATCGTGTATCAAACCAGGCCACGAGCTGCTCGTATCGTTACACCTCTACAGATATTTGTTTTCCTTACTGTGTTGACAAGTATGATATATACAGTAGAGTGTCTTCCATTCCTTTATACTGAATGCTGTTTGATGTCTCCAAGTATGTAGAACATTATAAACTACATTCATTTATGAGGCATAGCATAAGAATTAATAACAGAACATTGCTGTCAAGTCAAATATTTGTGATACTACCTTGGCCTTTTGGAAGAATTTACACTTCAAAAGCTCTGCTGCTGTAGGCCTAGAGTTAAAGAGAAGTACAATTGTTGGAAAATACACTACAACACCACACACACTAAATGTTAATCGGGTGCTTTTTACTGATTGCAGATTGCATTAGCTCTCTTTGATGAAATAGATGGTTGATATATGGAGCTCACCTTTTTAAAGGATCCTTCTGAAGGCACATAGTTATTAGCTTTCTAAAAGATTTGCCATATTTTTTTAGCATTTCCTTGTCCTCTACGCCCGTCTCTAGAGTGGGTGGATCATTCTGTAGGGTAAGCATTAAAACCTGAGAAAACAAGAAAAATGCGTGTTTCAGCAGCGACACAAATATTGTACATGAGGAAAAGAAACTCAAGGCAGGAAACTGTTTGTGGAACAAACATTGTGGAAAGTAAATGCAACAGGTACCTTTAAATAAAGATTGCATCCCTAGTGGTTTAGTCTCCCAGTTACAGAAAAAGCAGCAAGTTAAAAAGTTTTCATTATCAAACTTCATAGAAACAAGCTGGTTTAGGAGAAGGTTTAGTGAGCCAAGAGTTCATGGCCACTGCTTTCTTCTTTACTTTACCAGTCTTTGTGAAAGCAACCAGTACAGGACATCACAGTGATTAAATAACATCCAGTAAAAACATCCAGAACAGTCACCTTCATGGGAGGGTAGCGGTGATAGGGTGCAGAGCCTGTTGCTAACTCTATAGCAGTAATTCCAAAACTCCATATATCTGCTTTGAAATCATAGCCTCGAACCTGTGAGTACAAAATTACTTGGTATTATGAAATTTGTAATATGTTGGAACTAACATGTCAATTCATTAGCCTATATCAGGAAATTAATAAGCACCAAGCACAGCAGAAGAAAACTCAAGCAAATGCATTTTGCATGATATATAATGAACTTTATGATGTCACCAGCATCTGCATCTGTTTGTATGAACAGAGACAGACTCACCTGTTCCATCACCTCCGGTGCCATCCAACATGGGGTGCCAACAAAGGTCTTTCGTACTTTGTTTCTAGTCATATCCCCTCCGGTGGCTAGGAATGAGCTTACTCCAAAATCTGAAAATGTAGATAAATAAATAAACAAAGCAGTTTTCATATTAAATACAGGCAAACCTGTGTGTGTTAAACAGGTATGTTGAAATGATCATGCTGTAGTCAGGCCTCTTTTAGCAACCGTAATATACGTAGGTAATTTGCTCATTTAAAATTGTGTGCTAAACCATATCATAATGTATATTTGTATACCATTTAGATTCTAATGGCCGTACTCCTTTGCTTATACTGGGTTTGGTAAACCTTTTTCAGAGCAGACATTTTGACTTGTTAAAGCAGCAGAAGCAATAGTTGTACTAATAACATGATAAACAAGTAGACAGAGGGACTTGTTAGGGTTAGTTTAAGATAAAGGGAAACACATACAGTAAGGGAAAAAAATTATTTGAACCCCAGCTGATTTTGTAAGTTTGCCCACTAACAAAGAAATGATCAGTCTACAATTTCAATGGTAGGTTTATGTGAACAGTGAGAGACACAACAATAACAAAAAAAAAATCCAGAAAAATGCATTACAAAAAAAGTTA
>NW_018127904.1:54696-67305 GCF_001952655.1 Monopterus albus | reverse complement strand
CCAACTGTTGTCACCTTCTCACCCAGCTGCTTGGCGATGGTCTTGTAGCCCATTCCAGCCTTGTGTAGGTCCACAATCTGGTCCCTGGCATCCTTGAAAAGCTCTTTGGTCTTGGCCATGGTGAAGAGTTTGGAATCTGGATTGATTGATTGCTTCTGTGGACAGGTCTCTTTTATACAGGTGACGAGCTGAGAGGGCTCCCAATGTCAGCTTGTTACCTGTATAAAATACACCTGGGAGCCAGAGATCTTGCTGACTGATAGGGGATCAAATACTTATTTCATTAATGAAAACGCAAATTAACGTATAACTTTTTTTGTAATGCATTTTTCTGGATTTTTTTTTGTTATTGTTGTGTCTCTCACTGTTCAAATAAACCTACCATTGAAATTGTAGACTGATCATTTCTTTGTTAGTGGGCAAACTTACAAAATCAGCTGGGGTTCAAATAATTTTTTCCCTGACTATATCTACTAGGAAAAAGACTTCATCACAAAATCTACTCTCAAATATTGAGTTCTAATGCTAACCCTAATAAAATTCCCTGCCTAATTTATAATTACAAGGACATTTCCAATGTATTACCATTCTTGATAAATTAATGCAATTTATTAATTTGGTTCCAGTCTCTGCATATGTATAAACTTTCAATTTTAAACTTACTGCTTAAGAGTGTAACAAGGTAGTACAAACAGTAGTACCACCTTCAACATACCTGCGATCTGAACAGACCCATCTTCTCCCAGTAGTATGTTCCCGGCTTTCACATCCCTGAGGTCAGTAAAGCACAAACAGAGTCAAACATCAAAATCATGTGGCGCAACATTGATTCTTCCATTTGTATGAACGAGTCCCACAGCCCACCACTATCTGGATCTCTGCCCTAGGGGCAGATGGAAGTTTTAAGCCTGGCTCTCACTGACTTTGGAATGCAGAACATAATATCAGCAATGTAGGACAATGAATACAATTACATGACTTTAGTGATTTGTTTGACTCCTTATACAGCGACACTGGCATTATTCCCAGATTCTCTTATGAGTTTTATAATTCTTTTTTTAATAAATTACTCAAAAAAGTGATCAACAAACTAAAATTCCAAAAGTGTTACCGGTGAATCTGTCCATTTCTGTGCAGATAGTCCAGGCCCTCTAGCACTTCTTTCAATATTGTAGCAATGATAGGCTCATCTAGAGCTCGATTTTTGGCCTCTTCTTTGCTTGTGTGCTTAATTATATCCAGCATCGAGCCTAAAATAAGACATCACAAAAAAATAACAACTATTTATTTTGCACATACTATAGCACAAATCAGCTGCCCACTGTTCCACTGATTTATTACAAGATCAATTTCTAAACCTGGTGCAACCTGATGTTTTTTAGGATACTTAATAAAAATTAGTGGCTGAAATGCTCATAAAATTGCTCAATTTACATTTTTGACACAGTATATTCTGTATAACTACATTATTTTTTAGTTAAGATGACAACAGCTGAGTTATAACCCAGGCAGCTGTTATCTAGCTGTCAGCAGATCACAGCACAAACATGAAAAAGGTCATTTACAGCATAGCATGATCACATTCACTGAGAATTCATGTATTATTAAACCAAAGGTAGGATTTAGTTCCATGTAGCTTGGCAGGTGAAGCTTACCTCCACTCATAAGCTTCATGACTAACCAAAGTTCATCCTTCACAACAAAGGAGGTATAGTAGGTGACAATATTGGGATGGCTGCACTGACTCATTGCCTGAATTTCTTTCTATTGTGTGAGACAAAAGATATCAAAATTTTTGTTTAACAATAACAACAGGAAAGTCAGTAGATTTACACACTTCAGTAAGAACAATCTTGCAGTAAATCATCCAGTATCACAACTTACAAAGTGAATTAATATACAGTGAATTTTCAGATTAAAGAGAACAGTAATAATATGGATTAGATTCAAAGTAGTAGTAGGGCACTAGAGAGAGGTACAAAAACACTGTATGTACATGCTGAGAAAATAGCCTGTATTTATTATGCTCACCAATAGCTCATCCATGCTAGTCTGGCATTTTTCCAGATTGATTCTCTTTATGGCCACGCGCTCCTGTCTGGGGGTACAGAGGGCAGCCTGCACCACAGCTGTGGCCCCACTGCCTGGAATCACAGCCACAGAAAGCATTGACAAATTAAACAGGAGCAAAAAGGGACGGCACACACAGCTAGAACACAACATTAACATTCAATATCAACATCAATTTGTCTGGTCAACTGTATCTCATGTTTTTGTGTTCATGTTATGATTTTCATTTTTCATACATGCTGGCTGAAACATTAGACACACACAGTGACATATGCTGACCCTTAGTACAGCACTTTTTCTAACACGATGGGTTGTTTACAACTCAGACCACACTGGAGTCATAAAGCTGTTCACTGCAAGAAGCTGTGACACACAGCATACTGCTTGCCAACAGTTAGCAGCAGCTAAGAAGAGGAAGAGAACACATGAGATCTGACTGCTTACCAGATGATAAAGAGAACAGAGAGTATTACTTCATCAGTCAGCACCACACAGCTGAGGTGCTATTTCTTATTAGTAATTATATGACTTGCCAGCTCATCTTGCACGGTCCATGTGTTTGCCACAGATAGTCAGGCAACTTCCGGTTGCACTTTTTCAGTTCATGTGAGATATCTCACATGAACTGAAAAAGTGCAAGGTAATATTACATTATATTACCTCAACATAGCTCCTAGGATCACTCGGGTACTCAAACCCCTCCACCACAATAAGGTGGCGGTTCAAGGAGGGGGCCTTTGCAGTTTTATCTAAAACTTAATAAAACTAAATAAATGTGTTATGATCACACTAAAATATAGCATTATGTGACTTGTGCTGGTAAACATAAATTACAAAAGCTAAAAAAAAAAATTAGGTTTTTAGATGTGCTTGCAAAACAGCAAATTATTCTGACTCTACTACAAGTATATCCCCAATCTTCATAGTAAAAGTGCAAGAAACAGACACGCAAAGTCTTAGTCATAATAATAATATGCATAACACACATAGTCTGTCATGTTTTCTTTACTCTACCCATAATAACAATGCTTATTTTAAAAAAAGAGTATGTGTATGTTTACTGCTACTGACCCATGGCTAATGAACGTGTTAGTGCTAAAAACCTTTTCTGACATTTAACTAAAGGATGACAAAAAAAATAAAAATAAAAATAAAATCAAAAATGGAATCATAGTGGGATTCAAGTCTCACTTAAGTTTTTGGGATTTCACAATTCAACAAAGCCTACTGCAATTCTTTGAATAAGTAGTACTAGAAGTAAAAAGTACGTTACACCTGCAGGATTGTCCTGTAGAAAAAATGTGACAGTATATTTAATTCCGTTTACATCACAGATGCCACAACTACTATAACACACTGTGGTCTTATAAAACCACAGCAACTGGGATTTTTGGACACGTGCCAGAAACCGGTATCGCTCAACCTGGTGCTGGTACCTGCATTTAAACTCAGTTTCCTCCGAGTCACCAATATCTGCTGTTCATCTGTAGTCTCTAAATGTTGCTATTAACATCCGCCTTGCTAAGCTTTGCAGTAGCCCGTGGCACATGTAGAAGCCGGTAGGCCCTCGTCGTCATTCACAGCTGATAATCCGCCGCGGCGTGCCCTTCTGTGATAGTACACCGCACAGAGCTGATCGCATCTCTGGATGCTAACGCATACTAACCTATGACTTCTTGCAGTTCGTACGACTCCCTGGTAATTGGCCAGCTGGTTATCAGCGCTGGTTGCGGGTAGAGGGGAACCGGAGATTCGCCTTGATCCGCCATGATGATGATGATGATGATGATGATGCGCTGTTAGCAGCTTCACTCATAGACAGACGCACAGACAGGGAGAGACAGAGACTGTCAAATTTGACCTCACCTTCTCTGTTCAAGTGTCAGCTAGCAACCGGCCGCCGACCTAGCAGATTTTTTTATTGAAGCGGGGTTCTGGCCACTACAGAGAATAGAGGATGCCAGAATTTATTGTTCATAACTAAAGAAATTGTCAAACCGAATAACAAACAACATTTCACAGAAGACAGGTTCGCCGTACAAATGTGTCGGCTATATATAAAAAGGATAGTACGATATAAATATGAAAAACAAGATATAAAGATGTTCCACTATTTCCTTTATTGCCCAAGTATGCATTTATTTCCAGAATGTTAGTAACATTTTATAATGACAGCCATTTCACAATGCAGTAAGACATAAGAATATATTTACAAACTAATCACTATAGACTAGTTTTATTAACCCACTATTGTTTATTACTGTCTCTATCTACAAAAGATTAAGTCTCGTAGTATGAATATCCGAATTTTCATTTAAGTCATTGTATCATGTAGGCTGTTACAAATAAACGTAATCCGTGACAAACCAAACTGAAAATTCGGCGCGATGGTGACTTTGTGGTTAGGCCTCCTGACCGATATAACCTACGTGCATTAGCAAGCGACATATCCCCGTACCAAAATGGCGGCTGCGTTGACGCTTTGCCGCGATGAACAGTGGACGCTCAGGGAGTATCTACAAGTATATATCTATGGGTAACTGCAGAAGGTTAGCGCCAGCGATGACCACAACCCGGAAAATAACGGAACACACACACACCCTATATATCAGTGACAAATTAGTTAGTTCAATAGTAGACCCTACTTTCTGCAAGTTGATATCTTATTATTTGTGAGACTTGTGTGAGACCTGCTGAAGGTGTAACTATATAATCATAAGTGATATTGTTAACAATAGCCAGTAGATAGCGCCATCACATCTTTATATTGTCTAGTAATGTATGATGACTGGAGGATACGGTTAACATACTACAATTTGAACATATAGCCTATTAGAGTTTGATATTGAAATTGAATAATTAATTGACTAAACATTTAGTCAGAAATGGATCAGTAACTATTCTGATTTTTCAAACAACAATGGTAAACATGGTTTAGCCTGTTGCTGGTTCTAGCTTCTCGAATGTGAATATTTTCTGCTTTCTTTAGATTTATTTGTCCTTTAATGGAATATGTTTTGGTACAACAAAGTAGTGCAAAGATGACATCTTCAGTTCTAGGATATTTTAGTTTGAATTACTCACTTTTTTTTCTGACAATTTAGAGAGAATCAACACAACACAATAATAAAAAAAATAGTAAATAATAATAAAAAATAGATGCTTCCCTATTTGTAAAAGGCTTTATATATAATGTCTGATACAGAATCTGAGAATATAGTATATGCTCTTGTAGAAAGATGAAAAATATTAAGTGTATCTTATATAAACCTGATGAATATTTACTAATTATTTCAATCAGTCATACATAATAGCCTATATAAAACATGTCTTATGTTTGCCCCAGCCTATTTACTCAAATGCAACAGAGAGAGCAGCTCTTTGTTTTCTTTCCACTTACAAAAATGTATGAATAATAGATCACACCATGTAGGCCATCTTTTAATTCGTTAAGCTTTACAAGGTCACTATTCATTGGGCTACTACATCAAAACTGTCAGTAGGTGGCAGAGTTGACAAAGAATCGTGTAGTGATCGAGCTACACTGTTGCCATTGTACTTGCGCTCACATTTCCCTGTTTTCTGAAACTAACAATCAGGCTGTTTGGCCGTAGGATAATTATACCATAGCCTAGAGCTGATACATGGGCTAATCTGGTAGGCAATTTATTCTGGGTTTCCTACCGTAATATAACAGCAACTGATGTGTCAAACAAACGCGATAAACAAAACAAAAAGCATTTCAGCCTCATGTAGCCTAGTCAGCTCTTAAAGGAACTAAATAACACTGTTGAGTGTTACTTTAAAGGACTACGCAAAAAGTGGTTTCCCTTGATAGCGCCGTGCTGAAACCGGCATGTACAGTGACTGCTGCATGGCATTTCAACGCACCAATCAGTTACAGAGCTGATTGAGTCCACTTCCTACACTGGAATAGCTGAGAGGAAACGGACGGACGGCGATCTTCTTCGTTTATCTGATCATCGGCCGAGTCTGCACGGTCAGATCGTCTGTGTGAGACCTCCGGGATACAGCGGGACAAGGATTTCTCTTTCGACCCGGTCACAGTGTCTACTGCAAGGAGATGGCCGGTATTTTGGCGTGGTTTTGGAACGAGAGGTTCTGGCTTCCCCATAATGTAACCTGGGCTGACTTAAAAAACACAGACGAGGCAACGTTTCCGCAAGCCGAGGATCTCTATCTGGCTTGTCCTTTAGCATTCTGCATCTTTATGATACGACTGGTTTTTGAAAGGTGGGTCTAAGCACATGCGTTGATCCAGGCGGCTGTGGTACGGTTTGTTATGTCATTGAAATGTCTCAGTGAATGATGCAGCCCACCCCGCTGTCCATGTTTGTCAGTCTAAACAATGGCATCTTTTCTGGTTAGCCCACAAATCACCAGGCTTGATCATCGTTTCTGCAGGCCTGCAGCATTACGCGCTGTCTGCATTTGATACATCTGTCCGTGCACACAAGTTGCCATACCTGCCCAATTCAGTCGCAGTCATTTCAGCCCAAGCCTAAATTTTAGAGAGGCCCGATCCCGAGAACAACTTGTTTTAGCTTCTTTTTTTTTTTTTAAATGCCCTGCTCCACTTGAGATAGGACGCACGTTTAACACCATAACTCTGACCACGATCGTACAATCATCAGTTTGCAGTAGGACACAGTCATGGTGATCACAGCAACACCTGTCATGCATATATAGGTCAGGAGTCTCTCTTTAGGGAGCAGCAAGTGCAGCCTTACCTTTCCACACTAACTCTTCACTTATGTTCAGAATGTAGCACTGAGAATACATCTTTTTTAGAAAATGTGACAGAGAATGCAACAGACCTAATTGGCAGTATTGTTTATGCCATGAATTAATCCATTATGTATAATGTATTTGCATACTAATTTTAAGTAGCTATTTGTCTACCCCATCACTGCTCATGAGAACAGAAAGTTTGCAGTGTTTTACCAGATGTTTTCAGAAATTTGCAGCCTGCACACAAAATTGTAAATGTCTTGTGTCAGAAAATATCACATTGCTCTGCTTCTCAGTACTTTTTACAGTATATTCTACATGTAACAGTCAAACCTTTACATCAAAAGTGGCCTTCCTCCTCGTGACCTGTGAGAGACTATATGTTGCCATGTCCATGTAGACTTAAAGAACTACAAACAATATATGGCATGATGATTGAATGCTTTATGTCGCCATCCCTAAAAGTACACAATACACCAATAATTCACCTCAGTAATAATGTCTCTGTTTTGGTGTTGATGATAGAAAGGTGTTCTGATCCTTTCATTGTAGGTTTGTTGCAAGACCATGTGCGATGGGCCTGAAGATCCAAGCGAATGGACCACAAAAAGCACAACCTAACGCTATCCTCGAGAAGGTTTTCACTGCGATAACCAAGGTGGTGCAAACATTCTCCTCGTTCTCCTTTATGTTCTGTTCTACCTTTATAATTGGTACTGCAATGAAAGCTACATCTAACATATGATGTGTTTTATTTTGGCTTGCCAGCACCCAGACGAGAAGAGGCTGGAGGGCCTGTCCAAGCAGCTCGACTGGGATGTGCGGACCATCCAGCGCTGGTTCAGACAAAGACGCAACCAGGAGAAACCCAGCACTCTTGCTCGATTCTGTGAAAGCATGTAAGGCAAATTTTATTTAGCACCACAACACATGAATTACTGCAAGCCATTCTTCTCTCCTCATGATAACATGGAAAACAAACTTGCACAGACTTGTCCCGAGGTAGGCTGCTGTGTCAGAATCAGTTGCAGAGCCAATTGTTTCAGCTCTCGTTATTTTAGATAAATGAATAAAAAGAAGCAGAGGGTGGTATGGTACTTTAACATCAGTAGTGAAGATACTTCAGCTTGGGCTAAATGTTACTATTTGTTGCATGGTGGTGCTGCTGTGGAGTAATAGTCGCATGTGTCCCAGTGCCAACCAGCAAACCCACTCAGGCTGCAATAGAGAACTGGTTAATCTGCAGCACAGTGTTTGCCATCAGGGTGATTGTAGTTATTTAGCACTGTGATGTTAAAGGCCAATAAGCGAGTGTGGCTGTCAGAGCCCAGCAATGACTGACACCAATAGAGCCAGTCTGGCAGTTTGAAACCCAGGCAGCCTTGTGTCTTCTGAGCCGCCTGAGGCCGCTGTTCATTCCAGAGGCCCATGTTGGCTGATTACACCGCTGGACTTTTATTACAACCTCAGAGAGGAATCTCTGAAAAACAAAACCTGTTTTATTTTACACAAGAACAGACTGTGCTCCTCTGCAACCACCTTAGCTGGGATTCATTCTGTTAAAGCGACAGGTGCATCAAAAGTGTTATCTGCATATGGCACTGGGCTAGCTTGGCTAGGTTTTCTGTCTCAGTTGCTCATGGCGGTGTGTTCTAGAACTCGAGTCCAGGACTAAGACTTGAGTCCCACTTGATTCTGGATTTTCAGGACTTGTGACTCGACTTGGACTTGGACTTGAGCATTGACTGCATTTAGACTCAGAAGTTGGAAACGAGGACTCAGTTTTTTTTGTTTTGTTTTGTTTTTGTAATAGGCCATAATAATTTGGCATAAGTTGATATTAAAACTTGTTCACGTGCACCATGCTGTGTCTGGCACACCTCATCATCAAGGCGTACACTCTGCCTTTCTATAAATGATTTTTATGTGTCAAATTGTAGAGCAATTTGACGATGCAATACACTGTTGGTCGGTTTGGAATATAAAATGGTGAGAGCTGTCTGTTGTGTTTAATGTAGCTCTTGATAACTCTGACTCTGGTAATGGGGACTCAACTCAGATTATTCTTTGGTGACAAGGACTAGACTTAGACAATTCGAGACTCAACTCGGACTCGAGGTTTAGCGACTTGACTACAATGCTGGCTCATTGTGTAGTTGTTCAAACAGGGCTGGCTTCGGTCCTTCCAGCAGCAATTGAGCTCCAATAAAGCTGACATGCACAGCTGTTGTCGACTGACAGCACTCTCTGTATCTCAGCTGTCAGGATGGCTCATCTGTTATCTATTATTTTCATTATACAGAGTATATAGCGGACACATTTGGTTTGGAAATAATGAAGACTGCACAGAGTTTACCAGCCACTGTTACTGCCTTTGTCCCAGATATACAGCAAAAAGTATATTTTATGCTAATACTTTTGGACTTTTACTTAAGTAACATTTACAATGCAGGAACTTTACTCGTAACAGAGTATTTTTACACTGTGCTATTGCTGCTCTTACTTAAATAAACAATCTGAGCACTACTTCACAGCTGGTAGCAGGAGTTGCTTGTATTTAGATGAATAGTCTTTGCAGGATGGTTTTAGCTCTCCAGTTTTCCTTGGATAGGACAGGCTGAGGCTAGATCGTGCTCTGATGTCCTAAATAGCCCTGGTTGTCTGATCTCATCTTTCACTGTCCTTTCTCTTTTCTACTTTTGCTAAGAACATAGAAGTTATCATAAGCAAACTAATGGCATTTACAGCTTCCTAACACATAGAGACATGGTATATCTGTGACAGTATCATAATATATAAATACAATTTTTTACAATAACTTTTATAAGTTATAAAAACATACTTCTGTCATGAACTGTGTATAATGCAATTATGTACAAAGGATCTTTTAAGGAATAGTTTTTCATTACATTTTCCCCTTCTTGATGTAATTTAGTTAAGACGGAACACTCTGTGTCTGTACTGTGAATATGAAGTTACTGCCAGCAGGCGATTAACTTTGCTTAGCACAAAATAAAAGTGTAAAAGCAGCTAGTTGTTATTGTGAGGGGTTTTGTGCTGGACTGTTTCTTGGCCAAGCACTGTGACTTGGCTGACGTCACCGTGATGACAGGTCCACAGACAGTAACTATGCATGTGCACGAAGCTGCCAGGGATACAATGAGTGTGTTAAATACCAGTATCAGCATATTTTCCGACATTTCTTAAAATGTTAAATTATTCCTTTAAGTTTTTAGTTGTTTATGAGCTGAGTGGACATTGCAATTATGCTTAATCACATGGTTTTATCATATAAACAAAAATGTCCGCTTGCTTTTATTTGATTATTAATGTTTTATTACTGTGATTTCTTAATTTGTCTTTGCTTTTCTTTACTTTCATCAGATATTTGATTTTTTGATTTGATTTGATTTATTCTTTCAAGCATATAAAAAAACAGTTGATATAACAACAACACACAATCCAATATCAATTTGCTTATACCTAGTACGGTACATGCTTGAATGGAGTAGGAAGAAGTCAGACTTATCCAGTCCTACCCCATGACATCATCTTACCATCATTGGTTTGCAAGCAATAAATGATTCGCTACTACACTCACACATATTATACTAACAAAGAATATAACAGTGTTAACATTCCTACATCACACTAGTGATGTATTAAAGAATGGTTACAAAATATACACCACACCCACAATAGTCCATGTAGTTAATCATTGAGCCTGTTCTTGCATATATCTTGCTTGACACATACCTTTATATTTACGTTTAAACGCGTCAATTCTATTACTATTTTTTTATGTCCACACTTAAATTATTCCATAGTTTTACCCCACTTATGGAAATACAAAATCTTTTTTTGGTTGTACGTATAGCATGAATTTTTAAATTTAACTGACCCCTTAAATTGTATCCCCCTTCCCTTTCATTAAATAGTTTTTGAATTCCACCAGGTAATAAATTGTTCCTGGCTTTATACATAAACACAGCAGTCTTATATCCCACTAAATCAAAAAATTTTAGCAATTTAGATGGTATGAAAGCTCCATTGGTGTGATCCCTGTACCCCATCTTATGTACAATTCTTATCGCTCTTTTTTGTAATATATACAGTGGTTGAAGTGACCGTGTGTATGTATTTCCCCAGTTTTCAACGCCATACTCTAAGTATGGTAAAATCAATGAAGAATACAAAATACTAGAAATTTAATTTCATGTACTCGTTCTATATTAGCTCCCCCAATATTCAATTGAAATTCATTGTCTAATCTGCGATTCCCAAATACCATAAATTTAGTTTTATCCATATTCAGAGATAGTATATTACTATCACACCATTTCTTTATCTTCTCAAGTTCCTGTGTAACCCATCCAGATAGTTGCTGTAGGTTTTCACCCGATGCCCATATGGTAGTATCATCCGCAAACAAAACCACTTTCACTAAATCAGAAACCTTGCATATATCATTAATATACAGTATAAATAATTTAGGTCCCAAAACAGAACCTTGAGGCACTCCACATACGATGTCCAGCTCACTCGATTGGTATTCACCCAACTTCACAAATTGATGCCTCTGTGTCAAATAACTTCTTATCCAGTTCAGTACCAATCCCCTGATCCCATATTTTTCTGACTTATCCATTAATAACTCATGATTGATTGTGTCAAATGCTTTTTTTAGGTCAATAAATATTCCCATCGTGTATTTCCTGTCATCCATAGCACTTGTTATGTCCTCCATTAGCTCAGTAATGGCCAGAGATGTCGATCAGTTCGACCTAAAACCATATTGGCACGCGGAGAGGATTTTATGTCTATCAATAAATGTGTCTAATCTGTTATTAAAAAGTTTTTACAATATTTTTGAAAACTGTGACAACAGAGAAACGGTCTATAATTTGTGAAGTTGTGCTTATCTTATGATATAAGATCAAAGCCTGTGGTCTGGTCTCAAAAATGAGTTTAGGCATTAACCTCTACCGAAGTTGCAGCTATGAATAGCAGCTGAGATTACCAATATCCTCATTATAGCTCTTCCTCTAACCAGTACGTAGGTGTATGCTTTTCATACCTTTCAACCAACACACCTCCCCAGAAGCAGCTCAGCAGACACCAAGCCGACAACTAATAAGCATGTTTGTACTCAGCAGATGTTTATACTCATGCTGAGTGTAAGCGTGTGAGAGAGATGAGCCATATACTGTACATGTGGTTCCTGCGAGGACAGCCACACCCATTGCCACATTAACAAGAAAATCAAATACACATAAGGTGAAAAGGACAGCTAATGCTCCCTGAGGACTAACAGAAGTGTTACTGCTGATTTAACAGCAGAGTGAATATAACAAGGCTTTCTCGTGACTGACTTTTGATCAGCATTTGAGCTTCAGCCGAACCATATGAAAGTCAACAGTTGCTGGTTTTTGGACTACTTATTTATTTTTTTGTATTTATTTTATTTATTCTTTCAAGCATGTAAAGACAGTTTATATGTCAACACACATAATTTTACATATATCCAACAAATGCTAATCCAATATCAATGTGCTTATACCTAGTACATGCTTGAATGGAGTAGGAAGAAGTCAGACTTATCCAGTCCTACCCCATGACATCATCTTACCATCATTGGTTTGCAAGCAGTATCTCTACATAAATAATTCTCTTCTACACCACACAAGTAATGTACTAAAAAATTATGACAGAGTGTTAACATTCATACATAATTACATTCTTAAATAATTCTCTTCTACACCACACAAGTAATATACTAAAAAAATA
>NW_018127904.1:36059-53482 GCF_001952655.1 Monopterus albus | reverse complement strand
AAATATGGGTTAATGGTTTGCATATCCCCTCAATTACCCATTTAACAGTTGTCATAGTGATACCATCACTATCACTAGATGTTTTGTTACCACATTTATTCACTATCTCTATAATTTCCTTTTCAACTATGGGCTTCAAAAACATAGAACTCATGTTCCTTTCGATTGTATTATTATTTATAGTGACGGATGTATCATCAGTATAAATGCTTCTTGCTAAACCAGGACCAACATTGACAAAGAACCTATTAAACTTATCAACTATATTAAGTCAACAGTTGCTGGTTTTTGGACTACAAATTAAATGAGCACAACCTTCTTTTTTATTTTATTTTATTATATTCCAAACCCAGGTGGTTCTCTATAACAAATTACACAAGCTAACTTTTTGAAGTGTTTACAGGACCAGTTCATTTATCATAACCCATATTAAACCTAGTGCTGTCAGCCACAATCATTAACCAGAACTAATTAAAATGACCAAGTTTCTTCTACATTATGTGCAGCAAATAAACAGAGGCCCCCAGATAATTGAATTAAAGACAAAAACAACTCATAATGATAAAAAAAAAAATCAGTGCCTGACTTCAGAAAAAAATCAATTCACAGGAAGCTGCTGTGAGTCATTGTGATTGTACATATATAGCAACAATTCAACAGCACTTGAAAAAGATTTGGCTTGATGAACCAGTTGCCATGCAACAGTCTCTAGTGCGTCCCAGGTAGACTAGTCCAGTTAATTTGGTTTTACACTACTGTTGATCAAGCGCAACAGCAGTTCATGATGGCTTCCACAGGCCACATGTTAACGTGCTAGCTGTTTCTGCAGTATTCATTAAGAGTTGAATATCTTGAGTAAATATCCACATAAACAACTTGCACTGTTAGATTACTCAGACGTGGATTCAGCCTCTTCTCCTTTTGAGTGTTCATGGAGCTGTAGCTGTCAAAATGTGTTTGATGTGAGCTCAGCTGGAACGACCATGTGGCACAACTTTTAAAGTAGGCAAAACCTTGTCTGTTATGTGATAACATCTGTCACATCCATGAGGGTGAACAGTGGATATGTCATAGAAATCTGGCTTTGTTTTTCCTCTTCTACATATTTTTCTTCATGAAGCTATTTAGAAATATGTTATACAGTATGTGTGTGTCTTAGAATATGAACTCCACTGGGGAAAAAAAAAACAATTTAATTCAACTGGTGACAAATTTGTCAAATCCTCTGACAACTCAATAGCAGACAACAGGGGGTCTCTCATTTGAGCCTTTCAGTCAAATTTGCTTTTGATTAACTTCACAAAGAGATGTGGGTTTTGTCTGAAACAGCTTCCAGAGATGTAGAAGGAAAGGGACTTGTAGTTGGGTAGATATTCATATCCCCCTACTCAAAAACACTTTGATCACTGAAATGCCAGCTTAAGCAGTTTCTTCACTGCTTGTAAGCTCAGACCTCACGATCATTTTCCCTGCCATTGCCTTGCTGTGGCTACTGTGCATTATGACCAGGGTTATTTAAAGTTCAGAGCAAGCTGAGCTGAAACTGGACACTGAATGTCTAGTCTTTTCCTCCAGACTTCACCAATGTGAAGTTGGTGATGTCCTGTTTTTAGTGGGTCCTCCTAGACTGCAGCTGTGGGGAACTAAAAAGACCTCGCACTAGTTTGTTCATGTTTGATTTAAGGATACGATGCAGCTGTGTTACTCTCAAGTAATGGGGTTTGAGCAGGTTAAAACAATTTGTTTCTCTCTCTAAAATGCTTGTGATATTAAAATAACTCCATAAAACTTTTGTGAGAAAATCTGAAAACAAAGAAAACCAAATGAAAGAAATAAATGTAAAATGCAAACACACTGCTTAGCTCTGTGCTACTGTCTTTCACAGTGGCATTGTTTAGGGTATGCACATACTTAGGCCTACTCGGTAGTCTCCAAAAACCATAATGGTTGGTTTGTTGAGGTTTAATAAATATGAGTGTTCAGCAAAATCAAGCTATCCCTGGACCTTTGGTAGCCTTCAGTTTTAGAGTGAGCCAGGGTGAAGAAAATTAAGTGTGTAGGTCTAAATTATTCATTCTTGATGTTATATTTACAATGTTTTTATTTCTTTCAGGTGGAGATTCACATTCTATCTATACATATTTACCTATGGAGTGCGTTTCCTTAAAAAGGTAAGTTTTACTTTTAAACAAATGAGCACCAGCCTCCTGTTATGACTGTTAAAGTTAGTGTGAGTCACTGAGGTCAGTATGAGTCATTTTCCACAGAGCATTCAGTGTGGTGATTTAAGGCCATGAAAATCTTGTGGTTTCTTAATGGGTTGATGCCCAGTCATGAGACTGGCTGGTAAAATAGATGTTCTGGTGCAAGGGACTCATTTTATAAAGTAAATTTATAATAAAGCCTAGTATAAAAATGTTTCTCAACAATCGCTCTTACTTGGATGTTTACAGAAAAGGTGGAAGCACTTCATATGCTAAATAATGCCAAACATTAAATAGGCCATTTTTTACATTACAAGGCATACTTTCTTTTGATGTTAGTGTGAATTGCTGGAAGTCATGCTAGCTGTTGGATGGGCTATTTGGATGGTATAGTAATAAAAAGCAGACTACCACCTGTTTACAAAATGGGGTTCCCTGACAGACTAGTGGTTAGGGTGATGCTCTCCCGCTGCTGCGGTGTCAGGAAGGGCATCCGGCGTAAAGCACGTGCCAAATGTCAACTCGCGAATCGGCAGTGTGACAATTTGCTGTGGCGACCCCTAACGGGTAAAAGCTGAAAGTGACATTCATTCATTCATTCACCACCTGTTTACAAAATGCTGAAACCTGTTGGCAGATATTTATTGTTATAAAGGTCAAGTGGTCCTCCAAATGCCTCCCCATACTAATGTAGTGTACCGTGACTACTGGTTTAGGTAAAGATTTTAGGTGTTAATAGTAGATTGTGGCATTTTTAAATCCCATTAATATGTGACTGGTCAGGCTCATTGCCCTGACTGAGCTATTAACGTTAGGCGTCAGGGAAACTAACAGCAACGCTAATGCTTTGCCTAATGTTACTTAGCTAGCTTTTGGGACTAGCTTAGCAACAACTATAATGCCAAATCTACATTGATATTGAACAGTTTCCATATTACGTCTTTTCTTTTCAATCACATTTAGCATTCGTATTCTGCCCAAAGTTAACAAGATTTGTAAAAATATATATATATATATATATCTTCACATGCATTGCCTTTCCGTGCGTACTTCAGGGAAACAATGAGATGAGAGTATCCCAGTACTCCCACTACAAGCGATATACCTGTCTAGAAATTCTGAAATCCCAGCAGCTGTTGAAACCACTGGGGAGTGACTAAGCACATTTTGCACAATGATCCATTTAAAGTATTACTGAAGTATTACTTTAACATGCATAAAAATAACTGTTCTCTGGATGAAAGTGTTACATATTGTTATGAGGATGATGTGGGAGAGATGGACTCAAATTTCTGAAATATATTTATTTCACCGAGGCAAAATGAGATAGCAGAAAGGGGAAAAATCTTAAAAATAGAAGTTGCATAACAAAGCAGTTTGTGCAAATAGTTTATTCTCTGGCACTCCCTGCTGCAGACTCCACTCTCTGTGGGATTTATTAGCAGAGCAGGCCAGGAGAAGAGTGCAGGAGATGTAAACTCAGTCACAGTGATGGGTCACTGTTTGCATGTAACACATTCTTTAGTTTCACAGTTGCCATTTCATTTCATTCCGATGTCATTATGCCATAACACAGGTTTGGACATCCAGCCTTCTTTTACATTAAAGTAGGCATTGTAACAAAATCTCATTTAGTATTTTATTCAGAATTCATCAAGGATCATCATTTTTCAGTGGTCATATTGATATGCTTCTTTTAGATGTTGAACTCCAACTGCATGTGTGGGAACAGCATAATGCTGCATAGACATAGTATTTTAAGCTGACATTCTATTATTTTGACTAAATTCAATCTATGACAGGTTTTCAGAGATATACTACAAAATAATGAACTTATTGTCCCTGAAGTTTTCACACTAAAATATATTACAGTACTTTCCTAACTTTAGCAATTCAATGACTGTTTTTGATATTTTATATTTAAAATTATAATCCAGATTTGTTTGTTTCATGTAGGATAAATGTATATAAGTCACAGTTTTTATTTTCTGCAGACTCCATGGTTATGGAACACTAAGGAGTGCTGGTACAACTACCCTTACCAGGTAAAAGTACTTTAAAAACAACACTCATTCTCAGTAACAATGACACAGCAAGATGACTTCCATTACCAAAGATGGACTAGCGTAGTTCCTATTCTAACCTTGTTGCTTTGTGTGTTCATGCAGCCATTGACTGTGGATATCCATTATTATTATGTTCTGGAGCTGTCTTTCTACCTGTCCTTACTCTTTTCCCAATTCATAGACATCAGGAGGAAGGTAAGAATGACTTTATGTTACACCAAGATATACATCATCTAATAACAAGGCTCATTGAATGTTTAATTTATTAAAAGACATGATGGTCACTTTTTTGTGTTTTGTCCAGAAGAAATTACTTTTCTCTTGAATGTAGCCCTGTCACAGAAAATAATTGATCTGTGTCCATCTCTTTTCTTACCAACACTATTACTCTGCAGTGTTTAGCCAATTTGCTTGTGAACACTTGCTGTCTGCCTCTGTGTATTTTCACTGTGTGAAATAAGACATTTCAAAGTTGAACAGGATTTTCCAAACATGCAGAAACCGCATTCACTCTAAAACTTAAAATCTTTCTCATGCTTTCCCCACCTGTCGGTTGGTGTACAGTAAATTTTGTGTCATTAAATGCTTTTGAGTAATTCACTCTGCAGATTACTGGTGTTTTGTAATGATGGTATGATACAATACAATTTAAATGCACTGAGATAACATATTTCTTAATACAGGGATGTATTTAAAGTTAAGTCTGTTAGAAATAAATCATTATACCTGACAAGGACTTGTACTGGTGGAAACAGGAACAGAAAAGGCCAACTATTATTTTCTAGTCATTCTTAATATTGAAAAAGTACAACAAAGCAATTTATAACTGACACACGCACATACGGCACTGATTACAAGTACTTACAAAACTGTTATGTTTTCCTTAATGTATTACCAAATTAGATATAATGTTTAGTGTCAGGTGTCATTTATCATATATGTATATAGTACTTTAAGTTTCAAGAAGCAGATAAGTTTATACTGCATATGCATTAAATGAGGTTTGAAAGGTCCAACTTGATCAAAGTTTGTAGGAACTGAAACTTGGACATTTGATTTTTTAAATTTTTTTTTTTGTTACAAAAATGGCTTTTGGTCCATAAAGTATCAATTTGCATGCCTTCCAGCCATGACCTTACTTACTGAACCGTTACTCCTGTCTCCAGTCCATCCCCCAGCTCTGCCCTCTCCACAACACACTCCACTCACAGCAGCACCCATGATGCCATGCTGTGTATGCCTTCACTCTGTCATCTCTTTGTTGACTGTTGGCATGTTGTCTGTTTTTGTTTCTCCTTTCAGTTTTTCATGCACAGTACTAGGAGGAGGTCCTCTGCACCCCCCAATTCCAGTATGTTCTTCCCGCACACTCTTACCTTGCTTCCATTTTGTATCTTGCATCATTGCTCTTCCTTCGCATCCTCCTTCTCTTTCTCTGTCTCACATTTCAGTAGCTAAAGTTTTGCTAGAGGAATGCTTCCACATGCTACCTGTCTGCAGCCTTAGTCACCTGGAGCTCCATTTAAAACAACCCCACACCTAACCTTTCAAACCAAATTCATTTAATTTTACAAGACATTTACTGTAGCTGCAGTATTGATCGTTTTCATTCATGTCGAGCTTAGCTGACTTCCATTCTTGATTTTGATTTTCAGTGGAGGAATGGAGGGTTTTTTTGTTCTCTTTCAAACTGTGGTGTAGAAGATAACTAAGTATATTTGCTCAGTTGTTATACTTCAGTACAAACTTGTGCTTTACTTGAGTATTTCATACAACTTTATACTTTTATTCCACTATGACTCAAAGGAAAATATTTGCTCTTTTTATACTACCACATTTATTGGAAGCTACTAGATTCTTACTACAAATTAATACAAATTTTACATGCAGTACAAAGCATGTGATGACCTTATAAAATTTGAGGCATTGTTATAGATGCTAGTGTATATACTGTAATGGTTACAGGTGAGCTCCACTTCAACCAACTATTCATTTTTGCATCAGTTATAAAAATATTACAGTATAGTATAACAGTCACAGGGCCCTTTTTCCACCTTTTGTTAATTTAAGTACATTTTGTTGATATACAAACATTTACTTCAGTAAATGATTTTAATATTCCTCCACCATCTGCTTTTAAAAATATTATTGAGATGACTCTATTGCATTCTGACACAATGACAGTGTCAGATGAAGAGTAACTATAATTGACACATTGAATAGTTGAACACAATTTCAACAACACAATTGCAACAGCGCCCATTGTTCACAAATACTCGGAGTACTTGCTGTTTTTAATTGAATAAGCGGTGATTAATCAGTGTCTTGTCATAGCTTTTTATATCTTTTCAGTAGCTCTGCCAATCAGAGCGGCATATGACGAACATGCCTCGCCAAAATAGGGGTTTTATTTTTGAAGGGCGTGGATCCACACAGATTCACATGTGCAGCTACTAACTTGGGTAAAGCAGATTTCAAGGTCATGAAAATACAAAACATGTAATACCTCTTCCACCAGTTTTGAAAATAGGCTCCACAGTTTAAATTAGTCAGCAGTAGGGCCCTTATCATTTTTAAAGAACAAAAGTTTCATTAGTGTAAACACACAAAGCCGCTGTGTGTGTACTCAGTGGTCATGACCCTTTCACTTTATCACATTTCTGTCCTGCATGCAGTGACTCAAACAGATATGAAACTGTTTCTGTACTTGTGTGACATTTCTGTGTCCCCAGGATTTTCTGATCATGTTCCTGCACCACGTGGCAACAATCTCCCTCATCACCTTTTCCTATGTGAACAACATGGCACGAGTGGGAACTCTAGTTATGTGTCTCCATGATGCAGCTGATGTGCTGATAGAGGTGAGGATGGGTGAGAGAATTAAATGCTGTAGATGGACAGATGGGCATCTAAATTTAAATACAATTCTGATATCATGAACTTTATGTCAGATTCAGGTACAGTGCTTTTTGATCCTACTCTTTAGGTTATGATATAGTTTAGTTTTACCCTTGATAATGCTGGGAACAAGAGCTTTTAACTTTTATATTGTCACAAATATTTTGGACAGTTGTTTACATTATCAAATAATTGCAGATTTTTTTTTCTAGGCTGCCAAGATGGCAAACTATGCCAAATGCCACATACTGTGCAACCTCCTGTTTGCAGTGTTTGCAATTCTCTTCATAAGTTCCAGGCTGGGAGTGTACCCTGTCTGGTAAGTGTTATTTGTTTTCCTTCTGATGGCTGCCTTCACTGACGTGGTGTTACATGTGGCTTTGTCATCTGCGTTCAAGCAGTCAGAATTAAAAGACCTGTACAGTGTAATTGTGCTATACATTTCATAAGCCAGGAAAATCTCAGTCATTTTTTTACTGCTTTCTCCTCAATGGTTTGCAGTCCAGCTCATCTCTGTGAATTTTGTTGCTAAGTAATAGTTACTATGGATACAGCAGCATTAACCTCTCAAAGAAACTAAAAAAATCAACAAATGAAAAGCAGATTATTACAGTTATTACATTATCTTTGAGAACAGTGTCACAGAGTTCTACCTGATTGTTAAAATATCAAAGAGTTTTCCTCTAATTAGGATCTTTTATCATTTTGTAGTCTTACTTTGTCAGTTTTAAATTTACATTGCATTTATTCAGCATTTTAAATTGCGGTTAATCCATTCACAACCTCTGTACCAGAGAAATTTAAATATTTGAATTAATAGCTCATGATTTTGTTTTACCCAAACATTTGAAAGTCTGATTACAGTGGATGTTGAATGCCAATTATAAAGGACCATTCTGATGATATTTGAAGAGTTGCTACAAATCATCTTGCAGTCATCAGCAGCAGTGTTATCAGGCTTTTCAGAAGTGAAGGGAGATATGATTTGATTCAGAGAAGGCAGACAGCCACAGTTGACTGCTTTCAGCACAGAAATAACTGTTTCAAGCAATTTGTTTTCTGTAATAAGCAGGGCTGTTCTGAAGAAAGCACTTTGAAAAGGCCAGAGGCTTTTAGATTACTCTCTGCGGCATTTTAGAACAGCTTTTTTAAAAAAGCTTTTAGGCGTCACCCCACGGTTCTCTGTCTTTGTCTCCACACTGTAATATGATGATCCTACTCTACACTGTAGTCAGCCCACACCACACCAGTATTAAAGTTGTCATTACTGTAAAGCTGTTGCTATGGCTTCGCTATGATTCACAAGAACTGGTCCAGCAATAAATTTAACACAGAGCCTTGACATTTTGATCATCTGTCGTC
Organism: Monopterus albus; assembly: GCF_001952655.1. Lineage (NCBI taxonomy): Eukaryota > Metazoa > Chordata > Actinopteri > Synbranchiformes > Synbranchidae > Monopterus > Monopterus albus. The sequence continues at coordinate 44,952 of NW_018127904.1, read as the reverse complement.
AGGCAGTACAATTGTTTTTGTACTCCGTTAGTTTATGGCTGTACATATTGCTATTTCAAAGACACGAATCTGCTTGCACTGTAAACAAATCATTAAGATCCAGATGCTCCATGAAACACAAAGACCTGGAACACCTAATTTCTTTTCCTTAGCTTCTGTATGTCGTCGTCTACCTGCTCCTCAGGACGCACAGACACTCTCCCACCAAGAGAGAGTGCTTTTAATCTTACTGCTTTTCTAATGAAATATGTCGAGTTAATTATCTCCCTCTCCCTTTGTTGCTACGAAAGGATTTTAAATACCACCTTGTTTGAGAGTTGGGAGATTGTGGGGCCCTACCCATCTTGGTGGGTCTTCAACCTGCTTCTGATACTGCTGCAGATCCTTCACTCCTTCTGGTCCTACCTCATAGTAAAGACAGCGTGTCGAGCCATCTCTAAAGGAAAGGTGAGTGACTACACGCAGCTCCTCGTTTGAGTCTTTCGGCATAATTCTTCCATTTATACCTGTTCTTGCATAACATGGTGTTATGCTGCTAGTACTTTTATAAATACTGTGTAGCATGTTAAATGGCCACTTTTAACCTTTCCCTTTCTATTATTTATGATAACCTGCAACCTTCAAGGTGGGAAAATGGAATCCCTTACATGTAAGTAGCCTTGAACAGGAGCAGCTTATTTAACATGGTGTACTTTTCATTTAGTTTGATCTCATATCTCTGGCAGTCCTGTAATCATTTGCATACACCATAGTCATAATCAGCCCTAGCCTAATCAGTGTATTACAGAGATGGCTGTCTCAGTCAGTCCACCACTTCGGTTGAGACTGAATAATGTCAACAACTGTTGGATGGATTGTCTTACATTCACATGGTATCATGATGTTTTCTCTAATGTAGTCATCAGGTAAAAATTTAGATTTAAGCTACAGTATACCCAAATAATTGCAAAACTCACCATTAGCTGTACTTGTAATATGTGTATGTGCTTGTATTGGCACACTAACGTGGTGAACTAAGGTGGGAAACATGGTAAACATTACACTTGTTAACCATCAGCATTTTAAGTTTGAGCATGTTAGTATTCTAACAATAAGACTTAGCTTAAATTACTTCTGTGCATCTAATAGCTGTTAGCATGATTGTAGACTCTTGATTAAATTTTTTGTTGTGGTTTTTATTAGTCTTCTTGTAATGATTGTTATTTTATTTATATATCTTGAATATATTTCCTACATTTTGTTCTCATATACAAACCTACAACTTGACATGTTTCTTTACAAAATGTCTAGTACTAAGTAATTGATTGAGTGTCAGAAAATTCATTGTCAGCAATTTTGTTGATCACTAATTTATCATTCACAGGTATCAGATTCTCAAAATGAGGATTTGATGCTGTTCTGTTTTATATCAATGTGAAGTGAAAATCTGGTTTTTCAGCTGTTAGTAGGACGAAACTGACAAACGTTGGGAAAACACAGTTGGCATTTTCCATAATTTTCAGATATGTTACAGACTAAACAATAAATCAATCAACTGGAAAAATTATCGGGAGATTAGTCAATAATGAAAATAATCATGAGCTGTCACCCAGTGTTACTTTAGATGTCTCTATATTTTGAGTTTGCAAATAGGTTTTAAGGCTTTTACAGCCCGCTGCTTGATTTGGTTGGCAGAACGCCTCCCACTTTGACATTTTAATTTGGCGTGTACAACTCGCACAGATAATAACACAAGATTTTTAATTGGAAAACTTTTATTTCAACCATCACTCTTACATCTGCAGGTGTCTAAAGATGACCGCAGTGACATCGAATCCAGCTCTGATGAGGACGACAGCCCCCCTCCAAATCAGAAGCACCACAGCAGCGCCACCAACGGGACCAATAAAACTCACGGGACCAATGGCTACCTGACAGGAGCCCTGTATCCCGATGAACACTGACTAAGCTGATATCACTGGAGCCATGCTATGGGCGCCATCCATCAGTCTGTGTGTGTGAGTGTGTGGTGGAGACATGAACAACATCGCCTGTCTGATGCTGGAAGTTCTTAAAAACTTTCATGTGAATGCAGTTTTGTCATCAGTTTGATTCTTTACTAATTTCCTTGGGCAATTTATTCTCTTCATCTATACAGTATATTTGCATCAAACTGCACTCAGTGAGCTGCCAAAGCACTCCTACTGGTACAACCCAGTCTTTGGTCAGTCAGTGAATGACAGCATTCCACTTTCTTGTGTAAGCATGCTATTTTAACATACAGCAGTCTGGCATATTGGGGGGAGGTCCTTATACGTGTGTCTTTCTATGTTATTTATTTTATATAAGTTTGCAGATGGTAGTCAGACATATGTTCTACTCGGATGTCAGCGTTAAAGATCAAATTTTCTTGAACAGCACAGCTGTTTTTTCATACCACACATCATGATAACAAGTATTAGCTAAATGCTAATGACCCGGGTTTACTTTTAATGCTACACCCCCAAAGATCTGCCAAAATGATGATTGAGTCTGTCTTCACTCACAAATGGATTTTGAAGTCTGAAGTTTACTCCCATTTTAAAAATACAAACTTTCTGCAATCAAACTGCATATGAGATGTCAGCAACAGTATTATGTGTGACCATCAGGTATGACTAGATGCTGTATTCCCCATCGAAGCATTCTGTTAAGTATTCTGGTACATTTCTGGTAAGCATTTAATTAAAGGCCATTGCTTTCTTACAAGGCAGACATGAGTTGTTTAAATTATTCATTAAAAAAACATGAAGATTACAAGTACATCAAGAGTCAAGATTTTTATTTGCCATTTATGCATAAACAGATGGTCTAGGCATATAGGAATTCTTGTGCAGCTCTCCTTTGGAGTCAGGTAAAGAGTCAAAAGCCAGAAAGAACACTTGGTCTAAAATAAAAAGTTACATAAAGGCAACAAAGTATTAAAACCACAATACACAAAAATAGGGTAATAGTATTTTCCCCAGTGAACTTCAAACATCGCACCTAGTAATTCACATGATGGAGTTGGATATGTCATTACACTTGGTGAGGTAGTGAGGGGTTATAACATACTAAAATAGTTTATATTCAGGCTTGTTTCCATTGTTTGGTGGAGAATGTCCTGCTATTCTTCAGGTCCCCAAAGAAAACACTGTTGATGAGATGCTCTTACAAAATACCTTGTGGAACATTTCTGTATTATTATTGCGTATGTCTACTAAGCGGTTATTGCACATATTTTCTCACATTTTCGTATTTGCCATCAGTCTTACTGCGGCAGGGAAAAAGCTGTTGTAAAGTCTTGTTCTGTGTGTGATGATACTGTCTGCTCTGCTGTGACTGAGGCTGTAGGTGCAGTTTTTGTGTCTAAACAGGGAGTGAGCTGGGTGGCGTGGATCTCAGAGTATGTTCTCTGCACTACAACAGCGCTGTGTGTACAGTGTGTCCATAGCAGGCAGTTCAGTCCCAATGATCCTCTGTGCAGTCTTTTTGGCCCATTGAAGAGCCTTCCTCTCTGCCCGTGTGGTGTTACCATACCAAACTGTGATGCCAGTAGTGAGGATGCTCTCTACCAGTCCTCTATAAGCCTGGGTGAGAGGGAGCTACGGTTCGGCCCAGCTTTTCTGAGCCGCCTGATGAAGTATAGCTGCTGCTGGGCTTTCATCACTGTGGCAGCTGTGTTCAGTGACCAGCTCAGGTATGTTTGTTTGCTAAGTTTAACAAAATCTATCAAATCAAACCCATCAAATTAATTTTGGAAACTGATATTGAAGGGCCATAAATGATGATTTGAAATATCTTTATATCATTGATTATTTCATGAATAAACATTAACAATGATCTGTGAATGTGTGACAGTTTACAACAAACATTGGCCTTTTTCATGAGAGACATTTTTAGACAAAAGCACAGGTTTAAATAAACTTGACTGAATCCAGAGCAATCATTAAATGTATTAATAACATGTTTTTCCTACCTGAGGAGTCAAAATGTTTATTGTAAAATGGTCTATTGAGAAGCATGTACAGGAATCTCTTCTGTAGTGTCCTTAAAGACACATTAATAAGAATTAACCTCCGATTACTCTTATGGCATAAAAGGTAGTATTAGATTACACCATTATTGGTACCACTTTCTATTTGGGCAACCTTCCCACAGGACGTATTAGTTGTAACTAATTGCTTTATTAATGTACAGTACATGATTGACTAATGCTTGAAAAACTTAAGTGGAACCCTTCGGGTTGCCAGGTTGGAAAAAAATCCCTTGGAGTGTTTGGAATGGTCAGCCATTTACTTTAACCAAGACGCCATTCATTTACAACTTTGTAACATTTATTGTATAAGTTCAAATAGTAAATTGAGAACCCACAGGCAGACCAGACTGGCAGAATTCACAGTTTACGTCAGGCTTTTAAAAAAAAGAACACACAGAAATGGACAACAGCACATTGATGCAGATATTCTATGGAATAACCCTTCAGTACCGTGAAAGTTATTATCAGACTGATGACATAAAATGGCTGGAACCAACAGGTAGGTAACCCAAAAGGAATACTGAACATTAAGTAACAACTTGACAGGAATTCTAAACACAGTGGAGAATGGCTGGTAGCAGGTATATATCAGGTAAGTAATTACTTGTGTGAGCACACAGGATTTCAGTTATACATAACCATGAACAGCGTTACACGGTGCTGTGGCCATACAGGTATGAGCCAGCAAAGAGTTCAGTATTTTCAGTTGTATAAACAGCTTATAGGGAAGCAGGCATAAGCGTTGTCAGGGCCAAAAAAAAAGTTCTGGGCCTAGCAAGCATTAAACTAGACCAACAGAGCATATAGGAAGCAGGCAACTAGGAACTGTATGATAAAGATCCAAACAGAGGCTGAGTTGAATTGGTATCCCGGACAGAAACGGGTAGGTTACAGACAGAAAACAGAGAAGGAAAGTGATGACTGAAGGTATGAGCTGGCTTGAGAGTCTGAAACTACTGAGACAATCTGGTGACAGGTGGATGCAGAGAGCTGGCTTCTACACTGGGTGACTGATTGTGCATAATACACTGTAGGCAGGTGAAAGCTGAGGCGACAGGGGTGAGAAAGTTGGAGCTGAGACAGTGCAGGGTAGAAAAGCAGAAGTATACCAAAATAAAAGTTTGAGACAGAAAGTGCTGTGCATCATGACAACAATGACATTCTTCATAGATTAAAAAGCACCATACTGTGTATTTATTAAGATATTACCAAAAATAAAATATATTAAATAGCGTCTTCTTCTGACATTTATGTCTTTATGGATAGCTGACAGTGTAAAACTGTAGAAAGGAAATGTAGGAAAATGAGGAGGTTATGTCAAAGGTCCCTGGCCAGAAGTTTGGTACGCACCTTAAAGCTGCTCTTATCAATATGTTTATATTCACAATTAATCATTTTGCTTCATGTATAGGAATGGGGTTACTCGCAGGGATGAACCCACAAAGATTTATCCTCAATTGTACTGTTCTCTGTAGCTCTACATAGCATTTATCGACTTTCAGCTTGTTGTTTTGGTTTTCTGGCCCACACTGTATCTGTTTTGATCCAGAATGAATGTTGAAGTTGCACTGTGTCTTCTGATGTGTAAAACAAAGCAACTGTTTGCTAACAGGTTTGTCATATCATCTTAAAAAGAGAACACATTTTATTCATCATATATTCACTGCTCCCAAGTGGCCAAAAGAATCAATACAGGTTTAATCAAAAATGTCTCAGATTATCAGGATTTATCACAGGTTTTAACTCAGAACCTCTCGCTGTTCTCATTAAAGGCTTACAACTGGTCTGTAAAGCATCAGTGAATGATTTACTAACCATAATAAAGCTTTTAGTTACAACTTACTGTATAAACCCTTTTTAAGTGTGATTTATTGTAAAGTGGTATTCAGTTGGTCTTTCTTTATAGCATAAAATAATAAAGCAATTCTAATTTTATAATACTGTATAACTTGCTTGGTCATCACTAGCTTAAAGTGACAAATAAGAACATGAATGTGTCTTTGTTTTGAGTTTATATCTTTCTTTTTCTCTATACCTGTCATAGACTGAATTGTTATTCAGTTGGTTTTACATTTGTAGTTTCTTTTTTTCCCCTCACTGATATTTTCCTTTGCACAGTGCACGGACAAAAAGCTCAGGTGATTTCCGCATGCATGACTTTGGGAGGAGGGTGGTCAAAGTTCCAGGTCTAAAGTCAACAAACAGCCACAGTCTTAAGATGAAGGACCCTATCAGCACCTGCTCTGTAAGTGTTTCTTTAAAAGTTCCCCTCCTTGGAGTAAAAAGTAGGCAAATTATTTTTTATATGCTCAGTCTTTTGTCCATTTTGTGTGTAACACAACCTCTTGTCGGGGAGACTAACTGCCATGTTGTGTATAGCAATAATGGTATGCTTATATCTAGTTCAAGCATGTACTAGGTATAAGCAAATTGATAATGCATTTGTGGATATGTGTGAAATTATGTGTGTTGATATATTGACTGTCTTTACATGTTTGAAAGAATAAATCAAATCAAATCAAATCATTTTATTGTAAGAGACAGATCAATCACATCTGTTGTTTCAGGCGATTATATCTCATGGAGCTTTATTTACTGTCTTCCAGTATAACCAACTCTATCAAAATGTGAAACGATTTTCAAAAATGGGGGAGTGTTTCTGCAAAGAACTCATGACAGTGTTTCAGCAAAGGTAGGTTCACAACGGCTATGGGCTTTTGGTTAAAATTTAACAACTACAAAAGTTATTATTTGACTCAGTAATTGTCACTTGCTGCAACTTTTTCTCGTTTTAGAGCTGAGTTGGAGTTTACTTATGCTAAAGGGCTGCAAAAATTTGCTGGCAAACTCATCAGAGCCTCCAAAGGGATGTCAAACAAGTAAGGGACACAGTGCTGAATTTTTAACTGGCTCAGTCTTTTGTCCGTTTTGTGTGTAACACAACCTCTTGTCGGGGAGACTAACTGCCATGTTGTGTATAGCAATAATGGTAATAATGGTATTATGGAAATAACATGCACCTAGCAAGTTAGATGTGATTAAAACACAGGTAGGTGTCTGGCTAACTAGCCCACAGCTCTAATCGTGTCATGCTGGTTTTCCACTCAGTTCCACCTACGGCGCCTGGTGTCATGTGTCAGATGAGATGTACTCAAGAGCAGATGCACACAGGTAGCCTGAGTTCACCCTATAACTTTGCCTGTCCACAGATTAAACTAATGTAAGACAGTTTGGGAGTTAATAACGGTGTGCTGTTTTCACTCCAGATCTTTAGGAAATGCATTTCAACAAGAAGCAAATGTGGAAATACGGCAGGTCTTAGAGGAACATAATAAGAGAAAGAGGCCTGTATGTTATTTTTCATCTCTGTTCTAACCCTCAGTCATAGTGTGTCCCTGACCTTTTCCATGTTTCAAAGCTTGACAGTGCCATTGAACGAACTGGAAAACTTGTTACTGCTAACTGGAGTGAGCAACTCAAGGTAAAAAAAACAAAACAAAAAAGCATGTTGTAAATATTGCTGAGAAGAATTAGCTATGACCAAGCTGATGCTGGTCCATAAAACATTTGTGTTGCTGTAAACTAATATGTAATAGTAAACCTTATTGTGAAGCTCTTACAATTTGTACAGTGTATCATAGGTACCTGTATAATACATTATTAATCATTCATAATGCATTATAGGAGATGCTTTAAGCTTTAATAATGCATCATGCCCTGTTAAAACTATTGTAACAAGTTGGATCACAATAGAAGATCAAAAGATCCTAATATTATAGATTATAATAACTATAAACACTCAATCCATTTTGCATGACAGGTTATAAAGTTTCATACACATCCTGGTGCTTTTGTAACAGTATTACGACCAGAAAGCACTATAATACTCTCAGGATCTTATGACTTTTTATACTGAATGGGTGGATCGATCACGAGTCACTGCGATGTTTGACATTATAAAGTGTTATGACCATACTTCAAACGTGACATATTATGAAGGCTTATAACTATATGATGCATTATGAATGTGTCATTATGCATTATGTCATTGTTACAAATGAGGGGTTCGTGGAAAATATTACTGATTTTATTTTTGTGAAATAAAACTTTCGTTCACGCAGCGATATAGCATAGTTAAATGTTGCACGCCATCTTATTCTAGATGTATTTATCTTTATCATTTTGCTGTGCTGTGATTTATTTGTCTTTTCTTGCACTACATCTTTTTCTAAAATAGATAAAAAAGAAACTGGTTGGACTAACAAGAGAGCATGAAGCTTTGTTCAACTTTGTCGAGAACAACAAACACATCTGCACAGAAAAGGAAAAACAAAAGGTACAGAACATAGTTACCGCACTATTTTCACCACTACATGTGTTTCATGATTTGGAAGGGAAAACCTGCTGCAAAAAAATTTGCTAATGATTTGTTCCTCTTTACTACAGATGGTTAACAGGCTGAGTAAGTCAGCAGACATGCAGGCTCGGGTAGATGAGGAGTACTTTAATATCAACCTGGAGGGTCATCAGATGAGGCTCAAGTGGGAAAACACACTGAAAAACTGCTACCAGGTGTGAAAAATCCTTTCATCTGTCTCATTTTGTGAGCATTTAGCTGCTCCTCTTATTCAGAGTGACTTTATTGAGTTAGGTTTGGTGTCTTGCTCGAGGACACCTCATTTTCAGTAAGAGTTGAACCAACGTTGGTTGCAGAAAATGACATCCGACACCAGGTCAGTCTACCATCCAAGTTCTCTGTTAGGTGCACTAAATCACCAAAGCCCACCCACAAATGTATTCTGAAAAGTATTTGATGCTGTTTTTTTTCTGAGATGCACACATTTTATCAGCATGCCA